>NC_061510.1:46608125-46882761 GCF_022539505.1 Lolium rigidum | reverse complement strand
GTTTTTTGTGAAAAAATTCGAATTTTTCCTAAGTTCAAGGAAATGTTCGCTTGGCAAAAGAACTTTGTAACTCGTACGCCAAAACACCCAAAAGAGGTAGGCAGAGGCAAAGGGAAAGAACCAAGTGTGCATCGAATTGGATGCGGAAACAATTCCGGAATCTTCACAGTGCAAGAAAAAGGCAAACAACAAAGGCAACATGCTAAGTTAACAAACCAACATAACTTAATAAGTTACCGGTATGCAAGACACCGGCATAAAGTTGTACCACAACCGAAAGGATAAGTTTTATCTTACATCATAAACCCCGGCATACCGGGGTAGAATTTAACAAGCATTGTTTTGAGTTAACAGACACAACAGAGAATATTCAGGCAACGGGGGCTTCAGGAGGGGCAGAACCAGCCTCTGGACCTTCCGGAACGGCGTCACCTTCTCCGGCGTCCTCATCTTCTTCATCTTCTCCTTCTTCCTCGTCGCTGAGGTAGTCCTTGACGTCGGAAGGAGGGGCGATGAAGGTGCGGACCGGCACATACTCAGCAATCCGATAGGCACGATCCTGCCGCTTCGCGGTGAGGATCGGATCCGTATCGGTGGGAGCGTTTTCGCGCACGCCACGAAGGGCATCCAAGTCCAGATCCGGGTACCAGGAGCACGTGACGCGCAGCGCTGCATCAGCTCCGGCACGAGCTGCAGAGCACTGCCACTCATGAATTCTCCGGCCGGCACCCTTCAGGCAGTCAGAGGTAAACGTCAGGCTTGCCGGTACCTGCTCTTCAGGCCATAGCACCTTGAAGAGATGGATCGCCAAGTCAGGCAGATCCGCGAGGTTCCGGTCCACCGCGCGCATGTGGGCGACCCGCGCAGAGAGTGCGACTCGGATGGTCATAAGGGTCCCAGTGCCGCTTCAAGGTTCTTGAAGGATTGTTGAACCCGGCGCTCGGTCACCTTCTTCTACGCGTGAGGCTGTGAATCCGGAAAGAGCCCTCGCAAGGCAAAGAAAAAAGATAAGGACATGCTACCGAAAAAAGGAGCTTATAAGCGAAAACCGGAAAAGAAAAGAGAAAACTTACGGAGGGCAAGCGCGTCGGCTTGCATGACCAGCTTGGTCATACTCCTTCGCTCGCTTCTAGGCGCGCGGCCCGATCCTCGGCTGCTTGCCGCGCCTTGGCTCCCTCCTCCAGCCTCGCGCCGCAGCACCGCGGTGGCGTTGTTGGCATCCTCCGGGACGTCGTTTAGCTTGGCCTCGGCGGCAGCCTGGGCACCCTTCATCTCCTCGTTGTGCTTGAGCGCAAGTTGGATGAGCTGGTCCTTCAGCCCCTAGAAACGAGTTCCTGGGCGTCCAGAGCCTCGCGATGCTTCCGGATAAGCTGCTCCTTCTCACCTAAAAACCGGGAAGGAAATCTTAGCAAAACCATAGTTGGTGCAGCGTGGAAAAGCAGGTTAACCGAAAAAGAATGGGTACTTTGGAGTGTGGCGAGCTGAGTCTTGAGGGCTTCAATGGAAGCTTCCGGGATAGCTGTTATGCGAAAAACTTGTAAATAACAAAGAAGAGAAAAGTTTCCGGTAGAAAGATGCCGGAGGCAGGAAGACTCACCTTGGCATTTGCTATGTGCCTCAGAGAGGTCCCGGTGTTCCCATAGAAGCTCCTCGAAGAGGTGCTTCCGGGCATCCGCCGTGCTCTGTCGAAAGGGAAATAATTATGAGAAAGGTGCCGGTTTCGAGAGTTTTAGAGAAAGTTTCGCGCTCGTAGCTGCGCTCTCAGCCCGAAACTCGGGGACTGGGAGGATATATGTGAATCCGGAAAGAATGAAACCGGCATCAATAGAAAAGTTGCAAAGAGTTTGGTGAAACTTACCACCACGTTGCTGGTGGCGTCATGCCACGCGTCGTCAAATTCCTTCACTGCGCGCTTAAGTCGCATGAAGTGTTCTTCGGTGCACCGGGGGCCGGCCGGGTCAACGGCAGGAAGCCGGTCCTTCCCCAGGCCGCGCGTAGCCGCGGACACATCGGCCTGATTCCACTTTTCAGCGTAATCAAGCAAGTGCCCCAGCTCGCGGCCCTCGCGCTTCAGCTCTGTGATCCGGCCTAGCAGGCCGGTAGCTTTCTCTCCAGCCACGACAGCGGCGGGGCCGGCGTGCAGCACCAAGGACTGCGGGCCGGAAGCCGTGCCCTTCCCCTTGAAGGGCTCAGACACGCGGAGCTTGGCGCCTTCTGGCGGCGGCGTCGGCTTGGCCGCAGAGGGTCCTTGGGCTGGCGGCGGCGTCGGCGCGTCTCCGGTGGGCCTGGCGGTAGGAGCTTCTGGCGGCGGTGTTGGCGTGGCCCCAGTTGGCTCAAGAACAGGAGCTTCTGGCGGCGGCGTTGGCGTGGCCCCGGTTGGCTCAAGAACAGGAGCTTCTGGCGGCGGCGTAGAGCTTGCCGGTGCGGAAGTGTCCGGCACGGCCTTGGAGGGGGAAGAGCGTGAGCTCTTCTTCTTCTTTCTTTTCGGAGCGGAAGGAACCAGAGGTTCCGCCCGCCCGGCAGCTTCAGAGTCGGCGCCGATGTTGCTGGCGCCGGTATCTTGTGTGTTTGAAGGGGGACAAGGTCCTCCTCCGCGCGGTGATCAGAAGTTGTAGGGGCCGCGCGCCCCGCACTTGGAGTGCCTCCTAGAGGGGAGGCAGAAGGGTTGCCGGTACCTGGGTGTACCGGGCTTGAACGAGGAGGAGGTGAGGTCCTGGCCGTTCCTTCGGAGCTCTTCGGATTCGTACCGGTAGCGCCCTTAGAGAGCGTAAGCGCAGGACTGAACGAAAAGAAAAAGAGGAAAGATAAGGAAAAGCAACCGAAAGAAAGAGTTGGTGAAACCAAGCAAACAAAGAAACAAAAACTCGCCCGGAAGAGACAGGCATTTTTTTTTTTAAGGGTCAACAGTGGGGAAAAAAGCCCCCACTGCAATTTTTATTAATAATTTAAGAAGTTACATGTGTACAAGGTGTACAGAAGAAAAAACAAAGAAAGAAAGAAAGAAAGAAAGAAAGAAAGAAAGCTAAGAACTCATGAAGCTATGAAGCCAAGTCTTGAAATGATTCTCCCACTTTTTCTTCATTCTGAACGAAAGCAAATAGATCTCTTGTTTGAATACTGCCTTCCAGGCTTGTAAAGATGGTGTTTGTCCTTCAAAGATTTTCCTGTTTCTGATTATCCAGATGGACCATGAAGCAATCATAATAATTTCCACTGCAAATGGTAAGTTCAGCTTGTCCTTGACATCATATAGGGCTTCCATGATTGATTGCTGATTCGAAATGTGTGGACAGATAGAAGACCAGCATTGCTGTGCAAATGGGCAACTCCAGAAAAGATGAGCTAAAGTTTCTTCCTGGTTACATTGTAATGTTGCACAGTTATAAGTTTGTAAATTACCCCTGTGATTCAGTATGCAGATGATACCCTTCTTATTATGAAAGCAGATGCAAATCAATTACTCTGCCTTAAAGCTATTCTACACTCTTTTGCTGCATCCACTGGTCTCAAAGTAAACTATCTGAAATCAAATATGATGCCAATTAATATGTCTCGCAGTAAAGGTTGGCACACTTTGTCGCTACTTTAAATTGCAAAATTGGATCACTCCCTTTCACATACCTAGGGCTTCCTCTTGGGATCACAAAACCATCTCTCGGAATTCTTCCTTCCCATGGTTCATAGAGTGCAAACAAGACTTGGTGGAATTGCGAGACTTTCTCAATTATGGAGGAAAATTACAAATGGTGAAATCAGTACTAACTTCCCTTCCAATCTTTTATATGTGCTGCCTGGATGTACCAGTGACAATCAAGGATCAGGTTATTAAATACATGAGGCATTGCCTTTGGAGAAAGAAAAACAATGATGTGCAGGCAAAAGGGAATGCTCTTGTCTCTTGGAAAAAAATCTCCAGACCAAAAGAACAGGGAGGATTGGGAGTTCTTAACTTGGAGATTCGAATAAGACTTTGCTACTCAAGAATTTAGATAAATTCTTCAATAATCTTGACATTCCTTGGGTGAATCTCATAAGGGACACATACTATGATGAAGACAATATACCAGGAATTAAAATGCAAGGATCATTCGGTGGAAATCACATTTGAAACTCATTGATACTTATAAAGCCCTAGCAAGATGTAACTTGGGCAATGGAAAACCGCTTTTTCTGGACAGATTTGTGGGGAGATTATTGTCTGCATCAGAAATTCCCTCATCTCGTCTCATTTGCTAAGAAAACTGATATCTCTGTAAATAAAGTGATGCAAATGGAATTTGTCCAGGACTTGTTTCATCTTCCTCTTTCTCAACAAGCATTTGCTGAGTTTGAACAGTTGGAAGAATTATGTGACTCTATACAGATCAATCTGCTTCAACCTGATTCATGGAGTTATATTTGGGGTTCAAACAAGTTTTCTACTGGGCAAGCTTACAAAGTTTTAATTGGAACTCAGCATTCTCCTAAATTTTTCACCTGGATATGGGAATCCTCCTGTCAGCCAAAACACAAATTCTTCTTCTGGCTGTTGTTACATGATAGACTCAAGACAGGCATTGTTTTCCCTTTGTAGCGCCTCTTGCCTACTTGTTTCCCCCCAAGGACTTCCATCCGGGAGCGTTTGGCAGGAGGGGCCTGGCTTGAACCGGCATCTGTTGCCGGGGCCTTGTTCTTCTTGCTCCCGGAGGTGAGCTTATCCAGGAACTCCTGGCCAACCTCGGCCTGCAGAGGAGTCACGTGCTCGTGGACCCGTGGTTGGGGGCCGCTTGAGGGAGCATCTACAGTAAGGAGAATGACAATAAAACATGAGAGACCGGAAGAGAAAACTACCTCAAACACAAGTGAGATCGTCACCGGAACCGGGAGCTTCGTACGAGAAGTTACCGGGGCGCGAGGTGTGCGTGCGGCCCATCTTGAGCTCGGTCCAATGGATGTAAGGGTCAGGGTCCACCTTGTCCAGAGGCCGCTTCCGGACAGGGCCTCGCTTATCCAAAGTAATGCGAGGGAAGCGCTGCTTAGCCTGAAAAGAAACAGAAAGACAATTAGCCACGACACAACAGTTACCGGTATAACAACCCGGGTTGCGCAATTTCTTACTTCTTCGGTTGGAGGGTTGGTGGAGCTAAGAGGCACGAAGCCCCAATTCCAGTCAACCGGCATGGCAGTCTGGCAGAACTGCCTAGCCTTGAGGACTACATCCTCTTTGCTAAGGGGAAGGCCGGTGATCTTGGTGGGATCGCCAGGACCATACATCTCGCTCATCTTGTGAGCCCGGTGATACGTCTCCGACGTATCGATAATTTCTTGTGTTCCATGCCACATTATTGATGTTATCTACATGTTTTATGCACACTTTATGTCATATTCGTGCATTTTCTGGAACTAACCTATTAACAAGATGCCGAAGTGCCAGTTCCTCGTTTTCTGCTGTTTTTGGTTTCGTAAATCCTAGTAACGAAATATTCTCGGAATTGGACGAAACGAAGACCCAGGTTCCTATTTTCACCGAAGCATCCGGTAACACCCGAGAGCCGCCGGAGGGGGCCCCGTGGGCCCCGGATGATAGGGTGGCGCGGCTCGGGCCCCGGCCGCGCCAGCCTATGGTGTGGCCACCCCTTCGACCCTCCCCGCGCCGCCTCTTCGCCTATATAAAGCCTCCGTCGCGAAAACCCCGATGCGAAAACCACGATACGGAAAACCTTCCGGAGCCGCCGCCATCGCGAAGCCAAGATCCGGGGGACAGGAGTCTCTCGTTCCGGCACCCTGCCGGAGCGGGGAAGTGCCCCCGAAGGCTTCTCCATCGACACCGCTGCCATCTCCACCGCCATCTTCATCACCGCCGTCGCTCCCATGAGGAGGGAGTAGTTCTCCATCAAGGCTCGGGGCCGTACCGGTAGCTATGTGGTTCATCTCTCTCCTATGTGCTTCAATACAATAATCTCATGAGCTGCCTTACATGATTGAGATTCATATGATGATGCTTGTAATCTAGATGTCATTATGCTAGTCAAGTGAGTTTTACTTATGTGATCTCCGGAGACTCCTTGTCCCACGTGTGTAAAGGTGACAAGTGTGTGCACCGTGTGGGTCTCTTAGGCTATATTTCACGTAATAATTATTCACCGTTGAATGGCATAGTGAGGTGCTTATTTATATCTCTTTATGATTGCAATGTGTTTGTATCACAATTTATCTATGTGCTACTCTAGCAATGTTATTAAAGTAGTTTTATTCCTCCCGCATGTGTGCAAAGGTGACAAGCGTGTGCACCGTGTTAGTACTTGGTTTATGCTATGATCATGATCTCTTGTAGATTGCGAAGTTAACTATTGCTATGATAATATTGATGTGATCTATTCCTCCTACATATGCATGAAGGTGACAGGGTGCATGCTATGCTAGTACTTGGTTTAGTCTTTTGATCTATCTTACACTAAAGGTTACTAAAATATGAGCATTATTGTGGAGCTTGTTAACTCCGGCATTGAGGGTTCGTGTAATCCTACGCAATGTGTTCATCATCCAACAAGAGTGTAGAGTATGCATTTATCTCGTTCGTTATGTGATCAATGTTGAGAGTGTCCACTAGTGAAAGTCTAATCCCTAGGCCTTGTTCCTAAATATCGCTATCGCTGCTTGTTTACCGTTCTGCTGCGTTACTACCGCTGCGTTACTACCGCTTGTTTACCGTCCCGGGCAAAGCGCTTTTCCGGTGCCGTTGCTACTACTTATTCATACCACCTGTATTTCACTATCTCTTCGCCGAACTAGTGCACCTATTAGGTGTGTTGGGGACACAAGAGACTTCTTGCTTTGTGGTTGCAGTGGTTGCATGAGAGGGATATCTTTGACCTCTTCCTCCCCGAGATCGATAAACCTTGGGTGATCCACTTAAGGGAAACTTGCCGCCGTTCTACAAACCTCTCGCTCTTGGAGGCCCAACACCGTCTACAAGAATAGAAGCTCCCGTAGACATCAAGCACTTTTCTCGGCGCCGTTGCTCGGGGAGGAAAGGTAAAAAGGCACTCATACTCCGGTTCCTGTGTAACAGTAGTTTTCTCGGCGCCATTGTGTTTGTGCTCGAAGCTATTTCCTTTAGATCCTGCAATTGCATCTTTTTGTTTCTTGTTTACACTAGTTTGGCATAATGGACAACAATGAGCTTCTTATTCTATTTCCTGATTTAAAACATGGATTGTTTGATGCGAAAATTAAAAAACCTATGGAATCTTATTTGCATGCTGGTAGTAATATTAGTATGAACACTTCGAACACCATTGTTGAAAATAATGTAGAAAGTTCTAAGCTTGGGGAAGCTGGTTTTCATGATCTTTTTAGTCCCCCAAGCATTGAGGAGAAAATTTTCTTTGATGATACTTTGCCTCCTATTGATGATTATAATGATAGTGGTCTTTTTGTACAACCTACTATGGAGAGTAAATTTTATTGTGATTATACTATGCCTCCTACACTTGATGAGAATAATAATGATAGCTACTTTGTTGAATTTGCTCCCACTATTACTAATAAAATTGACTATGCCTATGTGGAGAGTAATAATTTTATGCATGAGACTCATGATAAGAATGCTTTATGTGATAGTTATATTGTTGAGTTTGCTCATGATGCTACTGAAAGTTATTATGAGAGAGGAAAATATGGTTGTAGAAATTTTCATGTTACTAAAATGCCTCTCTATGTGCTGAAATTTTTTAAGCTACACTTATTTTATCTTCCTATGCTTGTCACTTTGCTCTTCATGAACTTGTTTATTTACAAGATTCCTATGCATAGGAAGCATGTTAGACTTAAATGTGTTTTGAATTTGCCTCTTGATGCTCTCTTTTGCTTCACATACTATTTCTTGCGAGTGCATCATTAAAACTGCTGAGCCCATCTTAATGGCTAAAAAGAAAAGAACTTCTTGGGAGATAACCCATGTGTTATTTTGCTACAGTATTTTGTTTTATATTTCTGTCTTGGAAGTTGTTTACTACTGTAGCAACCTCTCCTTATCTTAGTTTTATGTTTTGTTGTGCCAAGTAAAGTCTTTGATAGTAAAGTAAATACTAGATTTGGATTACTGCGCTAGCTCCGGATTTCTTTGTCTGTCACGAATCTGGGTCTAATTCTCTCGTAGGTAACTTAGAAAATTATGCCAATTTACGTGAGTGATCCTCAGATATGTACGCAACTTTCATTCAATTTGGGCATTTTCATTTGAGCAAGTCTGGTGCCCTTTTAAAATTCGTCTTTACGGACCGTTCTGTTTTGACAGATTCTGCCTTTTATTTCGCATTGCTTCTTTCGTCGTGTTGGGTGGATTTCTTTGTTCCATTACCTTACAGTAGCTTTGAGCAATGTCCGAAGTGTTAAGAATGATTGTGTCACCTCTGAACATGTGAGTTTTTGATTATGCACTAACCCTCTAATGAGTTGTTTCGAGTTTGGTGTGGAGGAAGTTTTCAAGGGTCAAGAGAGGAGGATGATATACTATGATCAAGGAGAGTGAAAGCTCTAAGCTTGGGGATGCCCCGGTGGTTCACCCCTGCATATTCTAAGAAGACTCAAGCGTCTAAGCTTGGGGATGCCCAAGGCATCCCCTTCTTCATCGACAAATTATCAGGTTCCTTCTCTTGAAACTATATTTTTATTCGGCCACATCTTATGTACTTTACTTGGAGCGTCTGTTTGTTTGTTTCTATTTTTGTTTGTGTTTGAATAAATTGGATTACATCATGCTTGTGTTGGAGAGAGACACGCTCCGCTGGTTCATATGAACACATGTGTTCTTAGCTCATAATATTCATGGCGAAGTTTCCTCTTCGTTAAATTGTTATATGGTTGGAATTGGAAAATGATACGTGTAGTAAATTGCTATAATGTCTTGGATAATGTGATACTTGGCAATTGTTGTGCTCATGTTTAAGCTCTTGCATCATATGCTTTGCACCTATTAATGAAGAAATACATAGAGCTTGCTAAAATTTGGTTTGCATAATTGGTCTCTCTAAAGTCTAGATAATTTCTAGTATTGAGTTTTGAACAACAAGGAAGACGGTGTAGAGTCTTATAATGTTTACAATATGTCTTTTATGTGAGTTTTGCTGCACCGGTTCATCCTTGTGTTTGTTTCAAATAACCTTGCTAGCCTAAGCCTTGTATCGAGAGGGAATACTTCTCATGCATCCAAAATCCTTGAGCCAACTACTATGCCATTTGTGTCCACCATACCTACCTACTACATGGTATTTCTCCGCCATTCCAAAGTAAATTGCTTGAGTGCTACCTTTAAATAATTCAAAATTTATCACCTCTTATTTGTGTCAATGTTTTATAGCTCATGAGGAAGTATGTGGTGTTTTATCTTTCGATCTTGTCATTTACTTCGACGTGACTTTCACAATGGACTAGTGGCTTCATCCGCTTATCCAATAATTTTGCAAAAAGAGCCGGCAATGGGGTTCCCAGCCCGATTAATTAACTTGCATTAATAATTCTCTTCACATGTTTTGCTCCGATTCATCAGTAAGCAACTTAATTTTGCAAATAGACACTCCTTCATGGTATGTGATTGTTGGAAGGCACCCGAGGATTCGGTTAGCCATGGCTTGTGTAAGCAAAAGGTTGGGAGGAGTGTCATCCATAAATAAAGAAAAACTAAACTAAAGTACATGTGTAAACAAAAGAGAAGAGGGATGATCTACCTTGATGGTAGAGATAACGTCCTTCATGGGAGCCGCTCTTGAAAGTCTGGTTGATAAGGTAGTTAGAGTGCCCACTACCATTCGTTGACAACAACAAACACCTCTCAAAATTTTACTATTATTGCTCTCTTTATGTTTTCAAAACCAAAGCTCTAGCACAAATATAGCAATCGATGCTTTCCTCTTTGAAGGACCATTCTTTTTACTTTTATGTTGAGTCAGTTCACCTATTTCTCTCCACCTCAAGAAGCAAACATTTGTGTGAACTGTGCATTGATTCTTACATACTTGCATATTGCACTTGTTATATTACTCTATGTTGACAATTATCCATGAGATATACATGTTACAAGTTGAAAGCAACCGCTGAAACTTAATCTTCCTTTGTGTTGCTTCAATACCTTTACTTTGATTTATTGCTTTATGAGTTAACTCTTATGCAAGACTTATTGATGTTTGTCTTGAAGTACTATTCATGAAAAGTCTTTGCTTTATGATTCACTTGTTTACTCATGTCATTACCATTGTTTTGATCGCTGCATTCATTACATATGTTTACAATACGATCAAGTTTATGATGGCATGCCACTCCAGAAATTATCTTTGTTATCGTTTTACCTGCTCGGGACGAGCAGAACTAAGCTTGGGGATGCTGATACGTCTCCGATGTATCGATAATTTCTTGTGTTCCATGCCACATTATTGATGTTATCTACATGTTTTATGCACACTTTATGTCATATTCGTGCATTTTCTGGAACTAACCTATTAACAAGATGCCGAAGTGCCACTTCTCGTTTTCTGCTGTTTTTGGTTTCAGTAAATCCTAGTAACGAAATATTCTCGAATTGGACGAAACGAAGACCCGTGTTCCTATTTTCACCGAAGCATCCGGAACACCCGAGAGCCGCCGTAGGGGGCCCCGTGGGCCCCGGATGATAGGGTGGCGCGGCTCGGGCCCCCGGCCGCGCCGGCCTATGGTGTGGCCACCCCTTCGACCCTCCCCGCGCCGCCTCTTCGCCTATATAAAGCCTCCGTCGCGAAAACCCCGATGCGAAAAACCACGATACGGAAAACCTTCCGCAGCCGCCGCCATCGCGAGCCAAGATCCGGGGGACAGGAGTCTCTCGTTCCGGCACCCGCCGGAGCGGGGAAGTGCCCCCGGAAGGCTTCTCCATCGACACCGCTGCCATCTCCACCGCCATCTTCATCACCGCTGCTGCTCCCATGAGGAGGGAGTAGTTCTCCATCAAGGCTCGGGGCCGTACCGGTAGCTATGTGGTTCATCTCTCTCCTATGTGCTTCAATACAATAATCTCATGAGCTGCCTTACATGATTGAGATTCATATGATGATGCTTGTAATCTAGATGTCATTATGCTAGTCAAGTGAGTTTTACTTATGTGATCTCCGGGAGACTCCTTGTCCCACGTGTGTAAAGGTGACAAAGGTGTGCACCGTGTGGGTCTCTTAGGCTATATTTCACGTAATAATTATTCACTCGTTGAATGGCATAGTGAGGTGCTTATTTATATCTCTTTATGATTGCAATGTGTTTGTATCACAATTTATCTATGTGCTACTCTAGCAATGTTATTAAAGTAGTTTTATTCCTCCCGCATGTGTGCAAAGGTGACGATGTGTGCACCGTGTTAGTACTTGGTTTATGCTATGATCATGATCTCTTGTAGATTGCGAAGTTAACTATTGCTATGATAATATTGATGTGATCTATTCCTCCTACATATGCATGAAGGTGACAGAGTGTGCATGCTATGCTAGTACTTGGTTTAGTCTTTTGATCTATCTTACACTAAAGGTTACTAAAATATGAGCATTATTGTGGAGCTTGTTAACTCCGGCATTGAGGGTTCGTGTAATCCTACGCAATGTGTTCATCATCCAACAAGAGTGTAGAGTATGCATTTATCTCGTTCCGTTATGTGATCAATGTTGAGAGTGTCCACTAGTGAAAGTCTAATCCCTAGGCCTTGTTCCTAAATATCGCTATCGCTGCTTGTTTACTGTTCTGTCATGCGTTACTACCGCTCGCGTTACTACCGCTTGTTTACCGTCCCGGGCAAAGCGCTTTTCCGGTGCCGTTGCTACTACTTATTCATACCACCCGTATTTCACTATCTCTTCGCCGAACTAGTGCACCTATTAGGTGTGTTGGGGACACAAGAGACTTCTTGCTTTGTGGTTGCAGTGGTTGCATGAGAGGGATATCTTTGACCTCTTCCTCCCTGAGATCGATAAACCTTGGGTGATCCACTTAAGGGAAACTTGCTGCTGTTCTACAAACCTCTGCTCTTGGAGGCCCAACACTGTCTACAAGAATAGAAGCTCCCGTAGACATCACCCGGCGCTTGAGGGGGAGCACCCGGCGGGAAATGAAAGCGCGGATGATGTCATCAGAACAGATGTTGGTTTCTTTCATGAGCTTCTCCATGAAGCGTACGACCCGGTTCGTCTCAATATGATTCGTCCCGGGAAAGTAGCTCCAATTGACCTTTGCGGGCGGCGCCGGGTTGAAAGCCGGTAGATTAATAAGGTCCGGGGCGCCGGTGTTCTTCACGTAGAAGAAGGTACCTTGCCATAACTGGCAAGATTCGAGACCGGAAAACTTAAAAAAGGGGCTCCCTTGGCGGGAGCCGATGATGCAAGACCCGCATTGTACGGGGGGTTTGGGCCTAGGAATTTCCTTGCCCTGGACGGAGTTGATTCTAAGAGAGAAGAAGCGAGCAAAGGTCTCGCGAGTGGGGCGGATGCCGATGTACGCCTCCATGAAAGTAGCATAACAAGAAAGATAAAAAACAGCATTGTCGGGAAGGTGGTGAGGCTGAAGTTGGTAGAAATCCAAGAATTGGCGAAAAAAGTCAGAGGCTGGGAGGCCGAAGCCGCGCTCGAAATGAGCGAGGAAGAAAACAAACTCACCGGGTTCAAGTACCGGCTCGATCTCGTTGCCTGGAACCCGGCAGGATACTCCTTCCGGTATCCTTCTAGACCGGTATAACCAGTCTATCTCGTGCTGATTTACATCGGAGCCTATCCAAGCCCCGCGGGTGACGCCGGATAAATCTACTCCGGAGGCTTGGCCAGAGCTGCCGACCTCTTGATCTATTCCGGTTTCGGCTTCCATCTGGGCAATCTCGGCAGAGAGCCCGTCGGAGGATTCACTATGGTGGTTGCTAGAGGAGGATTCAGAAAGAAGATCCTCGCTAGACATACGAGTCTGAGGGATGCCGGAATCTACCCGGAAAACAGATTTCCCAAGATCTACCCTTGCGCGAAGATCTACGAGTAAGAGAAAAAGCAAAAGAAAAGAAAGAATAAATACGCTACCAACCCAAGATCTGGAAAACGAGAAAAGGAGAGCAAACAAGTATTGGGTCTCACCTAAGGCTGCGGGAGACGCGAGGAAGAAGTTCACCGGAGAAATGGCGAGCCCGTGGCCGTCGACGAAGGCCGGCGACGGAGAAGGGCGAAGTCCGCCGGAGGAAGCTCAAAGCAGCAGCGGAGAAGGAACGCGGCAGGAACTCCGCGCGGTGAAAAGCTTCGGCGCAGCGGGAGCAGCGTCGCAACCTCGTCAGGAGCAGCGTTCTGGCGGCGACCGGCGGCGGCAAGGAAGTAAAGGGCGAAGGGCTCGAAATGCTCTGGAAATGGGGGCAAGTGCGAAGAAGAAGATGAAGTGGAACCGCTCCGCCCTTATATAGAAGAAGAGGAAGTGGGCCGAAAACCGCCGGGCCGCGGCGGTTCGCCTCGTGGGCCGCCACGTGGCGCGAAGATACACACATAAAAATTAAGAGGCCACAGGGTCGCCGCACGGATCCGGAATGGCCATAAGGATCCGGTGTGGCACATTTAATGCTGGCGTAGAAGCCGAAGGGAAGTGACCACTGACACTGACGCGTCAGAAACAGTGCGCATGTCTCTGACAGGCATTGTACCCGAGAAATTCTCGACTTCGCCGAGGAGGGATTAAATGTCAATGATACCGGAGGAAAAGACACCGGAGACACTTCGCAAAGAAAGGAAGATGTGAATATGACAAGAGATACCGGAAAATCTGGAAGATAACAGAAAGAGGCTAAGGCAAAGAGGCCGGCATCTTCGAACAAAGTGCCGGAAAGATCAAACCGGTACCTTATGAGATAGGAACCTGGCATGGCCCGTCGGATGAAATCCACCGGACTATACCAGCTTCGGGGACTAATGTTGGGGGGATGACCCCCGGTATGCCAAAGGCATGCCAAACCGGATGGTTTGAGCCATCAAGATACCGGTTTGATATTCATTCCGAAGAGCAAAGTGTAACGTTTGGCTAAGTAAATCTATACCGGTATCCCCAAAGAGAGGTATATCGGTATCGGCTAAGAAGACACCGGACTGCCGGTAAGAAGTGCACTGTAGCACGTCGGCAGGACTGGTCAAAGATTCCCTCAGGAGCTAGAGGACAAGGATGACCTAAGCAAAGTAGCTTTAAACGAAGCCATGACGTAAAAGACGAGGGTGACGCCTAAAGCAACCGGAGGACATGATACGTCTCCAACGTATCGATAATTTCTTGTGTTCCATGCCACATTATTGATGTTATCTACATGTTTTATGCACACTTTATGTCATATTCGTGCATTTTCTGGAACTAACCTATTAACAAGATGCCGAAGTGCCAGCTCTCGTTTTCTCGCTGTTTTTGGTTTCGTAAATCCTAGTAACGAAATATTCTCGAATCGGACGAAATCAACGCCCAGTGTTCCTATTTTACCCGAAGCCTCCGTAACACACGAGAACCGCCGGAGAAGAGGGGCAGGGCCACCGCACCATACCCCCGGCGCGGCCAAGGGGGGCGCGCCCCTAGGGTGTGGGCCCCCTTCGACCTTCCCGCGCCGCCTCTTCGCCTATAAGAAGCCCCCGGATCGGAAAACCCTATCACGATTGACGAAACCCACGAAAACCTTCCGCAGCCGCCGCCATCGCGAAGCCAAGATCCGGGGGACAGGAGTCTCTCGTTCCGGCACCCCGCCGGAGCGGGGAAGTGCCCCCGAAGGCTTCTCCATCGACACCGCTGCCATCTCCACCGCCATCTTCATCACCGCCGCTGCTCCCATGAGGAGGGAGTAGTTCTCCATCGAGGCTCGGGGCTGTACCGGTAGCTATGTGGTTCATCTCTCTCCTATGTAGTTCAATACAATAATCTCATGAGCTGCCTTACATGATTGAGATTCATATGATGATGCTTGTAATCTAGATGTCATTATGCTAGTCAAGTGAGTTTTACTTATGTGATCTCCGGAGACTCCTCGTCCCACGTGTGTAAAGGTGACGAGTGTGTGCACCGTGTGGGTCTCTTAGGCTAGATTTCACGAATACTTATTCACTCGTTGAATGGCATAGTGAGGTGCTTATTTATATCTCTTTATGATTGCAATGTGTTTGTATCACAATTTATCTATGTGCTACTCTAGTGATGTGTTATTAAAGTAGTTTTATTCCTCCCGCACGTGTGCAAAGGTGACAATGTGTGCACCGTGTTAGTACTTGGTTTATGCTATGATTATGATCTCTTGTAGATTATGAAGTTAACTATTGCTATGATATATTGATGTGATCTATTCCTCCTACATATGCATGAAGGTGACAAGTGTGCATGCTATGCTAGTACTTGGTTTAGTAGCGTTGATCTATCTTACACTAAAGGTTACTAAAACATGAGCATTATTGTGGAGCTTGTTAACTCCGGCATTGAGGGTTCGTGTAATCCTACGCAATGTGTTCATCATCCAACAAAAGTGTAGAGTATGCATTTATCTATTCTGTTATGTGATCAATGTTGAGAGTGTCCACTAGTGAAAGTGTAATCCCTAGGCCTTGTTCCTAAATACCGCTGAGTTACTACCGCTTGTTTACTGTTTTACCGCGTTACTATCGCTCGCAATACCACCACCATCAACTACACGCCAAGCACTTTTCTCGGCACCGTTGCTACCGCTCATACTTATTTATACCACCCGTATTTCACTATCTCTTCGCCGAACTAGTGCACCTATTTGGTGTGTTGGGGACACAAGAGACTTCTTGCTTTGTGGTTGCAGTGGTTGCATGAGAGGGATATCTTTGACCTCTTCCTCCCCGAGTTCGATAAACCTTGGGTATCCACTTAAGGGAAACTTGCTCGCTGTTCTACAAACCTCTCGCTCTTGGAGGCCCAACACCGTCTACAAGAATAGAAGCTCCCGTAGACATCAAGCACTTTTCTCGGCGCCGTTGCCGGGGAGGAAAGGTAAAAGGCTCTCATACTACGGTCTCGGGTAAAGTATTTTTCCGGCGCCGTCGTGTGTGTGCTCGAAGCTATTTCCTTTAGATCCTCGCAATTGCATCTTGTTGTTTCTTGTTTACACTAGTTTGGCATAATGTACAAGAGTGAGCTTCTTATTCTATTTCCTGATTTAAAACATGGATTGTTTGATGCGAAAATTAAAAAACCTATGAAATCTTCTTTGCATGCTCGGTAGTAATATTAGTATGAACGCTTTGAACACCATTGTTGACAATAATATAGAAAGTTCTAAGCTTGGGGAAGCTGGTTTTCATGATAGTTTTAGTCCCCCAAGCATTGAGGAGAAAATTTTCTTTGATGATACTTTGCCTCCTATTTCTGATGATGATAATGATAGTAGTCTTTTTGTGCCACTTACTATGGAGAGTAAATTTTATTGTGATTATACTATGCCTCCTACACTTGATGAGAATAATAATGATAGCTACTTTGTTGAATTTGCTCCCACTACAACTAATAAAATTGATTATGCCTATGTGGAGAGTAATAATTTTATGCATGAGACTCATGATAAGAATGCTTTATGTGATAGTTATATTGTTGAGTTTGCTCATGATGCTACTGAAAGTTATTATGAGAGAGGAAAATATGGTTGTAGAAATTTTCATGTTACTAAAATGCCTCTCTATGTGCTGAAATTTTTGATGCTACACTTGTTTTATCTTCCTATGCTTGTTACTTTGCTCCTCATGAACTTGTTTATTTACAAGATTCCTATGCATAGGAAGCATGTTAGACTTAAATGTGTTTTGAATTTGCCTCTTGATGCTCTCTTTTGCTTCAAATACTATTTCTTGCGAGTGCATCATTAAAACTCGCTGAGCCCATCTTAATGGCTAAAAAGAAAGAACTTCTTGGGAGATAACCCATGTGTTATTTTGCTACAGTACTTTGTTTTATATTTGTGTCTTGGAAGTTGTTTACTACTGTAGCAACCTCTCCTTATCTTAGTTTTGTGTTTTGTTGTACCAAGTAAAGTCTTTGATAGTAAAGTAAGTACTAGATTTGGATTACTGCGCAGTAAACAGATTTCTTTGCTGTCACGAATCTGGGTCTAATTCTCTGTAGGTAACTCAGAAAATTATGCCAATTTACGTGAGTGATCCTCAGATATGTACGCAACTTTCATTCAATTTGAGCATTTTCATTTGAGCAAGTCTGGTGGCCTAATAAAATCCATCTTTACGGACTGTTCTGTTTTGACAGATTCTGCCTTTTATTTCGCATTGCCTCTTTTGCTATGTTGGATGAATTTCTTTGATCCATTAATGTCCAAGTAGCTTTATGCAATGTCCAGAAGTGTTAAGAATGATTGTGTCACCTCTGAACATGTTAATTTTTATTGTCCACTAACCCTCTAATGAGTTGTTTCGAGTTTGGTGTGGAGGAAGTTTTCAAGGGTCAAGAGAGGAGGATGATATACTATGATCAAGGAGAGTGAAAGCTCTAAGCTTGGGGATGCCCCGGTGGTTCATCCCTGCATATATCAAGAAGACTCAAGCGTTTAAGCTTGGGGATGCCCAAGGCATCCCCTTCTTCATCGACAACATTATCGGGTTCCTCCCCTGAAACTATATTTTTATTCCATCACATCTTATGTGCTTTTTCTTGGAGCGTCTGTGTGCTTTTGTTTTTGTTTTTGTTTGAATAAATTGGATTACATCATGCTTGTGTGGGAGAGAGACACGCTCTGTTGGTTCATATGAACACATGTGTTCTTAGCTCATAATATTCATGGCGAAGTTTCCTCTTCGTTAAATTGTTATATGGTTGGAATTGGAAAATGATACATGTAGTAATTGCTATAAATGTCTTGGGTAATGTGATACTTGGCAATTGTTGTGCTCATGTTTAAGCTCTTGCATCATATGCTTTGCACCCATTAATGAAGAAATACATAGAGCATGCTAAAATTTGGTTTGCATATTTGGTTTCTCTAAGGTCTAGATAATTTCTAGTTTTGAGTTTGAACAACAAGGAAGACGGTGTAGAGTCTTATAATGCTTTCAATATGTCTTTTATGTGAGTTTTGCTGCACCAGTTCATCCTTGTGTTTGTTTCAAATAACCTTGCTAGCCTAAACCTTGTATCGAGAGGGAATACTTCACATGCATCCAAATACTTGAGCCAACACTATGCCATTTGTGTCCACCATACCTACCTACTACATGGTATTTCCCGCCATTCCAAAGTAAATTGCTTGAGTGCTACCTTTAAACAATTCAAAATTTATTACCTCTTATTTGTGTCAATGTTTTATAGCTCATGAGGAAGTATGTGGTGTTTATCTTTCAATCTTGTTGGGCAACTTTCACCAATGGACTAGTGGCTTCATCCGCTTATCCAATAATTTTGCAAAAAGAGCTGGCAATGGGATTCCCAGTCCCAAATTAATTAACAAAAATTGACACTCCTCCATGGTACGTGATTGTTGGACGGCACCCGAAGGATTCTGTTAGCCATGGCTTGTGTAAGCAAAGGTTGGGAGGAGTGTCATCATAATAAAACTAAAATAAAAGGGCACTCCTTCATGGTATGAGATTGTTGGCAGGCACCCGAGGATTCGGTTAGCCATGGTTTGTGAAAGAAAGGTTGGAAGGAGTGCCATCCAAAAATAAAATAAAATGGGAGCCGCTCTTTGAAGGTTTGTCTGGCAAGGGGGTTAGAGTACCCGCTACCATTCGTTGACAACAACATACACCTCTCAAAACTTTACTTTTATGCTCTCTTTATGTTTTCAAAATAAAAGCTCTAGCACAAATATAGCAATCGATGCTTTTCCTCTATGGAGGACCATTCTTTTACTTTTATGTTGAGTCAGTTCACCTATCTCTCTCCACCTCAAGAAGCAAACATTTGTGTGAACTGTGCATTGATTCTTACATACTTGCTTATTGCATTTGTTATATTGCTTTGCATTGACAACTATCCATGAGATATACATGTTACAAGTTGAAAGCAACCGCTGAAACTTAATCTTCTTTTGTGTTGCTTCATTGCCTTTACTTTGAATTATTACTTTATGAGTTAACTCTTATGCAAGACTTATTGATGCTTGTCTTGAAGTGCTATTCATGAAAAGTCTTTGCTTTATGATTCACTTGTTTACTCATGTCATACACATTGTTTTGATCGCTGCATTCTCTACATATGCTTTACAAATAGTATGATCAAGTTTATGATGGCATGTCACTCCGTAAATTATCTTTGTTATCGTTTTACCTCGCTCGGGACGAGCGGAACTAAGCTTGGGGATGCTGATACGTCTCCAACGTATCGATAATTTCTTGTGTTCCATGCCACATTATTGATGTTATCTACATGTTTTATGCACACTTTATGTCATATTCGTGCATTTTCCGGAACTAACCTATTAACAAGATGCCGAAGTGCCGGTTCTCGTTTTCTCGCTGTTTTTGGTTTCGTAAATCCTAGTAACGAAATATTCTCGGAATCGGACGAAATCAACGCCTGTGTTCCTATTTTACCCGAAGCCTCCGAACACACGAGAACCGCCGGAGAAGAGGGCGGGGCCACCGGACCATACCCCGGCGCGGCCAAGGGGGGCGCGCCCCTAGGGTGTGGGCCCCCTTCGACCTTCCCGCGCCGCCTCTTCGCCTATAAGAAGCCCCTGGATCGAAAAACCCTATCACGATTGACGAAACCCACGAAAACCTTCCGCAGCCGCCGCCATCGCGAAGCCAAGATCCGGGGACAGGAGTCTCTGTTCCGGCACCCCGCCGGAGCGGGGAAGTGCCCCGGAAGGCTTCTCCATCGACACCGCTGCCATCTCCACCGCCATCTTCATCACCGCTGCTGCTCCCATGAGGAGGGAGTAGTTCTCCATCGAGGCTCGGGGCTGTACCGGTAGCTATGTGGTTCATCTCTCTCCTATGTAGTTCAATACAATAATCTCATGAGCTGCCTTACATGATTGAGATTCATATGATGATGCTTGTAATCTAGATGTCATTATGCTAGTCAAGTGAGTTTTACTTATGTGATCTCCGGAGACTCCTCGTCCCACGTGTGTAAAGGTGACGAGTGTGTGCACCGTGTGGGTCTCTTAGGCTAGATTTCACAGAATACTTATTCACTCGTTGAATGGCATAGTGAGGTGCTTATTTATATCTCTTTATGATTGCAATGTGTTTGTATCACAATTTATCTATGTGCTACTCTAGTGATGTGTTATTAAAGTAGTTTTATTCCTCCCGCACGTGTGCAAAGGTGACAAGTGTGTGCACCGTGTTAGTACTTGGTTTATGCTATGATTATGATCTCTTGTAGATTATGAAGTTAACTATTGCTATGATATATTGATGTGATCTATTCCTCCTACATATGCATGAAGGTGACAAGTGTGCATGCTATGCTAGTACTTGGTTTAGTAGCGTTGATCTATCTTACACTAAAGGTTACTAAAACATGAGCATTATTGTGGAGCTTGTTAACTCCGGCATTGAGGGTTCGTGTAATCCTACGCAATGTGTTCATCATCCAACAAAAGTGTAGAGTATGCATTTATCTATTCTGTTATGTGATCAATGTTGAGAGTGTCCACTAGTGAAAGTGTAATCCCTAGGCCTTGTTCCTAAATACCGCTGAGTTACTACCGCTTGTTTATCGTTTTATCGCGTTACTCATCTGCTGCAATACCACCACCATCAACTACACGCCAAGCACTTTTCCGGCACCGTTGCTACTGCTCATACTTATTTATACCACCTGTATTTCACTATCTCTTCGCCGAACTAGTGCACCTATTTGGTGTGTTGGGGACACAAGAGACTTCTTGCTTTGTGGTTGCAGTGGTTGCATGAGAGGGATATCTTTGACCTCTTCCTCCCTGAGTTCGATAAACCTTGGGTATCCACTTAAGGGAAACTTGCTGCTGTTCTACAAACCTCTGCTCTTGGAGGCCCAACACTGTCTACAAGAATAGAAGCTCCCGTAGACATCAGGACATCAGCCTCCCTGATTAAAGAAGATACCGGCGTCACCTATGATTAAAGTAGCTTTGTAAAGTAGCTTGTCTGTTCAAAGATGCCATTAGGGTTTCTTCCCCTGTAAGCCACCCTCTCGCCTATATAAGGAGAGGGGGCATGCTCCTTCGCGGGCACGATGATCCCTGTGTAGAAAAACTTGTAACCTTGTTGATTATGGAATAGAGAAGATCTAGAACGGAGTTCATCTTTGTGTCTTTCTTCTTCTACCTCTGGCCTTGGCCAAGTTCTTGAGGAAAGCACCTGGAAGTTCATCCTATCTAATCCAAAACCCTCCCCCGAATCCTCTAGCGTCCAACTCGGTCCCAACTTAAGCCATCCCATGGCATCTGTCTGTTCGCCACGACGACATAACACATATGAATTATTACTACCGTTGACAAAATTGTTTCTATGTTTTCAAAATGAAAAGCTCTAGCACAAAAATAGTAATCCATGCTTCCCTCTGCGAAGGGCCATTCTTTTACTTTATGTTGAGTCAGTTTACCTACTTCCTTCTATCTTAGAAGCAAACACTTGTCAACTGTGTGCATTGATTCTTACATGTTTACCTATTGCACTTGTTATATTGCTTTATGTTGACAACTATCCATGAGACATACATGTTGAAGTTGAAAGCAACCGCTGAAACTTATATCTTCCTTTGTGTTGCTTCAAAGCTTTCTACTAAGAATTTATTGCTTTATGAGTTAACTCTTATGCAAGTCTTATTGATGCTTGTCTTGAAAGTACTATTCATGAAAAGTCTTTGCTATATGATTCAGTTGTTTAGTCATTATCTTTACCATTGCTTTGAATCACTTCATTCATCTCATATGATTTACAATAGTGTTGATCAAGATTATGTTGGTAGCATGTCACTTAAGAAATTATTCTTGTTATCATTTACCTACTCGAGGGCGAGCAGGAACTAAGCTTGGGGATGCTTGATACGTCTCCAACGTATCTATAATTTCTTATGTTCCATGCTAGTTTTATGACAATACCTACATGTTTTATTCATACTTTATATCGTTTTTATGCATTTTCCGGAACTAACCTATTAACGAGATGCCGAAGTGCCGGTTCTCGTTTTCTGCTGTTTTTGGTTTCAGAAATCCTACAAAGGAAATATTCTCGGAATTGGACAAAATCAACGCCCGGCATCTTATTTTTCCCGGAAGCTTCCAGAGCATCGAAGAGGGGCCAGAGGGGAGCCAGGGGGGCCCCACCCCACAAGGCGGCGCGGCCAAGGGGGGGCGCCCCCTATGGTCTGGCTCCACCAGGACTCCTCCGAGGCTGCCCTTCCTCCTATATAAAGCCTCCGTCGCGAAAACCCTAAAAGAATAAGCCACGGGACGAGAAAAGTTACGCAGCCGCCACCATCGCGAAGCCAAGATTCGGGGGACAGAAGTCTCTATTCTGGCACGCCGCCGGGACGGGGAATTGCCCCCGGAAGGCATCTCCATCGACATCACCGCCATCTTCATCGCCGCTGCTGTCTCCCATGATGAGGAGGGACTAGTTCTCCCTCGAGGCTAAGGGGTCTACCGATAGCTATGTGGTTAATCTCTCTCTCATGTACCCCAATACAATGATCTCATGAACTGCCTTGCACGATTGAGATCCATATGATGAGCTTTGTATCACTATTAATCTATGTGCTACTCTAGTGATGTTATTAAAGTAGTCTATTCCTCCTTCATGATGTAAAGGTGACGATGTGTGCATCATGTAGTACTTGGCGTAGGTTATGATTGTAATCTCTTGTAGATTATGGAGTTAACTATTACTATGATAGTATTGATGTGATCTATTCCCCGTTTCATAGCTTAAAGGTGACAGTGTGTATGCTATGTTAGTACTCGGTCTAAATTGCAACGGTCTATTATGCTCTACAGGTTACTTAAATATGAACACCGAATGTTGTGGCGCTTGTTAACTCCGGCTTGAGGGAGCTCTTGTAGCCCTACACAATGAATGGTGTTTGTCATCCAACAAAAGAGTGTATGTAGCACAAAGGAAGAGAAGTTATTTATTTATGAGATCATTGTTGAGAGTGTCCACTAGTGGAAGTAGGATCCCTAGGCCTTGTTTCCGAATAGAAAAGTTACACCACAGAGAATTGCCTCCCACGCCAGCAAGCTATTTTCTGGCACCGCTTGTTTACTGTTTTACTGCATCTTTACTTCCTACAATATTACCACCATCTATACCACATGTGTTTTACTATCTCTTCGCCGAACTAGTGCACCTATACATCTGACAAGTGTATTAGGTGTGTTGGGGACACAAGAGACTTCTTGTATCTTAATTGCGAGGGTTGCTTGAGAGGGATATCTCCGACCTCTACCTCCCTGAGTTCGATAAACCTTGGGTGATTCACTTAAGGGAAACTTGTTGCTGTTCTACAAACCTCTGCTCTTGGAGGCCCAACACTGTCTACAGGAATAGAAGCGTGCGTAGACATCATTCGCCCCTCTCTCCTCCACCGCAAGTCTGCTCCGGATTGGCGAAGCCCTGCAGCTTTTCTCCTCCACCACCACCACCACGCCGTCGTGCTGCTGGGATTCCGTGGGGATCTACCACACCTCCGCTGCCTGCTGGAACAGGGAGAGGACGGGCTTCATCGACACCGTACGCACGACCGAGTACGGAAGTGCTGCCGGATTGCAACACAGGACGATCGACTACATCAACAACGAGATCTAATCTCGTAGGCTTTGGAATCTTCGAGGGTTAGTCTCACATACATCTCGTTGCCTCGATCTTCATAGATTAGATCTTGCCTTCTCTTAGATTGAATCTTGAATTTGTTCTTATTCGCGGTAGAATTTTTTTGTTTTACATGCAACGAACCCATCAGTGGTATCAGAGCCGTGTCTATGCATAGATCTGTTGCACGAGTAGAACACAATGGTTTTGTGGGCGTTGATGCTCTTGTTTTTTTTGGTTAGTGTACTTTGCATCTTGCGGGATGGTGGGATGAAGCGGCCCGGGCTAACTTTACATGACCGCGTCTCATGAGACTTGCTCCACGCTTGACATGCAACTTGTATTGCATAAGTGGCTTTGCGGGTGTCTGTCTCTCCCACCATAGTTAAGATTCAATTTACTCTTTCAACTGACAACATTAGTATCACCGTTGTGGTTCATGTTCGTAGGTATATTGGATCTTACTCGAAAACCCTAAACCACGTAAAATATGCAAACCAAATTAGAGGCGTCTAACTTGTTTTTGCAGGGTTTGGTGATGTGATATGGCCATGATGTGATGATGATTATATTTGATGTATGAGATGTTCATTATTGTATTACGGCAACCGGCAGGAGCCTAATGGTTGTCTTTAAAATTGTTAAGACCTGCATGTCTATTCATCATGTAATAGCTTTATTTCAAGTAGTTGTTATAGTAGCTATAAGTGATGGACAACCATGAAGCGGCGCCATGGACCTTGGTGCAATGCTGGTGATGATGGAGATCATGATCGTGTGCTTTGGAGATGGAGATCAAAAGCACAAGAAGAAAGGCCATATCATATCACATATTATGAATTGTATGTGATGTTAATCCTTTATGCATCTTATCTTGCTTAGATCGCGACGGTAGCATTATAAGATGATCCCTCACATTAATATCAAGATAATAAAGTGTTCTCCCCTCGTATGCACTGTTGCTACAGTTCATCGTTTTGAAGCATCTCGTGATGATCGGATGTGATAGACTCTACGTTCACATACAACGGGTGTAAGCCATGTTGCACACGCGAAATACTGGTTTGCTTGACGAGCCCAGCATGTACAGACATGGCCTCGGAACACAGGAAACCGAAAGGATGAACACGAGTCATATGGATGATATGATCAACATGTTGATGTTCACCATTGAAGCTACATCATCTCACGTGATGATCGGTTTTGGTGTAGCGGATATGGGTTGTGTGCCACTAAACAACTATGAGGGATGTTGTATTAAGTGGGAGTTCATTAGTAATTAGATTAAAACATGAACTAATTTTCATGAACATAGTCTGAATAGTATTTTGAATTAATTTGTAGAATTGGCATCCGTTATCTACCATGCGCTAGTCTTATAATTGAGATAGAAACATTGTTAAGTCAGATAAGCAACTTTACGGACTGGTACCGTATTGTTAAAGAATCAAGAAATTATTAAGTCCTATTGCAAACTTTTAGTAAACCTCACATTGTTGATTCAAAGAGCAATGGTTTCAATTAGTACCTAAAATCATCTTGTCTCCGTGAAACTTGAAGTTCAAATCCGTTTGAAAAATAAGGAGCTGGAAATTTTGTTTTCAGAAATAAGCGAGGTATGAGATATATGTGATATCTAAGACCTTGTTGCAAGATGATAGAATATAATCTGGTGAGACTACATAAACTCATAAGTTTTATGGGAATGTACGAAGGTTGAAGACGCTAGGTGTAAGAGCAAGATCTATGACCCTTGTTTTGTGTGTTTGATAACAACACTCGAACAATTCTAACCGTGCACAAAGATTATCTTTGATGGATTTGTAGGTGTACGGTGCCCTCGCTGAACACACTATGATCGGAAGACTGAAGCGTAGATCTTAGGTTTTCTGGTTTTGTGTGTGTGTCGTGAGGTAACATGGTAGGAGAGGAAAAGAGGAAAAAGCTGGTTTAGCCATAGCGGTACTACCGGTACCAGGAGCGGTAGTACCGCTACCCTACTGGTACCGCTCAGAGCTACCGCTCTGAGGATTGCACACGAGATTGTCCCACAGAACAGGTTACGGTACCTTTACGGTACCATGAGCGGTAGTACCGCTTGCAAGCGGTAGTACCGCCCACGGTAGCGCTCAAGTACCGTAACATGTTACGGCAGTACCGCTCTGGTACCGCTTCGGTACCGCTTTGGATCCAGTAAGGTCTGGACCCTATTGCGGTACCTCAAGCGGTACCGCGAGCGGTAGTACCGCAATGTGTCCACGTGGACAAGTTACGTGGGGATTCGAACTCGGAGCGGTAGTACCGCTTCCGGGAAGCGGTAGTACCGCTTAGGCAAAAACAGCACATAACGGTTGGATTTTGGAGGGACCTATATAAAGGCCCCTTCTTCCCCAGCTCGTTTTTAGCTCTTCTCTCTCCCTCTCCTCCATTGTTGCTGAGCTCAAACTTAGAGGATCTCTCTCCCTACCCAACCAATCTTGCCCATACTTTGAGGAGTGGTGGAGGAGACCCCGATCTATCGTTCTACCGAGAGAAATTTCACCAATTCGTGGTACTCCTTAGTGGATCTTGGTGGTAGAGTTCCTATAGTGGAATCTTGGAAGAAGTGCATCCATGGAGGCTAGCTTGGTGATGTACTAGCCCCATGGGTTGTTGGGAGCCTCCTTGTGGTGTGGAGCTCGCCCCAACCTTGTGAAGGAATCACCGCCTCGGCCAGGTGCCTTAGTGGAGAAGGGGAGCACCTTTGTGGAGCTCTCTCGAGGAAGAAGGTGAGGCCTTCCTTCGTGGTGTGGCCGTCTAGCCTCTTGTGTGAGGCTAGCACCTCCTCAACGCAGACGTACTCCCTTTTGTGGGAGGAACTGCGACAACAAACCACGCCTCGTCTTCGCGCCCTCCGGTTGTCCCGCTCCTTACTCTTATTATCTTGTGATTGTTCCTTTGCTTGTTGCACTTGTTCTAGGATCATTGTAGGATCACCCCCATCGCTAAAGTTATCACCTTTACCTTCCGTTGCACTAAAAATTGAAAAAGGCTAAAACTTGACGTAGCGCCCATTCACCCCCCCTCTTGTTCGCTACGATCCATTCAATTGGTATCAGAGCAAGGTTTTCTTGCTCGGGCTTTACCGCCTAAGAAATGGCCGAACAAGAGAATGGATAGAATGGGTTCCTTCCCGGTGAGCAATCACCTCCACCATCAATTGTCGATAGCACTCCGGCTACTTTGGATGACCTCAAGAAATTGGAGTCATCCATTGTATCTCAATTTAAGGCTATGATGATGGAGTTGATTGCTCCCAAATCAACCTCCAAGGCAAGTGTCGATGTTCCTCCACCACAAGTCAACACCCTTCCTCTTGTTGATTTTGTCGCGCAATCGACAAAACCACCTCGAGAAAGGGAACTTGAGGACATTGGGACTTCATCAAAAGGGAAGGATATATCTCCGGTTGCGGGACAATTAATAGATATTCATGCCATGTTCTCACCAAGTGATCATGCCTTAATTGTCCCAATACCCATGCCATGCATTTTGCCTCATGGTTCTCCACCACTACTACTTGATTATAATCGGGTTGGTGATTGGAAACTCTTAATGCGTTCTTATGTGCGCAGTGCTTCTACCGAGCTTTGGCGTATCATTGAGGAAGGCTATTCACCACGAGACCAAATGAACTTGACAAGAAGGGAAGTGGTGGACAACCAACACAACGCCATCGCCATCAACATGATCCACTTGGCCATTACTCCCAAGGATCGCGCTCATATCTGCTCACTCAAGACCGCCAAGGAAGCTTGGGACAAACTTGACATGCTCTTCCTCAAAAGACGAAGATCAAGATCATCTTGCTACAATTGTGGTGACAAAAGGCATCTTGTTGCGGAATGTATCTATGAGAGAAGAGATGAACATGATGGAAAGCTCGTTTGCAAGAGCGAGTTTGGACCTCTCTCCAAAGGGCTCTCCAAGCTTTCCTCCAACAACAACGTCATCAAGATCTCCTCCACCAAGAAGCCTAGAACAAACATGCAAGGAGATCAAGACCATTCGATAGACAAGCTCAAGGCAAAGAAGTGTCATCTTGAAGAAAAACATGAAAGGTATCTTGAGGATGTTGCAACCTTTGCCAAGAAGAAAGGAGATGAAGGTCCTAGTTCATGTTGTGACAAGCTCCTTGACGAAGTTTGCCTCTTGAGAAGACACAATGCAAAATTCATGGAAGTCATCTCAACTCAAGAGAAGGCCTTGAATGAATACTATCACTTGAGTAAAGAGAAAGCTCTATCGGATCACGAAGATGAAGTTAACCACTTAAGGTCCGAGATTGAGAGTCTCCAAGTCCAAGTCCAATTCTTGGAAGGGGTCATTGAAGTCTATGGGGACTCATGCAATGAAGGAGAAGTGGCAATCATGCCAAGGAAGATCGAGAGAGAAAGAAGGATCAATGAAAAGAAGAATGTGAAGATAGGGCCCATTGAAAAATGGGCTCCTATCTCCGACTCTTGATCCATGAAGAACCTTGCTTTCGGAGATGCTTATTGGGTGGTCAACCTTGGAGCCACAAGTCTTATGTCCGGAAGCAAGGAATTTGTTGTCGTCATCAAGCCACTTATCTCTATCATTCTCATGACGGCAATACAAAGCAATCTTAAAGGTATTGGGCCTTGACAAGGCGGTGGCAACACCCGGCCTTGTCAAGACCCTTGTCTACAATATTCTCTTTGTTCATTACATTACACTCTTGGGTCTTTGTACCTACTATTATGAACATGTAGTGGTTCTCTTGTTGAGCTAGTCTCTTCAAGAGGCCACGGCCTAGGACTAATGGAATTTGCTTCTTTGTGTAGAGATTGTGTTTTGTAGGAATTGTGTTGAAGGAAATGAACCATGATGAAACTTCTCAAACGATTTCAATACAAGTTCTATGACATAATCCTTGCAAAAAGAAGCAATAATGGAACGGAGTTTGTGCTCAAGATCTTGGATATCTTCCTTGGCAAAGAAGGAATCAACCTTCTGCTCCTAGCCATTCTCTTACCCTAACCTCTTAGGGTTGCCGGAAGTGAGGAACAAACCTATGAAGACTCTCAAACATGATGATGGAGGATGAGTCCACTTGTGTGGTTTGTGGTATTGAGTGATGAGACATCTCAATGGATATGATAGTTCTTTGGAGGAGGCGAAGTGCTTCTTGTGAGAAAGGAGATGCAATTCCCCCGATTACCATAGGAAGGATGAGTGTTGGCACACGCCGATCTCAAAAGCTACCTTCTATGTGTACCGGGGAAGGACGAAGTTCCACCCATGTGGAGCCATCTACACCACAAGGCCAAGAATCTTCCATTGGACAACCAAGTGCTAGATCATCTCTACCACAACCTCAAGTTCGACATCAACTACAATAAGGGTCAAGGCGAGGACCTAAACCATGATGAAGATTGAGTGACCACACAAGAATCTATCCTTTTGGTCCATTCTCGCCGGGGTGCTAATGCGTCAAGACTCTCTCATAATTCAAGCAAAGTACAAGACATCCTCAAGAGCAAGATATGAGGGGGTCCAACGGTATAGCAACCCCAAGTCACAATTCTTCCAAATGAGTCCAACAAGATGATGGTCTCACTCTCTACCGATAGTCGTCAAGGTTTGCTTCTCTACCTTTGTGCGCTTCATCCGGACATTGCATCGAGTGTGGCCATCATACCACCTTCATGCTACATGTCTAGATGGATAGCACGCATGGATATAGGGGGAGTGCGGTTTAAACTTATTGAGCTATCCCTCCCCCCATAATGCATAAAGAAATTCGAAACATATGCTATCCGTCAACTAAGTGACTAATGAGCTTCATGTTGAGTTGTAGCCGTGAATCCTAGATATATCTACGCGATCTCACACTACTAAACTCTTACACGGTGGCTTCGTCCACCAATCTCCTCTTTGAGGAGCTTTTCTTTTTCTTTTTGGGTTTCTTCATTTGCCTTTGGTTCTCTTCTCATTATAGTCTTCATGGGAGATTCACCCAAGCTTGGCTTTTCTTGCTTTGATTCTTGCAAGCTTGGTTGAGTAGTACCTAAACAGTTCCATCATCTAATCCTAAGCCATGATCTATCCCTCAAGCCAACTCAGTCTAAAAGCACAAGTCTACACCAAAATCTGAGGTTTTTGAATTTGGAGGACGGTACTACCGCTTCTTGGGCCGGTACTACCGCTCTGGGGCAGTTTTCTGACGAAACTGAACAATTATCCCCAGAACGGTACTACCGCTCTAAGTACCGGGTCAGTACCGGTAAGCGGTACTACCGCTCTTAGGAGCGGTACTACCGCTTGCACCTTTTGACAAGGGGTACCGGTTGGGGTCGGGTTTACCCCAAACCACCACAGCCCCTCTTCCACCTCAAGTCAAAAGCTCCTCCAAGCTCAAGACCTCGAGGAGATCGGCCCCGATCTCCTTTTCCAGCCGCCGCCGGCCAAATCTCCTCCGTGGAGAAGCTTCCCCACCTCCTTCTCCGCCATGTCCTCCGGTATGAACCCTAATCCCTCTCTCTAGGGTGTGTTGAACTCCCTAGATGCATAGGCTAGGGTTTGATAGAGATTCATGGTGGAAAAGCTCTCTTGGAAGCTCTACATGTGCGGGGATACTAGCTAGCAACAATGTGTGAGACTATGAACTACTTTGCCATGTCCTCAATCTCGATTTCGATGTGCTGAGCTTGAGCGGTAGTAACGCTCATTGACGGGCGGTACTACCGGTTCAAGCGGTACTACCGGTTCGAAATTGCGGTACTACCGCTTTGACTAGTTTCACCAATGTTGCTTGTTAGTGTCCTCTTTGATCCTTAATTTCTCGGCTTGTGCACTTATCCTCTATTCCCTCCCAAACCTTTGCTATTCACAGGAGCACCTAGGACCCGTGGTGGCAAGGTCAAGCCATCCTCTCGTCGTCAACGAGAGGAAGAAGAGCAAGAGGAGATTGTACCGGCAAGAACCACCAAGCGTTAGAGAGAGGCAGCAGCTAGGACCGCCCAAGGTCCTCAGAAGTCTATGAAAGATCTCAAGAAAGCCCAATTCTTGCAAGTCCGAGGGGCCAATCCCTACCTTGTGCCAAAGAACTCTCGTCTCTGCCCCAACACCTTCTTCTACCATGCCGATCAAGAGAGGATTTACAATGATGTCTATGGGTCAAAGGAATTCCGGTGTTGCCCTCAATTCTCCATCAACATGGACAAGCTCCAAGCCAAGCCCGAGTACTTTGGGGAAGCACTCGAGATATGCGAAGAACAAGGTCTTATTCCTTTGATGACCTTCTCTCACAACTACTCCAAAGAGATAATATGCCAGTTCTATGCCACTGTCGTGTTCCTTGAGGATGAGGGTGGTTTCCGCTCTTTGAAGTGGATGACTAGGGAGCATGTGATGGAAGCCACATGGGAAGAATTTGCGAGAGGCATTGGATATGAACTTCCCGAGTTTGAAATCAACTTCTTCAAGATTCATCTCCAAGCCAAGCCTATGGCCAAAGATAAGATGGCCAACCTTTACATTCCCGGGAGGATGTTATGTGGAAGTGCTTACAACCTCCTTCCCGTCTACGACATCATGAACCGCATCTATCGCAGCACCCTCAACCCCAAAGACACCAACCATGATGAGGTGCATGGCTTTCTTGTAAACCTCCTCGTGCGCACCGATGAGATGAGAGGTAGGGGGAAACAATTGGATATCATGGACTTCATTTGGCATGAGATGCGTGATTGTGCTTTCCTCCGCAAGCTCCCTCAATATGCTCCCTTCATCATGAGGCTCATTTGCCTAAAGTGGGATCGAGCTGGCCGTGGAGATCTTCTTGAGCAATGCCGCCCCAACATCTCTATCCATAAGGAGAAGAGCCCCATTGTCAAGAAACATGATCCTCCAAGGTTTGGCAAGGGAGCTCCCAAGGACAAGGACGAAGACGACAACGACAATGATGACTCCGACTATGTGCCCAACTCCGTCAAGACCAAGGGCCTCTTTGCCAAGCTCACCGCTCGCCTCAAGAAGTCCTTTTGCTTCAAGAGGGATCTCGAAGATAGGATGTATCAAGCTCATCACGACAACAAGAAGATTCGCCAACGCCAAAAGGCCATGATGAGGCACATGCAACTCCCGGTCTCCGAGGGATCCGAGGACAACATCACACCTCCCGGTGAGTGGAAGTCGAAACTCGTTTGGTCAAGTTCCGAGGACTCCATCCCCGAGCCACCTCATGGCAAAGGCCATGTCCAAGAGGAAGACGATGATGATGAAGGCGAAGATGAAGAGGAGGAGGACATTGAGGATGGGGGCGACGAGGATGAAGATGAGGACGATGATGATAATGAAGAGGACGACGAGTGATCCACCTTGGGACGTTAGTATGCTCCTTCTCCCTTTTTGGTGTCTCGATGCCAAAGGGGGAGAAGTTGATCTATTAGGACGGGAATTTGCATGGGGATGCCAAGGGCTTGGTGCTTCGTTTTGGTTCTTTCGGCCTTGGCATCAAAACTCTCCCTAGTTATTTGGATCTTTATTCGTATGTGTGCCCGCTACTCTATTTGTGGATCTCCCGATCCCCCGGTTTGTATTAAGACTTAATCGTTCGTAGCCTAATGGTCTTCACTATTTATCCTTGATTGGCTACATCAATTCTATGGAGGCTTTTATTATTATGAGTTTGGGTTTTCTCTCAAGGCAAAGGTATGAAAAGTTTCACCCAAACTCCCCTATATGCACTTATACTTGCCTCCATAGTGTGCTTGTGCTATATGATCTTGTCATATGTTCTTCTTAGCACTTATGCTTGGTTTGTAGAATCTAGGGGGAGTTTCTCTCTAGGATGTGTGCATTTGTATACAAGTGCATATTCTAAATATGCACACATCTAGGGGGAGCTTCGTCTACTCTTACAAATCATATACCTTATCATAATATCCTATGAATTATTGCAAATTCGTGTGTTGTCATCAAACACCAAAAAGGGGAGATTGTAAGAGCAAGATCTATGACCCTTGTTTTGTGTGTTTGATAACAACACTCGAACAATTCTAACCGTGCACAAAGATTATCTTTGATGGATTTGTAGGTGTACGGTGCCCTCGCCGAACACACTATGATCGGAAGACCGAAGCGTAGATCTTAGGTTTTCACGGTTTTGTGTGTGTGTCGTGAGGTAACATGGTAGGAGAGGAAAAGAGGAAAAAGCTGGTTTAGCCATAGCGGTACTACCGGTACCAGGAGCGGTAGTACCGCTACCCTACTTGTACCGCTCAGAGCTACCGCTCTGAGGATTGCACACGAGATTGTCCCACAGAACAGGTTACGGTACCTTGACGGTACCATGAGCGGTAGTACCGCTTGCAAGCGGTAGTACCGCCCACGGTACCGCTCAAGTACCGTAACATGTTACGGCAGTACCGCTCTGGTACCGCTTCGGTACCGCTTTGGATCCGATAAGGTCCGGACCCTATTGCGGTACCTCAAGCGGTACCGCGAGCGGTAGTACCGCAATGTGTCCACGTGGACAAGTTACTGTGGGGATTCGAACTCGGAGCGGTAGTACCGCTTCCGGGAAGCGGTAGTACCGCTTAGGCAAAAACAGCACATAACGGTTGGATTTTGGAGGGACCTATATAAAGGCCCCTTCTTCCCCAGCTCGTTTTTAGCTCTTCTCTCTCCCTCTCCTCCATTGTTGCTGAGCTCAAACTTAGAGGATCTCTCTCCCCACCCAACCAATCTTGCCCATACTTTGAGGAGTGGTGGAGGAGACCCCGATCTATCGTTCTACCGAGAGAAATTTCACCAATTCGTTGTACTCCTTAGTGGGGTGGTAGAGTTCCTATAGTGGAATCTTGGAAGAAGTGCATCCATGGAGGCTAGCTTGGTGATGTACTAGCCCCATGGGTTGTTGGGAGCCTCCTTGTGGTGTGGAGCTCGCCCCAACCTTGTGAAGGAATCACCGCCTCGACCGGTGCCTTAGTGGAGAAGGGGAGCACCTTTGTGGAGCTCTCTCGAGGAAGAAGGTGAGGCCTTCCTTCGTGGTGTGGCCGTCTAGCCTCTTGTGTGAGGTTAGCACCTCCTCAACGCAGACGTACTCCCTTTTGTGGGAGGAACTGCGACAACAAACCTCGCCTCGTCTTCGCGCCCTCCGGTTGTCCCGCTCCTTACTCTTATTATCTTGTGATTGTTCCTTTGCTTGTTGCACTTGTTCTAGGATCATTGTAGGATCACCCCCATCGCTAAAGTTATCACCTTTACCTTCCGTTGCACTAAAAATTGAAAAAGGCTAAAACTTGACGTAGCGCCCATTCACCCCCCTCTTGTTCGCTACGATCCATTCACTAGGCGTCCCAATCCTCCAACTAGTTGGGCACTAACGATATTCGCATATCCATGAAGTGATCGTCCTTAGTATGCACCGTTGCTAAGACTCGTCGTTTCGAAGCATCACGTGATGATCGGGTGTTATAGATTCTACGTGTGCATACAACGGGTGCAAGCCAGATTTGCGCATGTGAATACTAAGGTTAAACTTTACGAGCCTAGCATGTACAAACATGATCTCGGAAAGTCGTCATGATTTGATGGATAAAATTATGAGTGAAATTGTTCATCACATTAAAAGTTACTATAGTGAAATCATGAACACTTTTCATGTGATGATCAACTTCAAAGTAAGAACCTCAAGGTTATTGGTAATTGACCAATGGACCTAGAAGTTATTGAAGGTAAAGTGTTTTCTGAGAATGAGGAAAGCTAAAAGAGAAACTACAAAAGATTTTTGGCAGAAAGAAATAAAAGACTAGAAAGTCTAGCTCAGGTGTATATAGATGATATACATGTTATGAATGTATTCCTTGTTTGGTCACACAATGAAATTCTTGGGTATTTGTACCATATTGGTTGGTATGAGGTGTCATACAAAACAACGCAATACAAGAATACAATGACCTAAGTGACTGACAAGGAATATGGTAGGAATGCACGTCTGGAACAAAATAAAGTGTTATTGTGTTCGTCGTTGGCATTCTACCTAGCCCTTCAGATTTATAATAAAGAATTTTATAATTGTTGTTTTGTTCTGGTCAAATAAAACAATGAGTTGTTCAAATTTTGACAGTATTCCATGTACGATGGATAAGTTATTATAAGTCTTTATGGTGAAACACATATGCATAACACTGACGCTAAAATGTCATAAGGCAAATGATGTGAATTCCACTTATTTGTGGAACCACCATTTAGGTCATGTTAGAAAGGAACGCATGAAGGAACTCTATGCAAATGGATTTTTGGAATCATTCGATTTTTCATCGTCTGGTGCTTCCAAATATCTTCTAAAGAGAATGACTGAAATACCGTTCATAGGCCAAGAGTTGAATGGGTAACTAACTTAGTGGAAACATACATGATGATGTATGTGGTTCACTAGGCATAGTTGTGTGCGGGAGATTCTTGTACTTCATAAAAACTTCCAACAATGAATTGAGTATATATATGTGGATATATTTATTCGATAAGGAAGAAGTTTGAAACATTTGAATGGATTCAAATAAATTTCAGCATGAAGTGGAAATCATCGTAATAGAAAAGTCAAATATCTATGATTGGATCATGGTGGAAATATTTGAATTACGAGTTTTAGCGAACATCTAAGAGAGTTATGAAATTGTTCTACAACTCACGTTTCTTGGAGTATCATAGTGATGATGGAGTATCCGAGAAACGTATCCAAACCTTGTTGGGTCAATGATGAGATAAAATAAAGTGATGCCATTATATTTTTGTGGATTATGCTTTAGAGACTACCGCTTTTACACTAAATAGAGCATCATCATAATCCGTTGAAATGACACCATACGAGTTATGGCATGGGTATAAGCCCTAATAGTCCTTTCTTAAATTTTGGTATACGTAGCATAAGTAAATGAGTTTACAACCAATACCGGATGAATGTCTTTGTTGTTGTCCCAGAGAACAAATTGGGAATTCTTTCCACTATGAAGTAAAAGACAAAAGTGTTTGTTAATGTTACTTACTTATTTCCAAAAAATTGTTTTTTAGCGAAGTATTTGAGTGGGAGGACAATGGAACTTGATAAGGTTCATGAACCTGAGCACGATGATCAGAGTAGCACATCATCGGAAATGGTTCCGGAAGCGGCCACGACGATCATGGCTCCCATGTCTACAAAGTGTTATAGTCATGAAGATCAAAGTACCTATTGAACCTTGTAGATGTGGTTTACTTTGTGATCAAATAAATATTTGTGGACAAAGGATTGATTTTGAACAATGATAAACCAACTACATACAAAGAAGTTATGATGGGCCCTGACTCCGTTAAAATGTCTATGCGCCAAGAAATCCAAGATAGGTGAATACTTTTTGAAAGTAAATGGATCTATAAAATCGATGGACTTGGATGGAATATCCTTGAAGAAGCTCGACTTGTCGAAAAGTTGTTTACGACAAAGTTCAAAGAGTTGACTATGATAAGATTAGATATTCCGTAGCAATGCTTATAGTCTATATGGATTATACTAGTAATCGCTACATATTTCTTTTATGAGATATGATAGTAGGATGGCAGAAATACATTCCTTACCAGAAGTGTGTATAAAGGATGTATATACTAGATACAACCAAGAGTTTTGCTGGTCCGTGGAATACTAGCTAGATAGGTATACAAACTTCAATTGGATGAAGTGAGTATTGTGGAGTTGGAATCTTCACCAGATGAAATAATCAAAGAGTTTTTGATTTCATCAGCAACGATGAAGATGCTTGCATTTGCAAGAAATTAAGTGGGAGCGCTAAGACATAGTTATAATATTATTTGTGGATGACATATCATTGATTATAAATGATGTAATTATGTACTTGATGTGAATAAAAGGTTTCATTGATAATTAACTTCAATGAAAGAATATGGACTAAAACATATTTAGCGTCAAGATCTATGAAGATATATTGAAACGCATAATAAGTTTAAGTCAAAGTACATAGAATGAATATTGAACTAGTTCAATATAAAAATATTAAGAAGGTGTTCTTTTCATGTGAAGGTTTGACAAGACTTGAGTGTATCTGACACTCAATGAGTAAAAACACATGAGTGATTTTAGATCACGAATAATATGTACACAATCATATGTCCTGTGCTCTAAAGAGTTAGGAGCATATACCAGAATGATTCATGTTATGATCATTGGACAATAGTAAGAATATCCCTGAGTGCTTTAGAAGAACCAAGGATATATTTATAGTTTTGTATGGGGTAATGACAAACAAATCGTTGTAAGGTGTTGCGCCGATATTAGTTTGGTCACATACAAATATAAAATTTTAAATCTCAATTAGGCTAAGTGTTGTTTAAAAGGTATCACAATTAGCTAGAAGAAGTCTATGCTAGATTTAGATGAGTTCTAAATATTGTGACGGATTCTACAAACATAGGCAGAGTATGTCATTGTTTTGACAAATGACTGCGGATGTTAAGTCGAGAAGTTCTTTGAGAACATGGTGTAGTTCCGATAGTGTCAGAACTTTGAAGCTATATTGTGTGTGACAATATTAGTGACATATTTCAGACCACGGAATTAAGGTTCCACCAGAAGACTGAACATATATGATTAATGCCGACTCATTTGGAAAATGAGTGATGCGTGGAGACGCAAATGAATTGCAAAATACATACGTTTCTGAGAGTGTCAGATTTGTTGACTGAAACCTCTCCCGTGAGCAAAACATGATAAGCACCAGAAGGCCAAGGTGTCACATCTTTACAAATGTGAACTAGATTATTGACTCTAGTGCAAGTGGAAGACTGTTGGAGATATGCCCAAGAGGCAATAATAAATTAGTTATTGTTATATCTTAGTGTTCATGATAAATGTTTGCATCCCATGCTATAATTGTATTAACCGAAACATTGATACATGTGTGTTATGTAAACAACAAGGAGTCCCTAGTAAGCCTCTTGTATAAACTAGCTTGTTGATTAATAGATGATCATGGTTTCCTGATCATGAACATTGGATGTTATTAATAACAAGATCATATCATTAGGTGAATGATGTGATGGACACACACCCATAGTAAGCATAGCATGAGATCAAGTCATCAAGTTCAACTTGCTATAAGCTTTCAGATACATAGTAACCTAGTCCTTTGACCATGAGATCATGTAAATCACTTATACCAGAAGGGTACTTTGATTACATCAAACGTCACTGCGTAAATGAGTGGTTATAAAGATGGGATTAAGTATTCAGAAAGTATGAGTTGAGGCATATGGATCAAGAGTGGGATTTGTCCATCCCGATGACGGATAGATATACTTTGGGCCCTCTCGGTGGAATGACATCTAATTAGCTTGCAAGCATGTGACAAGGTCACAAGAGATGACATACCACGGTAACGAGTAAAGAGTACTTGTCGGTAACGAGGTTGAACTAGGTATGGAGATACCGATGATCGAACCTCGGACAAGTAAAGTATCGCGCGACAAAGGGAATTGATATCGTATGTTAATGGTTCAATCGATCACTAAGTTATCGTTGAATGTGTGGGAGCCATTATGGATCTCCAGGTCCCGCTATTGGTTATTGGTCGGAGAGGAGTCTCGATCATGTCCGCATAGTTCACGAACCGTAGGGTGACGCGCTTAAGGTTCTATGTTGCATAAGTAGATTCGAAATATGAGATGGAGACCGAAGTTTGTTCGGAGTCTCGGATGGGATCCAGGACATCACGAAGAGGTCCGGAATAGTCCGGAGAATAAGATTCATATAAGGGAAGTTGATTTCTAGGTTTCGGAAAAGTTCGGGATTTTTCCGGTGGAAGACCGGGAAGGTTCTAGAAGGTTCCGGGGGTCCCACCAGTGGGGCCACGACCCTAGGAGGCCTAGCATGGGCCGAGGGGATGCACCCTAGCCTAATGGGCCAGGGGCACATGCCCCTCAAGGCCCAAGTCGGCCACCCTTAGGGTTTTCCCCAAAACCCTAAGGCCTTGTTTGGCAGGCCGGTTTTCACGTGTATTTCTGTGTCTTTTCCCGGCCCAAACAAATACACTGCAACACTTCCCTGATCGTTTGGTAGCCCGGTTTTGCTTGGACTGAAACCCAACAAACCCCACAAACCACGTCGGGTAGAAGTGTGTTGGAGACGCCTGGGAGACCTCGCGTTTTTTACTCGTCAAATATTGACGAAGCAGACCGACGAGGCTGACGCTCGCGCCGCCGCCCTTCTGCACGCCTTTCCTGCGCCGCCGCTCTTGACTGCTCGCCGGTGTTCGTCCTCGCCCCCGCCTCGCCTCTCCCGACCGAACGTCGGCGTTCGCCCTCACCACAGCCTCGCCGTTTAACGCGTCCTCTCTCCGTGTAATAACCAGGATTATTAAAGTTATTATTTAATTGTATAGATGGTAGTTTAAATTTATAATGTTTTTGTTTAAGTTAAATTTGAGCAAATAAGATATGCTTTTGTGTTTAAAAAATAATAATCTTGTATGCATACATCCATCGAGAGAGGTGAGGCTGTCGATGTCGGAGTACCCCTCTGCAGAGTGTAAAAGTGTGAATTTCACCCCTGTGATTCCCGGGTAGGGAAACTTACTTTCATGTGTGGCACCATGCATTTTTAATATGCTTAACTACTTTAATCACCTTTTTTTCAAAAAGCATTTCTATTTACAATTTATATGATTGTGTATAATCGGTTTGTTGAGTATGACTTGTCGTACTCACCCCAACTCCCCAATGTTTTTATCAGAGTTGCGCAGCAGAAGAGTTCGTCGATCGGAGATTAGGCTGGACCAGCGGGTGGGAAGAGTTAGAGAATCTATTTGTAACTCTGGTGTAATTGTATATAAAAATATGTAAAATGTTGTATTTGAGCTTCTCGAGATCCACTGTGCTGGTTTACGCCTGCAATTTTAGCCTTGCGCGAGTATAAGCCTCTCGGTTTATAGGCGCGCGGCGGCTGTCTCGTCCAAGCCCGGTCTCGGGGCGTGATAGTTAAAGTGGTATCAGAGCTCTAGGTTTAGAATACACGGGAAAATGGGTAGGTCGTAGATTTCGCGAGTAGTCATCGACAAACATAGTTTCATGTTTCGTGCTAGTAATAAAAGAATTTAGCACTTGTTTGATTTCGAAATTGCCATGATCAGACTCGTTTTTATACACTTGGTTAACTGAAGTTAGAAAAACTTGCACCACTGGTTTGTTGCTGTGTGTTTGGGTTTTTATCTTCATCGCATGGCTGCTGAAATGATTGCTAATATTTCTTACCGTGTTTATAAACTTTTAAGTTTGCTTTGGATCATGTTTTTACTATATGCAGTTGGATGATTAGAATTAATATTGTGTTATAGTTCGAATTTCGGGGACGAAATTCTTATAAGGTGGGGAGGATGTAATAACCAGGATTATTAAAGTTATTATTTAATTTATAGATGGTAGTTTAAATTCATAATGTTTTTGTTTAAGTTAAATTTGAGCAAACAAGATATGTTTTTGTGTTTAAAAAATAATAATCTTGTATGCATACATCCATCGACCGAGTGTTTTTATTGTGAAAATGGATAACTAGCCGGTTGGATATTTAATCTGATGAATGTGTTGTAGCTGTGCATAAAATTGCACCGTCGTACGTTGTACTAGCTTAGAATAGTACTAGAAGCTAAATGAAGCTAGTATTAGTGCTAGATTCTTATAAGCTAAGTAAAGATGCATGCATGTTTGGATACGTGGAAGCCTGCTAGTGGCTGAGTCACCTTACTCTCTTGTGTGGACTTCTGCATGATCGCCAGCCAGTACCTCGTGTTGTTTTCGCTCACGGAAGGATGTCGGCCCGCTGATATTTGTAATCAGCTTCAGCGGTGAGATATTTAGCTGGCCTTGGAACCGACGTTCCCCATTTATAAATATAGGCAGCTTCCTTGCTGCTCTATTCCCTGCGCAGAGAGTGAGATAGAGCGAGCGAGGGCTAGAGCTGAAAGAAAGAGTGAGTTTACGAGTGAGAGAGAGAGGATCCGGCCGGCCATACGTGCATATTAATTTTGGAGAGATCAAATTAGAGAGTAGAGGTGCTGTTAACCCATGATAGAGGAGAGTTTTCAGAGAGCGTATATTGTAGAGGAGAGCCGAGCTGGTAGATTGATATTGGTTCTGCTATCAATTTATGTGATGGCCGGTCGATCTGTTAGAAGATACATAGATCTGGATTATCTTTAATCAAGGCAAGCTGGCTTATACCCATTCATGTATTTTGTAAAGTATGTTTTGCTATTAAATTGTTGTTAGATTATTTAGTAGAGATGTGAATATTTCCGTTGAAATATTTGCGGGGTAATGTGCCGGTGTCGGTATATGGTGATGGATCCGCTGGAGCCACCGATCCGAACCGTGCATTAACCAGGTATTGAGAGGAATTGATCAACATGACAGATACATGTTTTTATAAGAGAAAACTTGGTGTTACGAAGGTAAACATATTGTACCGGTCACAGTTCAGGTATGGGACTTTCTGTGTTCTTCGCTGGGGACGGCCTCTGTACGGGAACGTGTCGGTGATGGATCCGTAGGAGTGACCGACATCAGTAGGTCAGGGTGTCCGGGTCTTAGCGGGTAAAAGGGCACTGCTTGGCTAGCGTCGGTGGAACTAGACTGTCGATGTCGGAGTACCCCTCTGCAGAGCGTAAAAGTGTGGATATTCACCCCTGTGACTCCCGGGTTGGGAAGCTTGTTGTCATGTGTGATGCCAATATTTTCCTTATCCATTTCTGTTAAGTTTCATTCCTTTGTTGTATCCATGATATCCGGTTTCGACTAACACTTTGCTATTCTTCATTTGATTCCTCCTAATTCATTGGTTATCTATTCTTCCGTGGTATCTACTTGCTGAGTATAACTTTATACTCACCCTTGCTATTTTCATTTTTTTTACAGAAGTCAGTACAGTTTGAAGATGATGGCAAAGCGTAGGAATAGTACTACGGGAAGGGAAAATAAATTGTGTATCTTGATTTGTGTATTAGAAAAGATAATGAATAAAGTATTATTTTAGCTTTGTAAATTTGTGTTCTTTTGAGCCTTACATGTTTATAATCGAAAGGTTATAAATATGTGGCATTGTCACGACTAGGCCCGGTTTTAAGGCGTGACACTCCGCTTGCGCCGCCGCTCGCACTGTCCGAGCGCCGCGACGAAAAGGATTGCGCGCCTTCCCAGCACTCGCCGAGCCGATCCGAGGCTGCCGCGCGCGAGCTCTGTCACTGCGTCGTTGCGCCAGCGTCTCCACGGGATAGCCCCACGACAGGAAGAGCACAGACACGGCCAGCCCTGCGACACCTCTACGATCCGCGTCTGAAGGCCAGGTCCGGCGCATCCACTAAGTTCGCGACCAAGCCATGGACATAAAGGTCGATTTTTTTTCACTGGTAGAAAAATGGCCTTTAGTCGCGGTTCGCAACTGCCATTAGTCGCGGTTGCGCAACCGCGACTAATTAAGCGCGACTAAAGGCCCCCCCTTTAGTCGCGGTTGCTTACGAACCGCGACTAAAGGCCCGTCCACGTGGGCGGCTACCGTGCGCCTGGGCGAAGGACCTTTAGTCGCGGTTGGTGTCCCCAACCGGGACTAAAGGCTATTTCGTTAAATTTTTTTAATTCATTTGGATTTCTAATTTTTTTTTCACAACGTTTTTTTTCTTTTTTTTTTTCAAAATTTCTCTTATTTCAGTTATTTGCATAGCTTAGTCTCTATCTCTAACTACACTTATCTCTAGTCAAATTACTTACTCGTGGTCAAACTTCCCGCCCGGTCACCCATCCTCCCACTACTCCACCTCTAGCACGCTTAACTTCCGAGTTCCATTCCGTTCCGCATCCAAGTGCTTCGCGCGCATGTATGTGATAGTAGTATCATATCAATCCTATTAACATGTTGATCGATGTCACATTTCTTTATTGTTTGAATTTCAAATAATTCTTTTAATAAATAAAAGTAATGATGTAATAATAATATTGAATAAATAAATAAACATTAACTTTTTAATTTGTATTATTTTTAATTTTATTAATTAATTAAATATTTTTTTTGCCAAACCTAAAATCTAAAATGTTGAAAATCTAAAAATTGGGTAAAAATGATAGTAATCTTTATGCAGAATGAAATTATTAATTTTAGGTTTTAAAAAATTAAAAAAATATATAATCCATAATTTATAGAAAAAACTAAAATCTTCCTGCTTTTGTATTTCCATTTGGAATTTTGAGAATCTAAAAATTGGCTAACCGGGTAAACCCGGGTGAATTCGGATGTAACTTTTTCCCAGGATTTTTTTGATATATTATACGTTTTTTTCCGACGTCGTATGCAAAAGTTATTACGGTTTTACCATTTTTTAAACTTTTTTTGCAAAAAAAGTGAAAATTCGAATTTCTTAATTTCTCCGAATAGTAGCTTGCATAACATACAAGAATCTGAAAACAATTTTTTTTTTTGAATTTTCTATCATTTTCTTTTGTATTTTACAAACCAAAAAAGGCGATCCACGGGGGGGGGGGGTGCAGGGTGCGTGGGAGTAAAAAAACTCGGAAAAACCTTTAGTCGCGGTTGGGGTCCCCAACCGCGACTAAAGGGGTACCCTTTAGTCGCGGTGTGTGTCCCCAACCGCGACTAAAAGTTTTTCCGCCGGCCGCCTCCCGAACCGCGACTAAAGGGGTACCCTTTCGTCGCGGATGGAGTATTAGTCGCGGGTCGCCTCCCGAACCGCGACTAAAGCCCCCTTTAGTCGCGGTTCGAATATTTCCGGGACTAATGGGGGTGGGCGGAAGCCTCTTTTTCTACTAGTGTTTCCTTGCTCACGCCGGATTCCATGCGAATCTTTGGCTGGCCAGTTAATTTCTGAATCCTCGGAATTGCTTACAAGTATATGAGAATGATAGTGTTGGATAATTAGGCACAATTTCCATGATTAATTCCAGAATATAAAACATGATGATAGCAACTACTAACATGTGAAACTCAAACATACTAGATGCATTAATCAACATGAGTAGCAGCAGATTAACGGTAAAGTATCCATCGCTAAACAGATCGAGATATGTCGCACGTACCGATCCGAGTGGTGGTAGCGATGGAGGTGTAGCGGACGATGTCGCAACGGTAACGTTGTTGATGACAACGTTGTTGACGACGGGTCGAAGTAGACGGCGTTGAAGACGACGGTAGGCGCACCGCCCGACTTGGACGGAAGGCGACCCGTGATGAAGAGCTTGAGCGATCGCGCGAGCGCTTCCCAAAACCTAAGTCGCCCTCTCCCGTACGGGATCGCAAGGACGAGCGGTTCGGAGACCTGCTCTCCCGTTCGCCGATGCACGCCGGCTCGCTGGATGGAGTAGGCTACGATGGCGGCGAAGCGAGAGAGGTGGAAACCCTAACTCGTGTATTGGATGTGTTTCGCGGTAGCGGCGGAGATTATATAGGCTCGGGAAGCCAGGCAACGTGGGCCACACCCACGTCGCACGAACGTTTCGAGTCGGTTACGGATAGCCCACGATCCGGAGCGACCCGAACCGACTAAGCTGCGACGCGTCCGTCTAGGACTCGATCGTTTTCCGAGCCGCAAAAGTAGGAAAGTCTCGGCTCGAGGCTCAATCCACTCACCACGAGCGCGGCGCGCGTCGTGACGTGTCGAGTCGAGTCGAGTCGAGACGAGACGAGCGAGCGAGGAGGAGGAGGAGCGCGCGTGTAGCACTCCTATTCTCACTCACTTACTAGTGGTGGAACAACCCACCTTATAAGGTGGTCTAACTTCCTCCCAACTTTCCATGTGGGACTAAACTTCCCACCTCTTGCCACTCCCTAGTGAGCTGCCACCAACTTGGGCTCAAACTCACAAGGCTGCCACTATGTGGGCTTTGAGATTTATAGAAAAAACTGAAATCTAATTTGGTCCAGTAAAAATGGGCCCAATATTTTAACAATCCCCCACCGGATCTCAAATCCCCATTTAGAGATTTACCAATACTGTTGCTTGTTTATATACCGAGTGTTTCAGATGGAGACGTTAAGTTGAACTTCCGCCTAGAACCTTAAGCTACATCCACTCACACTTGAACAATGGACTAAGCCTTGAATTGCAAGTTTTGCGTGAACGAGGGTTTCACTCAAAGTCATGACCGAGTACATGGCTGCCGGTAGCCTACCCCGCGGGTGAAGCATATGCGTCATACTTCATGGTCTCTTCATGAGTTTACTAGAGATCACCCAAATCTCATAGATTGCGACGTTTAACAATCGGACTCATATAGGTGTGTTATTTCAAGAATGCTCGTAGGACAGACATCTTTGCTAAAATAGCCAACATAAACACATTAAGGCTTGTTGCCAACCTGCCTTACAGCAACTGAGAGTTGTGCATCTTCACATAGAGAGGGTTACATAATACTCTCCTCAATTAAACCACTAGTTACATACGCACGACCGAGTATGGAAGTGCTGCCGGATTGCAGCACAGGACGATCGACTACATGTCTACATCAACAACGAGATCTAATCTCGTAGGCTTTGGAATCTTCGAGGGTTAGTCTCACATACATCTCGTTGCCTCGATCTTCATAGATTAGATCTTGCCTTCTCCTAGATTGAATCATGAATTTGTTCTTATTCGCGGTAGAATTTTTTTGTTTTCCATGCAACGAACCCATCAATTTCAGCCTGTCGCTAACTATCATATGATCGGTGCTCACTTTCCCCTTTCTTTTCTCTCTCCTCTCCCCTTCCTTGACAGCTCCTAGAGAGAGGCCGGGCCGCTCCCGAGCCTTCTCCGGCGGCTTTGCCGGCCGGAGATGGCGAAGGAGGGGTGCCGGAGTAGATACTAGGTTTAATTTTTTAGATTTCGGCTGTGTGCCGGTAGTTTGGAGTAGGGTTCAAGATCTTCTGGATCAGATCTTGAGCATCCTGTGTTCGTGGCTCCGTCTTCTCGAGCTCCGGTGGTCGGAGACGGTGAGATTTGCCACCCAGGGATCTCCGTGTATAAGATCCAGCTCTGCTACCCCTGGATTCGAGATGCTGGGCTTCCATCTCTTCCTCCTCTGGCCGGCCATGGAGGCGAGGAGAAGAGGGAGGATGGTGACAGCACCTGCGCATCTGGAGGTAGGCAGGGGTCTTCTCCAAGCCTGGCGCGCCGACGCAGCGTCAGGCCAGCACCGCTGAGTGGCTCCGCTGTTCTTCCGTGGTGGAAGACAGTGAGGTCTACTTCTCCGACGCGCCCCTACTTCAATAAGCGTCCTCGCCATCTCTGCTTGGGTGGCCCGGTTCGTCTCCATCTCCTCTTGGCCGACCTCGGTGGCGAGGGAGAGGAGAGGATGCGTGCGGCTGCGACGACCCTGCAGAGGCGGCGCTCGAGGTTCCTGGAGCGTGCAACCTCGGCAGGAGTCTCCAAGCGTCGGCTAGCTCCGGCCGTCGCTATCTTCGGCCATAGGGTTGGCCCTGCTGCGCTCGAACTTGGTTCGAGCTCTCTCCTCCATCGATGGAGGAACTTCTCCGACTACGGCGTGGCGATGAACGTTGCTTTTTCCCCAAGTGGTTTCGTTCCCGGTGAAGGAAGCGGCGGTCGCGCCGACAAGTCAGCAACTGTCTGCGACGGCTTTGGACTCGATCGCGTTTTCACGCATCTATGCGGGGTGCTTGTTGCAAAATATAGGGACTCGGTTGTAATTTTTCTTTTTCTTGTGGTCCTCTATGTAACTGTGCTCCCACCGGCGATATAATGCATACTCCAGTGGAAAAGTCCGGTTTGAACCCCATGTTCCATATATGCAGTCTCATGCTCCAGTTCCTTTGGGACCTATCTTGTTCAAAAAAAAAAAAAAAACTATCAGATGATCATTCGCAAAAAAAAAGAAAAAACTATCAGATGATCTACCCGTCCAGTAAAACTGAACGGCCAGATCGGCGGCCCTCCCTTCCTCTTCGCTGAAACCTACCAATTCGTGACCCCCGGACCCAGAAGGCGATCCATGGCGGCGGCGGGTTGGCTCCGGCGAGCGGCATCGGCGGCAGCGTTGCCTCGCCTGCCTTCCGGATTCTCCCTCATGCCAACCCCTCCTCCCGCTCCTCTCCCCGAGGCTCAGTCTCTCGTGCTCCCCGGACTTGGCGCCGCCATCGCCCCCGCGATGGAACTCATGGCCGTACCCAAGAAGAAGGTCTCGTCGCTTAGAACCCACTATGTTCCGCGTTTATCCTTCTCTCTTGCATATTCAGGCTTCTGGTTTGGTGACCTCTGGCATTGCTGTAACGTAGTACTGAGAGTGTGCACTCTAGGTGTTCGTTCAATTGCCTGGTGCGTTGAAATTGGAAGTGCGACCTTAGAAAATGTATCACCACTTGAATATCGTACATAGATATATGTTGCAGACTACATGTTGATTAGTCTGTGGTTAATGATAGACTGTTTCGCATTTAAGCTAGTTTCAGTTCACAATGTCCGATTCAGGGGTATGTTGGCTTATACTGCTGGTTGAAGACAGAAATGCTGATAATCCAACACATGTTTGACGTTCACTTACATGCAAATTTCCAGAATCTTATGTAATGGATGGATCATACAAACTTATGGACAATCTGTAACCTAACACCCTCAACACTATTTATTAGGATCTGTCATAATTTGGCCTGCTATCTATGTGATCTTCATATAAATTATTGTTTATTATTTGCATGTTATCTTTCTAGATAATGGCCGTTGCTTCCCTCATACTTTCTTGTGCATTGCAGATCTCAAAATATAAGAGGGGTTTGAGAAATGGGCCCAAAGCCCTTAAGCCTGTTCCAGTGATTGTCCGATGCAGGTACACTTAAAAATTGAGATATGCTTTTCAGTGTTTCTAATTAGTTATGATCTTGCTAACGTTGTGCTGAGTTATTTATGTATGAACATAAATTCACATTTTCCTATGCAATCTTATGCTTGGTTGTGATTGCCTGACTATTTACTCAACACTTTCAGACTGCTTAGATGCAAAACTGTTGATTGATACTCTTTTAGCCATACCATCACCTTATACTTATAGAATGTAGGACACATATCTTCTATGCCACTCAAATTTATAATAAGTTCAGTTCTGCCGTCGGTGTTTGTGTATTATTGTATTTGCCACTTGGAGAACATATGGAATTGATGTTCTATCTCACTTTCAAACACGAAGGTTGAGAAAGATCAAAATATGCTTGTTCGCTGCTACTGTTAGTATCCAAATACAGACAAGTCTAATCATTAGAACGGACAGGTCTTATGTTTGGATAGTGTAAGTGGTGCAGAAGCAGGGTATTTTTGTCTCCTTTCCCACCATTGATCATTGAAATGGTATAGAACACCAAAACGCATCCTTCCAGTGGTATATATAGTTAAATACACAAAATTGGTTATCAGATTGGAAATTTGACAAATTCATAGTGGCATATAAGATGCTTCTTCCCTAGGACGCAATGCTACCGATAGCTACACACTTTAGTTTTTAACTGTGTCACACAATTTATTTCACCTTCCGGAATTTATAGGTTGCCAGTAGTCCATGTGATCTTGTTGTCTCACAGACTCTGAAAGAACATTTTTGTTTGTGCGGATGGCATATCAGTTACTAGAAGGACGCCTGTTCGTTGCAACAGGGATCTCCTTAGAAACGTTGTTCTGTAAATCAAAGGGTACGCATAAGACGTGTGGAAAAGTTTTGTAACAGGAATAAGGACAATTCAATTGATCATAGTAGCGAGGAAGCCAAATTTAATCGACATAGAATGGTTGTGCATTTGACCAATTAAAGGCCACCAATGTTCGGATTGTACCTAATTGATGCCGCATGCTAACTAATTAAAGCCGTGGTCTGAAGAAACTGATGACTTGGATAGCTTGCATGAAGAGATAGACTACAGTAACATTAATTGCGGTTAGCGAGGTTTTTCTTTATAAGAACTAAAGATTTGCAGATGACTCAGAAACTGCGCAAGTCATCTTAATTTTCACATTTGTTTACCTTTCAATTACTGTTCCTGTTCGTATCAGCCAACTCTCCTCACTCCATTATTCCAGGCCACTTTTTGAGGATTCAAAACATAAAAGTGAATTATCCAGTGAAGACTAGTAATGTGCATGATTCAGTTGTACAAGCTACAGAGCCCTGCTATGATATGTTGCGAGGGGGCATGACTGGATATGATTTGCTGTCTTTCAGGTGCTGCGGTCGAGTGAAGCTGCCCCACTTCTACTGTTGCAGCGGAGAGAGAGGGAACGCCGGGGACTCAAGCTCATAAACGCTACGTTTTTCAACCGCTTGATTCTGCACATCAAGCTGTGGCTGCACCTCGTATTACAACGGAAATCCCCAGATATCACTAATTGTATTATGTTTCTGTTTACTTGGCGAGCAGTAATCTATGTAGTAGACTTTAGTTTGAATTTGACAATTGCCGTGTAAAACTTAGTGCTGGTCCTGCCATGAGTGGGCGCTCTCTGAGATCAGCGATCTCTGTTGCTACCTTACGGTAGAACACACTGTTTCCTATCGAAATAAAAAGGGAAAAAAGTACGTCCTCCGACCCATATTACTTGCCACTAAATTTGATGCATCTAGAATTAAAATATATCTAGATACATTTATATTAATGCCAAGTAATATGAACCGGAGGGAGTAGCATGTCTTTGTTTCGATCACTGTACCGAAGCTAATAGAATCTCACTTTGGAAATTATGAACTCGTTTGGTCTCAGAAGATTTTGTTGGCAAACTGGATTTTGTTGTCACGATCCGTGTTGCCCATACTGATATGATCACCCGTGCTCCAGATTGATGATTTGCGATTGTCATCATCTCCAGTATAGCATATCCGGTCCCCGTGGCAAGAAGGGGAAGCCCTGGAAGGGGAAAGAAACAGATGCCAGTGCGAGATCCGGGTGCTATTTTTCTGTCCATTTCGTGTTCGATCCCTTTTGGGTGCGGTATCGTGCGCGGCACAGGTCAGGGGCTGCCGAGGCGCGCACCGCACACACGCATCCAAAAGGGCAAGTGAGCAGGTCCGGTAGAGGACGAAGCCGAGGTCGCTGGCCGCCAGCCACCAACCAAAGAAAAAAAAATCCCGTCGCCCCCCGAGCCAAACGATTTGGACTCTGGAGTTTGCTGCGCCGAAAGGCCGAGGAGGAGGAGGAGGCTGCGATTTGTGTGGCTATGGGGTCAGCGAGAAGATAACGAAACGGAGGCTGCGGCTGCGCCCGGCGATTCCCCAAGAATCCATAGCTCCTAGGCCTAGACGCGTGCGTGTAGGTGTAGCCCCCACCAAATCGGCAACGCTTCCTTCCTTCCATTCTTCGGCTGCTCGTCTACCTCGTCCGTCCGCCAGAGCAGCAGGGTTGGTGGACGCAACACAGCACAGGACAGATGGCGTCGCCGTCCTCCTCGCTCTGCTCCAGCCTCGGCTACCCGCGCACCGCCTCCCTCGGCGCCCGCCGCCGCGTCGGATTCTCCCCCTCAAGGTACCCCCGCCAAAGGCCTCTTCTCCTCCCCGTTTCCGCCCGCGCCCCTACCTAGCACGCCACGCCAAAGGCATCTTCTGCCCCCTGTTTCCGCCCGCGCCCCTACCTAGCACTTCGCGCCGGCGGGCGATTCGATCCTGGTTCCCGCTCGGTGCCAATCTGCGCGGAGTAGCGGACGACCCCCTTGTGCCGTTGCCGCCCGATGGCGCCGAGCATCGAGCACAAATGGGCTGCTGCGCCGTCGCCCAGGGTGCAGTATGTTTCTGGAACTGGTAGTGCTCAGCGTGCCCTGGGATCGAGCAGCCCTTGTCTGCTAGCACCGAATTAGCTCGTCATCGCGGGCAGGCAGCTAGCGGTCTGTTTTCCGCCAGAGGCTTCTGACGAACAACAGGTTGATACCCGTGGAGAAATAATTGGGGATTTCTGTTCCGTCTTAGCTGTGTATTGCTCGTGTAGCACCGGCTGACTCCCACGATTTGAAGTTTTTTTAGTCTCGTAGTGAGACCATTTACTTAAGAGAATATGGAGAGGGGGGGATTTTGTTTTTTACTCTGAAAACGATGATAGATCATGTTTGCATATGCTTAAAAGCCAACTGCGTGTCTCTGCTATTCCTTGAGCGATCGGTGTTGGCTGTCTGCCATAAAAACTCTAGTCAAGGTCACCTGTTGATGATTACATATCAGTGATTTGTGTGTCTTCTCGTTTAGTTCTGAACTCTAAACTTTGTTCTGTTTACGGTTTCCAGGAAGTTATTCCAAGTGAAGGCATCGAGGGTGGACAGTTTCTCCAAGAGCGACATCATTGTGTCCCCTTCCATTCTTTCTGCAAACTTCGCCAAGCTTGGTGAACAGGTCAGTTAAGATACTAACAACCACCGTACCGCGTAGCTCTGAGATGATCGATCCACTGAACATGTGTCAGGAGTATCTGGAAGAATAGTTCTAATGTACTATCTGGACGCATTGCTTGACATGGTGTATTAGCTGTATGCAACTAACACCTGCATGATGCACATAATCATCGATAGTGCCACTGCAGTTTGCTAATGCATCTGGTGAATAGTTCACGCTCGTCTTCTGACGCAATTTTAATTTTACTAGGTAAAAGCTGTGGAGCTGGCAGGATGTGACTGGATTCATGTCGATGTCATGGACGGACGGTTTGTGCCAAATATCACGATTGGACCGTTGATTGTTGATGCTTTGCGTCCAGTGACTGATCTTCCTTTGGATGTGCATCTGGTACTTCTTGAGATTCCCTAGTGAAGTTCTTGGCATTTGTGTGCTATAATCTCACCCCCTGCCCAATTAACCCTCCTTAGTGTGTTGATTTTAATTGCAGATGATTGTGGAACCTGAGCAGCGAATTCCAGATTTTATCAAGGCAGGTGCAGATATTGTTAGTGTTCACTGTGAGCAAACGGCAACCATCCATCTTCACCGAACAGTCGACCAGGTAAAAATTCGCTGAAGTTCCATTTCAACATGTGAACTACTTCAATTTTCTTTGGAGTATGTGCCCAATTGTCCATCTCTGGCATTCTTTTTGCTCCCTTCTCATATATTTTTCTTTAGTGCACTCTTGCGGATGATGTCAGTGAGTATTGTACTTGACAACTATGCTGTTTTTTTTATTCATGCATGAAGTAGCACAGCTTTGTGAATTCCTTCTGAATTGATTGAGCTTCATTTGTTATATAAGCTGGGTTACTACTAGGCTCCTGTTGTAGGCAGAGCACATGTTCTAGTTGCTAGTGTTTTAGAGTTACACCTACAACTGCTACATTCTGTAATATAGGACCATTTGGCATCTCAAGTTCTCTTTTAAATCTTTTAATACGCTAGTCCTAATTGTGTATTTGCTCCTTTGGAGTTACCGTCAGCAGCTAGTCCTAAGATAAGTCACGTAATGTGGTATTGAGGACTGCTATATGCCTGTATGCATCTAAATCCATATGCCTCTCACCTGCCTAATTGTAGTTCCACCGAATAGGCTATAACACCATATCCATATTCTGAGCTAAAACTAAATAACTGATGCTTGTGAGTGATTATACCTTTATATCACAGTAATCCGGAGTGGTCCTATTTATGTTTTATATTTTGCCAGATTAAAAGTCTTGGAGCAAAGGCCGGAGTTGTACTGAACCCTGGGACCCCACTCAGTGCGATTGAATATGTACTTGAATGTAAGATTTCTTCTCTCTGCAATATTAATAGTATTTTGGGGACGTGCATGAGGTTTGGTAGATCAATTAATGGTACAAGATTAGTTTTTCATGCTAAATGAGAACTAGTTAGCATGTGATTCTGTGGATTGGGGCATCTGGATAGTCTCTCCTACTCCCTCCGATCCATAATAAGTGTCGGGGTTTTAGTTCAAATTTGGACTAAATTGATCTAAATCTCCGACACTTATTATGGATTGGAGGGAGTATTATTTAGCTACTCATCATGTTTTGTTCTATCATCATAACCATGATAGCATTTCTGTTGAGATCCGGAATATGCTGCTTCTTGTGAGATTTGATGACAGTATTTACCACATGATCATCTCGACTTTCTTGACAACCCCACATGTACAGACATGGTATGCCTTGGATAAGATTTGCCTAACAGGATTCATAGTTAAACTTCCATTATGTGCAACTTACACTGCATCTCCCATGTAAAAGTGAATTGCTTAAGATTAACGCCAGTTAAACTTTGTTGCATTTGTTAATGTGCTTGCACTAGACAAGTAGAGATCTTTAGTTTAGCCCAACAATATTACTACCTTTTCATGATTTTCTTGACCATCCACCATGTACTGACAGATGACAAGCTATTGTATTTGTTTGCCTGTGCAGCTGTTGATCTGGTATTGATTATGTCGGTCAATCCTGGGTTCGGTGGGCAGAGCTTTATCGAGAGTCAAGTAAAGAAAATTGCAGACTTGAGAAAATTATGTGAAGAGAAGGTATACCCCTCATGTCTTGTTGGTATTCGCAAGGCTGATATTTTAAATATTGAATTCATTCTCCTGTTGGTGTAGGGAGTGAACCCCTGGATTGAGGTTGATGGTGGAGTTAGTCCCAAAAATGCCTACAAGGTGAACTTAGTTTCTACCTCTTTAATTGTGCCGCTGCTAGTTTCTGTTCAGATTTTTCCATGATGGCATTTTCCTTTGGTTTTTTGCTCTCCTCTGAATTGCCGCATGCGTGTAGTAATCCTAGGACTACCTACTGGATTCATGTAAGTGCTGATTATATAATTTTTCGTTTTACTAAATGGCAGGTCATTGAAGCTGGAGCGAATGCCCTTGTTGCTGGTTCTGCGGTCTTTGGAGCTAAAGACTACGCTGAAGGTATGGCTTCTTTTTTCTCAGTAAAATGGCACCCATTTTCAACCATCTACCTTCTGAAGTTCTTGAATATTAGATTCAGTGTAGATAAAATTTGACGTCAAGATTGTTACTGTTGTGTAGTAGTAAAAAATTCTCATACTTTGCCTCTTGTGGTTTTGCAGCTATCAAAGGAATTAAGACCAGCAAGAGACCTGTAGCTGTAGCAGCATGAGGAACCGGAGCATACCTATTTACACTGTATAAGCTTTTTGTATACCATTATCGTGGTTTTGCATAGATGCCCGTCATTGTCGAGCCATACGTTGTACTGTACCACAGAGATCACCATCAAATCAAATAGGGGAAAAAGAGGCAGTGAAGAAAGATCCTCTTTTCTTTTTCCGTTTTTCTGCGACCGCGAGGATGTCTTGTACTATTTGCACAACAAGGGCAACGATGTTGCCTTGTCTCTGTGTGATAACATTACAGTGAGCACGGGATTGTTCATAGAATCATAATTAACCCGTCCTCTCGTTCTTGTATCTTGAGCCCATGGCAATAGACTGAACTGTGTGTAGATACAATGCAGGCACCCATGGGGGAGTTCGTATTCAAACCATAATGCCCAAGTGCACGTTCAGCAAAAATTTCGTCTCATTTCCGCAATAATTTTGTATCGTTTCAATTCTAAGAGCAAAGTGGCAACAGCCCAGCGACCAGTTTTCTCAGCCGCCCTGCCTCAACCCTAGCCATCTCCAGTTCATAGATTGGTTTCCCCTACTCCGGTCGGCTTCGCCGGTGTTAGGAGGAGTGTGGAACCTGATCTATGCGTGGAGTTTCGAGTAAAAATATTGTTTTCATTAGATTATGCTAGGATTTTGGTAGCCGCCTTCTTGTTGGTTTCCCCTTTATGGAGATGGCATCGTCTGCAAAGTGATCTTCGGCCTTTCGTTTAGCGACGAGATCTTCTTCCCGGCGTCAATGGTGGTGTTGAACAATCACAATTTTCTAGGTATGAGCCTTCGGATCTTGCTTCGCCAGATCGATTTTGGATCTTTTGTCGTTGTTGCCGCGAGGAGGATTATCCTCGCAGTTTTTGTCCCGGCTACTACGTCCTCGACAATGGTGATGCGTACTCTCGGCTCTCCATCGACGACGACAAAACTAGTCGGTTATTATTCCCTGACCTACTTGTGTTGGTACTCTTGCCGATGTTGTATGTCTGCTTTAATGATTGCGTGCGTGCAGCCTTGGCATTACGGCTCAAAAAATTATGGGAGAAGTTTCGTCGGTATCTACATGTCTATGGTTCGTTATCTATCTTTGGCTGCCTTCAGAAGAGTACAAGATTGTGTTTTGGAAGAAAAAAAATTGAAGACCTCAAAGATTTGTTACTATCTTTTAGACTTTATTTTGTAATCGTTGGAGTCAGTTCATGTATCTCTACTATCTCTACTATGTACTATTTGTTGCTAAGTATGTGGTATTGATTGTAAAAAAAAAAAAAAGCTGAGCGACCAGTTCAAGACACAACTCCCCACCGCAAAATAAACCCTAAGAGCATCCCCACTCGTTTGGGCTCCCCACGCCCAAATCCGGCGAAATTTAGCGCCGGATGGATGTAGTTTTTGGCCTGGGGAGGCCCATTTTTCCAGCCGCGAGCCCATGGACGCGCACCCACCGCGTGCATAGCGACGGTGCAGTCACCGGGAAGGGCAATCGTCGGAGTTTCCTCGCCGCATTGAACCGTCGCGAAGTGGACTGGAGAGCCGAAACGACTCGTCGGCGGGAACGGTCGAAGTGGCCTCGATGCGAGAACCGCCGTAATGGAGCACGAACTCCGCGGAAGAGCAACCGGCGCTCTCTTTCGTCGAGAGACCTACATAAACGGTTTTCGACGGGCTGAGCCATTCATCTGTTCTCTCGTCACCATCCTCCGTCAACCATGAGCGATATCTCTTGGCCATCGGACACCGACAGCGAGGGAAGCCGCCTGGATGGCGCCATTGGTGGGATCCAGCTGCATCGTCCAGCAGCGACGATTCCCCCCGCCGGCCAGCCGAGGACGAGTGGGACGACGAGGAGGAGGACGAAGAGGCCGTGGAGCGAGGCCGAGGAAGAGGCCGAGGAAGAGGAGGAGGAGCGAGGAGCAGGGAGGAGGAGCCAGGAGGAGGAGGACGAAGAGGCCGATGAGGACGACGACGAGGAGGACTCAACTTCCTCCGACGAGGAGGTGACGAGCCGGAAGCGTCGCCGCGACGACGATGAGGCGGGGCCTTCTAAGAAGAAGAAGAAGTAGTTTAGTTTTAAAGTTTTTATATGTAAAATTTCTATGTTTATTCGAATTATATTCGAAATATATATATAATCTATCTATGTTGCACCACTTGAGAGTTCAAAGCTTTCGTTCGACGAGGGTATTGCCGTAGATCGGGAAGACGAGGGTTTTGCCGTAGATCGGAGGCCATTGTCGCCGACAAGTTGGGGCCACGCCCGCTTTTCACTCGTCCGGAGTCCCCGAGCGCTCCCCGGGGGGCCGGGGATGGCGTGGGATCGCCGGATGGATTTAGGCCCAAATCCGGACGAAAACGAGGAACCGGGGCGCGACTGGGCCGAATTACGCCGTCCGGATGGAAAAAACGCTCGCCGGGGGCCTGTTCGGGGGGACGAGTGGAGATGCTCTAACTCGTTAGTCCGCACAGCGGCGGCGCTCCTCCATTTCCTCCACCCCCAAAATCCCTAGACCAAAAAACTCCAATCCGTGTCGCGACGCCGACCCAATCCTCTTCTCAATGAGTCTGCCGCCTCCGGCGCAACGCGGCAGCCACTCGCCGCCGGCGCTGATCGACGACGCCATGAGCGAGATCTTCCTCCGCGTCCCCGCGGACGACCCCAAGACCCTCGTCCGCGCCGCCGCCGTCTGCACGACCTGGCGCCGCATCCTCTGCGACCTCATCTTCACCCGCCAGTACCGCGCGTTCCACGGGGCGCCACCCATGCTCGGCTTCCTCCGCAACACACGCCATGAGAGGTCATGGGGAAAAGGTAGAAACAAAAACCACGAGCATTACGTGGTCTCCAGCTTCGTCTCCACCGCGTCCTTCCGCTCGCCGGCGTGCCACGAGCGCCGCCACTGGCGCGTCCTCGACTCCCGCCACGGCCTCGTCCTCTTCCACACTCCTAAAAGGGACGAGGACTTCGTTGTCTGCGATCTCGTCACCTACGACCGGTGGAGAATCAAGGCCAGCCGTGAGTGCTCCGACATCATCTGGGGTGATGCCACTGACGAAGATGAGGACGAGCAAGAGGAACATGTTGAGAACGATGGCATAACCTGGAATGCGGCCGTGCTCTGTGCTAAGGACCGATGCGACCACACGTACTGCCACTATGGCCCTTTCCTGGTGGTTCTCTTGGGCTCCGACGAGGACCAGGGTATCACATTTGCCTCTGTCTATTCATCGGCGACTGGGAAGTGGAGCGACATGATCTCCATTGAGGACCAAGAGGACATCGAGATGGCGGGGCACACTGCTGTTGTGGGAGATAAGGTCTATTTCCAATGTGAAAATGCCGTAACTACTGTGGAGTACAACATTGGTGAGAAAGAACTATTACTGTTTGATCGGCCAGTGGACGACGACGAGGACGTGGACCTGCCAAGAGCTGATCTCATTGGGGTGGATGATGGCATCAGGGACGGAGACAAGGGGGGACGAGGGGGGGCTAGGCCCCCCCCAAGGTTGAGATTTTGTGAAGAATAGTAGGCACTTAAACTGATTTTTCATGGTGATTTATCCATGTCTGCCCCCCTCATGAAGTTCACAACACAGTTCGCCCCCCTCATGTTTCGATCCTGGCTCCGTCCCTGGATGGCATGCTGCTGTTCGCGACAGTCCAGGGGCCTAGACTTTACCTATGGTCAATGGAGGCTGGTCCCAACGGAGCTGAGGAATGGGCACGACGCAGGGTCATCGACGAACCAGTGCTCCCTCCTCCGGCCCTCTATGATATGTCCGTAGTTGGTTTTGCAGAAGGTATTGGTGTCATCTTTTTGAGTACTAAGGATGGGTTGTACACAATTGAGCTCAATTCAGGCCGAAGCAAGAAGGTACACGGAGATAAATCTGTCGAAAAAGTCATGCCCTACATGAGCTTCTACACTAAAGGTACCATCTAGCCTCGTTTTGTTTTTAAATATGCACATGAGGCATGAAAACTTGACATGCCATTGACTACCTTTGACTACGTGATAAGCATGTAGAGTTTTTCTTTCCATTTTCCTGCTTAACTAGATAGACATTTATATGCAAAGTTCCCAGCAGCGTGTAATCGGGCTTTGCAGATTACCCAAACAGCTTGCCAATTAACATGATTGTATAGTTGGTCCTGTAAGTTACACTGCCTGCTCTAGTATTTGTATTGTGCTAATCAGTCCTTATTGGTCGGTTAACCTAGTCAGAGCTTTGCTGATCAGGCCCTAGCATTGGCAAGAGCAGTTTGCAAATCAGGTTAATGATTAGAGATTTTGGTTGTGAGCCAAGAGCTTTGTTTGTGGTATTTCCAGATAGAATCATGTTGTGATGTGGATGCTTACTTCTGGCTGCTCTTACTTGTTTGATTTTGGATTGCTAGAAATGAAATGATTTTCAGGGGCAATGTGTGCTCCTCATCAAGTCATCAGATCATCTTATGAGCTTTCTCAAAAAAAAAGTTCATCTTATGAGCTCTTATGTCTTCTAATGGTGCAGCATGGGGGCGGTCGCCGACCTCTGACTAGGCTTGACGAGCATCTGTTGGTGCTACAGTGATGTAATGACGTCAAGACGATGGACCTGTTTCTCTTTGGCTGCCCAGGGTGAACTTGAAGTGAACTTCGTGTTGTCTTTGCTGCTGGCCGTTTCGGACAGTTTGGCTAGGGTGGATGCGCTGTTGTTTTACTTGTGCTAGCCAAGACTTCAGTTCGTTTGTGTGAGCTGCGTGTACTGTGTCTGTAACCGGTAACAGTAACTTGTGTGCGCAAACCTTCATATGGCACAACAGTAGCTAGCAATGCTCCACGGCTCCACCCTCGGAAAATTTATCAGGTGATTTCTTCTTTGTTTTGTTGGTAACCTGAAGTAAAAAAACGGAAAACCCTGAAACAAACCCAGGAGTGGATGCTCCTGTTTTTTAAAATGAATTTTAAACATATTTTAAAATGTCAAAAAATTCTGACAAAAAATATTGTGCGTACATCGCAATGCTCTACGTGCTCGTAAAGTCGTTTCATAAAAAATCGATATTGTTTGTGTCGTGTGTAAAAAAGATATAATTCGGTGCTAAAAATAGCTCTTAATAAGACATTTCTTTATCAGGAGACACAAAAATATCGGATTTCCATGAAAATTGGCGTGCACACAAAAAATGTCACATGTATATTTGAAATTTTTGTTCGATTTTTATAACATTTAAAAATGTATTTTCAAGTGGCAGGATCATATGTACCTGGGTCAAAAGTGTATTTCCGCCGACAACATCACATAAAAATATATGCATCTGCCAATGCTAGAAAATTAATTGTCTTTTTTGTTTAAGTACTATACTAAAATTTAATGGATTGTGTGAGTCTGAGGAAGGAATTCGATTGCAATAACAATAATGGTTTAGATTCAGCATAGTCTTATCAAGCACTCCCTCCCTTTTTGGAAATGTAAGATATTTTAGCAGTTTATAAAATAGACTAGATATAACCTGAAGTGAGTGAATCTACATACTAAAAATAGACTAGATACAGACTAATGTGGGTAAACCAAAAAAGTGCTTCAACATCTTATATTTTCAAACGGAGGAAGTACTATTTGTAAGTTGACGTGTATTCACATTCACCCGCGTGAGTATGCTCGATGACACTTTATTTTATTTAGTGAAGCAAAACAATTAGATAAACCCAAGGATTATCCTCGAGCGGTTAAGATATCTGGTTTACTACCATTTAGCACAAATCATTTCTACTCCTAGTTTAGTTTTTTTAACGAGTTATTTGGTAATATTTTCAGTTATCTTCTAACCTATTCGCAAGAGGCAACAGCCCAGCCCAGCCCATTCCTACATGTAATCAGTCATCACGCCGCAAAACCACCACTTCTCGCAGCGTCTCTCTCTCTCATCAGAAAAGAAAAAGCGAAAAGGAAAATAAAAACTCCACAAGCGGCGGCAGTGCTCGACTTCCACCGCCGAATGCTACCCAAATCCCTCCACCAAAATCCCCAATCCCCATGGCGGCGAGACCTCCTCCGCCGCTGGTCGACGACCTCATGCGCGAGATCTTCCAGCGCGTGCGGCCGCACGACCCCAGGGCTCTCGTCCGCGCCGCCGCCGGCTGCACGAGCTGGCGCGGCATCATCTGCGACGCCGACTTCGCCCGCGAGTACCGCGAGTTCCATGGGGCGCCGCCCATGCTGGGCTTCCTCCACGAGGAACTGGACTACCCGCGCAGAGCGTTCGACGAGGCGTACTGGGTCTCCCACTTCGTCTCCACCGCGACCTTCCGCCCGCCGGCGTGTCAGGAACGCCCCTACTGGCACGCACTCGACTCCCGGCACGGCCTCGTCCTCTTCTACACCCCTCGAATGGAAGCGGACTTCGTTGTCTGCGACCTCCTCACCGGCAACGAGTGGGAAATTCACGCCAGCCCCAAGTGCGGCGACATCATGTGGTGGGAGGATGACGAGGACGAGAAACTCGAGCGCATACACTGTAATGCCGCGGTACTCTGCGCCAATGACCGATGTGACCACCTCGACTGCCATGGCGGCCCTTTCCGCGTGGCTTTGGTGGGCTCCTCCGATGGTGCATTAGTAGCCCACGCCATCGTCTACTCATCAGAGACTGGTGAGTGGAGCGACATGATCGAGGTTCAGTACCCAAATTGCATCAATGGCTGCGGGCACAGTGCTGTTGTGGGGAGTAAAGTCTATGTGCCGTGTCTGGAGAGTGACACTGTCTTGGAGTACAACTTTGGTGAGCAAAAACTATCTGTGATTGATGCCCCGTTTGAGGACCAGGATCAGAACCAGCCGTACCTTGAACTCATGGGGGTGGAGGACGGCATGCTGTTTTTTGCGTCCGTGGTGGATGCTAGACTCTACCTATGGTCAATGGAGGCTGGTCCCAGCGGAACTGCAGGATGGGCGCAACGCAGGGTCATCGAGCTTGAACCTTTGCTCCCTCCTGCTGCCGTCTCGGAGAAGTCGGACGCCTTGCCAGTTGGTTTTGCTGAAGGTGTTAGTGTCATCTTCCTGAGAACAGAGGATGGGTTGTACACAATTGATCTCAAGTCAGGCAAATGTGAGAAGGTGCACGACAGGATTCATGGTTTTTATTTCGAAAAGGTCATGCCCTACATGAGCTTCTACACTGGAGGTACAAATTAGCCCCGTATTGTTTTTCAAACATGTAATGGAATCATGAACACTAAACACGCCATTGACTACAATTTCAGCTCCCAATATGTCGATGAGTAGATATTTGTATGCATGTCTGCTTGTTTTTTTTTTGGTTTTCTGTTTGATCGCATAGAGATGTAGGAACTCATCCTTTTTACCGTCATATTATTTGTATATTGAGTTTTGCTGAAGATCTGGTTGACTGTAGGAAACTATGAGTAGTCCATGATTTTTCCTGCCATGTTTCCTTGGGTGGATTAAGTAATGATTTTTCCGTGTGGAACCCGATCTTAGGCAGATTAAGTAGGCAGCTGATCAAAGAACTTCATGGTAAATGTGTAGTTGGTTCTGTGTGTTTATTTGGCTGCTCTAGTATATATCCTGCACTGGTTAGGCCATACGACTTGGTTCACCTAGTCAAAGCTTTGCTGATCAGGCCCTCACAACACCTAGAGCAGTTTGCAGAACAATTAAATGATCAGAGCTTTGGTCTGAGCCAAGCGGGTGTTGGGCACCCAAACCTTCTTGTGGTGTGACTACAATTTTAGCTCCCAATATGTCGATGAGTAGATATTTGTATGGATGTCTGCTTTTTTTTTGGTTTTCTGTTTGATCGCATAGAGATGTAGGAACCCATCCTTTTTACCGTCATATTATTTGTATATTGAGTTTTGCTGAAGATCTGGTTGACTGTAGGAAACTATGAGTAGTCCATGATTTTTCCTGCCATGTTTCCTTGGGTGGATTAAGTAATGATTTTTCCGTGTGGAACCCGATCTTAGGCAGATTAAGTAGGCAGCTGATCAAAGAACTTCATGGTAAATGTGTAGTTGGTTATGTGTGTTTATTTGGCTGCTCTAGTATATATCCTGCACTGGTTAGGCCATACGAGTTGGTTCACCTAGTCAAAGCTTTGCTGATCAGGCCCTCACAACACCTAGAGCAGTTTGCAGAACAATTAAATGATCAGAGCTTTGGTCTGAGCCAAGCGGGTGTTGGGCACCCAAACCTTCTTGTGGTGTGACTACAATTTTAGCTCCCAATATGTCGATGAGTAGATATTTGTATGGATGTCTGCTTTTTTTTTTGGTTTTCTGTTTGATCGCATAGAGATGTAGAAACCCATCCTTTTTACCATCATATTATTTGTATATTGAGTTTTGCTGAAGATCTGGTTGACTGTAGGAAACTATGAGTAGTCCATGATTTTTCCTGCCATGTTTCCTTGGGTGGATTAAGTAATGATTTTTCCGTGTGGAATCCGGTCTTAGGCAGATTAAGTAGGCAGCTGATCAAAGAACTTCATGGTAAATGTGTAGTTGGTTATGTGTGTTTATTTGGCTGCTCTAGTATATATCCTGCAGTGGTTAGGCCATACGAGTTGGTTCACCTAGTCAAAGCTTTGCTGATCAGGCCCTCACAAGTCACAACACCTAGAGCAGTTTGCAGAACAATTAAATGATCAGAGCTTTGGTCTGAGCCAAGCGGGCGTTGGGCACCCAAACCTTCTTGTGGTGTTTTGGATAGGATAACTTGGTCCCAGCCATCCACCAGACCCTTGCCTGCGATTTCATTGTTATGTACTTCCAACATTCTAGTTCCAGATTGCATCATGTTCTGTTGTGGATACTTCATCCAGACAGCTAGAAACGAAATGATTTTGAGGGGAAGAGTGTGCTCCTCTCCTGCCCATCCTACCATCTTACGAAGCTTTGTCTCTTATGGTGCAGCATGGGGGCGGTTGCCGAACTCACAGCAAGCTTCGCACGCAGTTGTTGGTGCTACTACGATATAATCAAATGGCGATGGATCTGTTTACTTTCCTGCCCAGGGAGAATTTGAAGCGAACTTTGGTGTCTTCTGTTGCTGGTTGTGGTGGTGTATGCGCTTTGTTCTACCTGTGCTTGTGCAAGAACTTGAGTTTGTTCATCTAGGTTGGGTGCAACTCAAACTGTTTTCGAGGAAAAATTCTGAAGATTGATGTTTTTGTGGCACGAATTGGTGCCAATTGCTTAATCTAGGAGTATATATTTTTGCTGATATAGTGGTTGCTCTTGTCTGGAAACTGCATTCTTCTGGAGTTTATAATGTACAATGTTCCTGGTCAGAATAGGGTTCTCACTAGGGCAATGTTGCAAGGCACAGAATATCTCTGAATGCCCTGCAACATGTTCTATAGGTTTGAAAAGAGTGGATGCTATCGTCTTTAAAACACACTCTCCTGGTTTTACAACGTAAAATTTCTCTGCAGTAATAGTGTAATACATTTAGTAAAATTTCTCTACCAACATGGGGTAGCAAACAGCGACGGAACATTGAGATGCGATCAGTGTCATTTATGTGAAGTGGAAACTGAGGATAATTTTCACCCATTTGTGTGATGTCCTCTTGTGAAGGATCTGTGGATCATTATTTCTAAGGTTTGGCAACTCCCTGATATTGATTCAGTTCAGAACATTGGCACTAAGTGGCCGACCCGGAGGTTTGGAACCTGGCAACGCGCGAGGTCGAAATCGTCTGCGTTAATGTATGCTATGTGATTAGCACTTAATATAGCACGAAATTAATACAGATGATTTACCTTTTCATATCTAGTTGGATACCTGATGAAATACAGAAGCAGATCAGTGCAGAGTTATTGCATATACAAAGTTATTGCGCATGCATGCTTTTGATCCGCTTTCTCTCTGTCATTAAACTCTGCGTTAATCCATAATACTACTCGAGTACTTACACAATGTGTCAAACTAGTGAGACACGGGTGATTTATGCGCAAGATGCTATAGAATTCACCGCCAGTGCTCTTGGAGGGATTGTGACTTGGACAGAAAAAAGTCAAACTCAGCTACGTTCAGCAATGAAAACAATATTTAATTATCAAGCTAGGCAATCTGAAGGAACAAACGTAGCCATTAGGATAACAACTTAAAGATCAGACCTGAAATAAGTGATCAATTCATTCCTCAGCTGTGATCCTTGATACTCATAGCATTAGCATGCTACTATTAGAGTTGACCCAGCCTTATTCCCACCACACAATGGTTGCACCCAGGAAGTAAAATGAAATGATGGTTTCTTAAAAGAATGAATATATTCCTCAGCTTTGCACATGAGAAAAAAAGGCATTATCCATGCTAGATTCAGCATGCGCATTCAATTTTTTTGGATTTGATTGTTTTATGGGGATTCAACATGCACATATCATTTCATACCTGTATATAAACAAAGATTTAGCAATCTTTTAGACAGAAACAGAAGCATAAAAATCTACACAAGAAATCCGAGGTCAAGAGTCGCACAAAAAATCTGACACCATAATTCATACAAGGAAGCTGATGCTTCAACGGGGACATATACACGGGAGCAACAATGATTCATGGGAAATCTGTGACACTATCAACAAGATAATTTCATTTTCGTAAAGCAATCTAAACACTCTAAGAACATGAATCAGATGCAAATAGGATTGAACATGGACAGGATGGGTGGAATGCCGGAATCAGATGCAAAATAGAGCAGTCTGAACACTCTAGGAATATGGATGGAATGAAAGAAAATCAAGAACAAGATCAAAATCGGACGTGGACAGAACGGACGGCATGAATCATAGCCAGATGAGATCTGCTCGTGCCATGGGCAGATGAAGTTGACCGGAACGTCGGGCAACAATCCAACGAACCTGCTCGAGGAGCCCTCGTTGAAGGCCGGCCTAACACAACGACTGATTCTCAGCCCCGCCATAGGCGTGATGCGGTTCTTCAAGGAGCTTGGCCGGAGAATCTGAAAGAGGCCCCGCCCCCACCGCGGCCAAACGCCTCCTCGACTCACCTTCTTCGGCACGGGCCGGCACGGCCGCCGTGGTGGTGGTGGCCTGGTGGGTCTTGTTGCCGGGGGCCAGTGGGCTGAGGAAGACAGAGCCGGCGCCGCCCCCACAGCGGCCAAGCACTGCATCAGCTCCTTGAGCGACCGGAGCGCGACGACGAGCGCGGCCGGGTCGGCGTCGGCGGCGGCCTCGAGCACCGCCGGGTTGGACGCCCTTAGCGCTGCTGTCCTTGGACAACCGGAGCGCGGTCGGGTCGGCGTCGTCGGCGAGCTAGCCCGCAGCACCGTGGTGGGCATCACCGCCGGCCAGGAGGCGTGCTCGAGCTCGACGGTGCGCCAGATCCTTAGGGTCGGGGTCCGCAGCGCCGCACTGCCGCTGCCGCCAGATCATCTTCGCCTACACGCCGCGAGCACTCCGGCCGCCAGATCCTTAGGGTCGGGGTCGCCCTCTTCTCCGCCTGGCCTGGGGTCGAGCCATCCCCCACTCGGTGCGGAAGAGAAGGAAGGTGGAGGCGCTGGGTGGCGATGGGGAAGAGATGGAAACGAGCGATGCGGGGCAGCCTGGCAGGATTTAATGCCAATCAATGTGAGCGTTGGTGAGCAGACAAATACACACCACATACCGCATATACCTGCTATCAAATACACATGTAATTAGACAGCTGTCGCTTTCAGATTGGGCGCACTTTCATCCTCGCCCGTACCCGGGTTCCGATCGGCATTTTCGCTAAGTGGCTCCTTAATTTGCTAGCAAATATTCCAAAGAGGAGTATAAATATGGTGTTGATGACCCCGTGGTTATCTTGCGTGTTCGGAATGAGATTGTCCATGATAAATCACCTTCTCCAGTTGAAACCTCGAAGATATTCTTAGTAAGCTATCTGGATTAGTTGATTCAAATTAAACATCAATTATGGGGATGACATATGCAAGGGCAAGTTCGTTCTAAACCCTGACATGGATAATAAGAATGAAAATAAGAAGCAACGGCAAAACCAAAACCTGTTGTGGATCCTGCCTGAGAGGGGGTGGTGCAAAGTAAATACTGATGGTTCCTTTGGAGCTAATGGAGATGCAGGTTGTGGTGTTGTTGTTAGAGATCATGACGGTACAATTGTGGTTGTCTGCGTAGCTATTGTTTTGTCGTGATGATTTAGAAGCTGTGGTTTTTGCAATGCTAGAAGGATTATCTTTAGCCCTACATTGGTGCAATCAGCCGCTGGTAATTGTAGTGGATTGTCTGAAGTTGATTAATTTACTGAAGAAAGAAGAGATGGATAGATCAGTCTACTCGACTATCATAGAGGAGATTAAATCTTTGCTTAAGATTAGACCAACTTGTGTTACTCATATTAGTAGAACTCAGAATACTAGTAGTCATTTTATGGCTAACTATGCTAGAACTAGTAATCATACGGCGGTGTGGCTAACTTCCGAAGGGTTTAGCAGACATTTGCGATACCGGCTGTAATATGATTCTTTGAGTAATACAACTAATTTCGCAAAAAAAGTCAGACATTTAGTGGCAATCTCAAATCCCCACCAAATTTCATTAGTTACAATATGCATTTGAATATGTTTTTTTTGTGCTTGTATTTCTAACTTCTTATTTGATTTGATTGCCCTGTGAGGCTGTGACCAAGCTGTGGTGCCTGAACTTTCTTTGTTTGTTCAGATTGAGGTGGGGACAGGTTGGATATGTTGCTGTACGCTGGCTTAGCAATAAGAAGAACACTACTGTTGATATATTCACTTTCGTCAAACTAAAATTTAACGGATGGTTGAGCAATGAAGCCAAGCAAATTCTGTTGCAATCCAGACGTCTCAGGATTTGACCGACAAACAGCTGTTTCTAATTATTTAGAACATCTAGAGATGTTCAATAATAGGGCGGTTGCTTTTTTTTTTTGGGTGTGCGTGTCCAATCCTAAATCTGCCTAATGTTTTTTAAATCCTGGTTAAATCTAGGATTTGACCAAGATTCAAATGGGCATAAAATAAAAAAATGGAAAAATGAAAAACCAAAGCACATAGTCTTCTTATGTCATATAGTAAGCATTAAAGTTGATAAACAAGGTCTAGACTTATTCAAACTACACAAATCATGTATCTATCCGCAAACCCCTAAACTCTATCTTATGAAGTCAAGCATGAAGAGAAGTGCATGGTTTTGGGTTTCAAACATGGAAATTTCAAAAAACTCCCAAAAAATACATTTTAGAGTGACTAAGAAGGATACATGCTTCCCTTTTCATTTTCATGTTATATACTTGTTTAAATCTTGGTCAAACCTAGGATTTTACCAAGATTCAAATGTGCATCAAAATTCCAAAAAAATCGAGAAAAATGAAAAAACAAAGCACATAGTTTTCTTATGTCATATAGTAAGCATTAAAGTTGATAAACAAGGTCTAGACATATTCAAACAAGAAAAATCATGTGTCTACCCCCTAACCCTAAACTCTGTCTTATGTAGTCAAGCATGAAGAGAAGTGCTTTTGGGTTTCAAACATGGAAATTTCAAAAACCACCCAAAAGCTTTATTTTAGAGTGACTAAGAAGGATCCATGCTTATCTTTTCATTTTCATATTTTAAACTTGTTTAAATCATTATCAAACCTAGGATTTGACCAAGATTCAAATGGGCATAAAATTAAAAAAATCAGAAAAATGAAAAACTAAAGCACATAGTCTTCTTATGTCATATATATAGTAAGCATTTAAAAGATGATAAACAAGGTCTAGACAAATCATGTATCTACCCCTAACCCTAAACTCTATCTTATGAAGTCAAGCATGAAGAGAAGTGGTTTTTGATTTCAAACACGAAAATTTCAAAAACCTCCCAAAAGCTTCATTTTAATTAGACTAACTTATTAATTATGAAGGATCCAGGATTGATTACCTTTTCATTGTCATGTTTTAAACTTGTTTAAATCTTGGTCAAACCTGGGATTTGACCAAGATTCGAATGGGCATAAAAATTCAGAAAAAAATCGTAAGAATGAAAAACCAAAGCACATAGCCTTCTTATGTCATATAGTAAGCATTCAAATTGATAAACAAGGTCTAGACATGTTCAAACCAGAAAAATCATGTATCTACCCCTAACCCTAAACTATGTCTTATGAAGTCAAGCATGCATGAAGAGAAGTGGTTTTGGGTTTCAAACATGAAAATTTCAAAAACCTCCAAAAAGCTTCATTTTAGAGCGACTAAGAAGGATCGATGCTTACCTTTTCATTTTCATGTTTTTACTTATTTGAATCTTGGTCAAATCCTAGGTTTGACCAAGATTTAAACAAGTTTAAAACATGAAAATGAAATGGGAAGTGTGTATCCTTGTTAGTCACTCTAAAATGAAGCTTTTGAGATGTTCTTGAAATTTCCATGTTTGAAACCCAAAACCACTTAAGACAGAGTTTATGGTTAGGTGTAGATACATGATTTTTCTTGTTTGAATATGTCTAGACCTTGTTTATCAACTTGAATGCTTATGACATAAGAAGGCTATATATGTGCTTTGGTTTTCCATTTTTTCATTTTTTTCGAATTTTTATGCCCATTTAAATATTGGTCAAATCCTAGGTTTGACCAAGGTTTAATCAAGTTTAAAACATGAAAATGAAAAGGTAAGCATGAATCCTTTCTTAGTCACTCTAAAATGAAGGTACTTGAAATTTTTATGTTTGAAACACAAAACCCTAGTTCTCTTCATATGTTTGACTTCATAAGACAGAGTTTAGGGTTAGGGGTAGATATGATACATGATATTTCTGGTTTGAATATGTCTAGACCTTGTTTATCAACTTGAATGCTTACTATATGACATAAGAAGGCTATATATGTGCTTTGGTTTTTCATTTTTTTATTTTTTTTGAATTTTTACGCCCGTTTGAATCTTGGTCAAATCCTAGGTTTGACCAAGGTTAAAACAAGTTTAAAACATGGCAATGAAAAGGTAAGCATGGATCCTTCTTATGACCCTTTTGTTGTGGCTTTTTTTGGCTTTTGGCTTTGGCAAAAGCCAAAAAAAGCACCTAAATAGGTGCTTTTTTGGGCTTTTGGATTTTGGAAGTCAAGAACAAAGATTCTATTCTTTTGGCTTCCAAAATCCAAAAGCCCAAAAAGCACCTATTTAGGTGCTTTTTTTGGCTTTTGCCAAAGCCAAAAAGCCAAAATAAGCCACAACAAAAGGGCCCTTAGTCACTCTAAAATGAAGCTTTTGGGAGGTTTGTGAAATTTCCATGTTTGAAACCCAAAATCACTTCTCCTCATACTTAACTTCATAAGACAGAGTTTAGGGTTAGGGGTAGATACATGTTTTGTGTGGTTTGAATATGTCTAGACCTTGTTTATCAACTTGAATGCTTACTATATGACATAAGAATACTATGTGCTTTGGTTTTTCATTTTTCTGATTTTTTTAATTGTTAAACCCATTTGAATCTTGGTCAAATCCTAGGTTTGAGCAAGATTTAAACAAGTTTAAAACATGAAAATGGAAAGCTAAGCATGAATCATTCTTAGTTACTCTAAAAATCTTTCGGTCTGCAGAAGAGTCGAATCTGCAATCAGTAGTTACAAAAGCGACCCACCTGACAAGGTATTAACTTGTCAATGCCTATGGATTGTAGGCTAGGGTTTAGTTGGAAGTAGAGGGCAAGTAGATCTCGAAAGTTTCAGCCGAAAAGTACTCGACGATTATGAAATTTAGGGTTTGTGAACAATGATTCGATGATCTCTTCGTCCCTCGACTCCCCCTTTATATAGGAGGCGGAGCCGAGGGATTCGTGTTGTACAAGTTACGAGTCCGGGACGGTTTCTAACTCATCCCGCCAAATTACAAATAACACTTCCTATTACAACTCTAACTTTCCTTAATATATCTTGGGCTCCCGAATCTTCTTATTCTTCGGGTAATGGGCCTTCAGTAAACCCCGGGTACTATCTTCGGCAGGCCCATTTGGGATGCCTATGTCAGTAGCCCCCGAGATTTTGCTTGAATCGTAGAATCAGGGAAAATCTCCACAGTTTATTTTTATTCGACAACTTTAACTTTTCTATATTTCTTCACAAAAAATTCTATATTGTACAGGGATAATGGTAGTTGGGGCTAGTTCATCTGATGGATCAGGTACTAGTTAACTGCTCTCTTGGCAATCCGCAAAAACCTACTTCAAGATCACGTCCCTGGACATGACCTCGGGATACTGGTGTAAACTTCGACAGGCGCCGCTTAAGGTCTTACCATTCCGTCGAGTCCCGATAAAATTTATCGGGTACCTAACGCGTCCGTTAGGATTTTTCTTCGTATCCGTTGATACGGATAAAAGTAGCGAGCGCGAGTCTTCGGCGATGCCACGCCCAGCGAAACGGATACGGGGTCTTACCTTCGCAAATTTGCGGCATTCAGAAATTGATCGCAACTTTGGCGTTCTGAGAATATATTGTCGAGTGCTTTTTCGGCTGTTGGAATGGCACATTTTATCGGATCAAAGATGACTTATATTGCTCTCCCGATGGGAGTATATGTAGAGTTAGTTATAACTCGAAATATACTCTTTTGCTTTTCTATCTTTCTTTTTTAATTTCATCGGGCACGCGAACAGCGTTCCCGATGGGAGTAGCCCGAGGCTACGGCCAAGGACTTGTGCTTGGTTGTAGGCTCAACATTTTAGTCCACCTTATCGCTATATTTTCATTATTTCTCGATATGATCTTCTTTTCATCTCTCGGGTGCGCGAACAGCGCTCCCGATGGGAGTAGCCCCCGAGGCTACAGCCAAGGACTTGTGCTTGGTTGTAGGCTCCCACAATTTCTATATTGCCATACTCGAAATTTTACTTTTGTCAAAGTAGCCCCCGAGCATTTGGGCAAAAACTTGTATTTGATCAAAGGCTCCCGAAGTATTCAATAACTTCTCCTGTCGCCAATCTTCTTTTATTTTTCTTGTCGGCATGTTTCCCTTAGTCAAATTTACTTCATCTCTGTTAATAGTCGTAATTTTTCTGCCTTGTGGGTCCATTGTTTCCACCACGTTGACACGTCGTGCAAGTGGGGGACACACGTCCTCCGCTTTCCCTGGCGCACGTACTGTAACGCCTGTTCTATTCCATCTCAGTAAAAATACCTTTTTACCCTTTATCTACAAGATCTTTTTTCACCACACGATTTCTTCATCCAACGATGCATTGCTTCGCCCAATTCCTATATAAAACTTTCTTCAACCTCCGTTCTCATCTTCGTTTGCGCCGCACCTCTGTTCCTCTTTGCAAAAACTTCCACTGCACCCAACTCTCTTTGATCTTGCACACGCACGAACTCTGCTTTTCCAGTGCCGTTGATGCCACCGCGCGCGCGACTCACTCGCCACAGTACTCCAGAGTCCAAGATGGCCGCTGAAGATCTTGAGTGGGAGAGATCTAAAATCTCCAACCAAGACGTCAACATGCTGAAGAGGCTAGGCCTGATGAAGAAAGAGGACGCCATCCGCTTTCCCAGCGAAGAAAGCTACCCATCCCCTCCGATGGAGTACCGGGTTAGTTTCGTTGATCACCTCATCCGCGGCCTTTCTGCCCCAATTCACGATTTCCTCCGCGGCCTTCTTTTTGTTTATGGGATTCAGCTGCACCAGTTGACCCCCAATTCCATTCTCCATGTCTCCATTTTTATCACTCTTTGCGAGTGCTTCCTTGGAGTCCCTCCTAACTGGGCTCTGTGGAAACGCATTTTCTGCCTCCGCCGCAATGGCTCCCACAACGCCACCTATAACATAGGCGGTGTTGTTATCTGTGTCCGAACTGACGTTGATTACTTCGACGTCAAATTTCCTGATTCTGTCCAAGGGTGGCGCAAAAGGTGGCTCTACATACACGAAGAAAGTGCCAATTCTGTTGAGCACAACATAGTCCCTTTCGACGGAAGTGCCAAAGTTCTGCGCCGCCGCTCCTGGGATGCTTGAAGCTTCGAAGAAGAGAAAACGGTGACGAAGCACTTATGTCTCGTATTCATCGGCTTCAAAATACTCGAGGCAAGGAGCTGTGCGGTGTTCAAATCACCGCCTACTTCCTTAGGATTAGAGTGCAGCCTCTTCGGGCTCGCAAAAATCCCCTTTGGACGTATCTTTGGTAAAAATGACGCCAATAGGCTCTCCAATGATCTTTACGTAAAGGACTTGGAGAAGCTGATTCGAAGAATTTCCTCGCTTAACAAGAAGGATCCTATTCCCTCCTCTTGCCGCGTGGAACCATACAGCTCCGCCAATCCTCTCCCTGAGGTATTTTGTCTTCTCGAATTTTTGTCTTGTTTCGAATTTTTCCTGCATCTCATTGTATTGATATCTCTCTAATTTTTCTTTTGTCGCTATTTTCCTGCAGAACCATCCTACTGTGGCTTCCCTTCCTCCTCTTCCTGAAGATGGAGAAGTCGAAGAAAGGGCCATTGTCATGGATGACAATCAAGAAGCTCCATCCTTTGTGCACGAACCCGTGGATTCACGAAAATCGCGGGTAATTCCAGAAGGTACTTCGTCGGCACAATCTCCTCCTCCCGCTGTCTCCCCGAAAGGCAAAAGGAAAAGGAATGATGTCGAAGACTCCGGCACTTCCAAAGCCGAAGAAGTTGATCCTTCACACCAGAAGGCAACTTACGATCCTTATCTTGAATCCCTCGTCAGCTCGTAAGTCATTTTTATTTCTCCTTATTTCTGTACCCGAAATGTTTTATCTTGTCTTGCTTTTTATGCTGTCTTCTTTTAATCACAGTGATGACGAGGAAGAAGTACGAACTGTTGACGTGGCTCCCCGTACGAGCACGTCACATACTTTACTTGCTTCTGACACGCTAGTTGAAGGAGAAGAATCTTCGCATCCTCAACAAAACGTCGTCACCACTACTCCGCCATCAAGCCCCCTTGCTCCTTCACCAAAAAGGACGAGGGTTGAGACGATCATTGAGCCTGCCCCTCAATTGGGTAGCTCTTCCACTTTGCTCTTGGATGATGTAAGTTTTTGAATTTTCTTGCCAATATCTATATTTCCTCTATTTTGCTTTTTCATACCGATATTTCTCTTTCTTTGTTCTTTTTTGACAGCCCATGATCAAAGAGCTTATCCGTATCGGATCCCAATTCATTGGGTACCGTGAATATGCCAGCAGAGCTGAAGGTAATAATTTTTGACTTCTTGCTCTCGTCATTTGTCACCATTTTTGACCTTTCCTCTTTTTTTTTATTCCGACAGAGAAACTTGCAGAGGCCAACAAACGTGCCGACGCACTTGCTCAAAAACTGGAGCAAAGTGAAGCGGCCCATAAGAAAGCCGAACTTGTTGCTAGCGAGGCCAAAGCAGAGGCTGATGAAGCCAAAGCAAAAGCTGCTAGTGTCGAAAATCTGCAGAAAAGACTTGAGGATGATGAAACTGCTTTAAACGAGCACAAAGCTGCACAGGCTACTCGTGAGCAGGGGATCCTCAAGCGCCTGAAATCACAAAGTCGACACACTCAAAGTAATATTATTGATCCCTTCTATTTTTATGAAACCTGCTGTTTCTTGTTGTTGACCGACGTTTTGTTTCTTGTGGCAGGCCAAACAAACCAAGAGTTTGACCTGGAAAATCCCGACAATGATCCTCTCCTTGACGCACTTTCTTATCTGGAGCTGCATGGATCCGAAATTCGTGAAGGCGTGGCAAATGCTAGTGCAGGATTGTCGACGCTGTTCTCCTACTTCTTCCCGAAGAATGAGGAGCCCCCGACTTTCCTTGCCCTTGCCAAGAGCTTCAATTCATCAGAGGACCTTGGACTGAAGATGCGCCAGGAAAATATGAAGATTCTTTGTCGAAAGCACTTGTTGCCACTGGTTGTCGACAGCCAACAAGCTGTTGATTGGATGAAAGTTGGCGACACCGATCGGATAGAGCGATCAAGATGGAGGTCGCTGATTAAGGCAGCCAAGCCCAACACGAAGAAAATCTTGGCCTATCTCGGGATCAAACCAGCTTCAACTCCTAGTTCATCAAGGCCGGAGGTCTAGTTGCATGCCTCTTTGTTTTTCTTTCTCTGTTTCTTTTGCTCTTGTCGCCAAAGTAGTTATTTGGCGACACGTACTTCATTAGATCCACTGTAAGACCTTTGTAACTATTCCGAAAGATTAATGGAAACTCTATCTTTGCTTGTTGATTGATGTTGTCTTGCTTTATTAAATTTCAGTTGGTATTTGATAACTATACTCCATCTTCCGCTCCTTCCAATGTTTCCCCTTCTTCTTCTCGCTCAAGGAGAACTCTTGCTGATACTACACCTGTCGAAGATTCCTTGCCGCAAGAACTGGATGAACTTCGGCAGCAACTTCAGTATGCAAAGAAGCAAACACTTGTGATGATGGAAAAGTCTCGTAAGTCATCTGAAGCTGAAAAAATTGCACTTCAGCAAGCTCGCGAGGCCGTGGCTGCTAAGGAAATCGCTGCTTCCGAGGCTGAAAACGCGACTACTCGAGAAAATTTCATGCTCGAGTTAATGAACGAAGCCAGCGCGGATATGTCGGGTATGCTTGTTTCATCCTTCCCCTCCTCTTTTTTTTTATAAAACCACGATATCTTCCGTCTTCATGCTGCGTCTCTTAAAGTTTTCTGCTCTGTTGTTTAATAGGTTCCTTTACTGATGCTGTTGCCGAAGAAGAGAGGGTAAATACTAGGACGGCCCTCCTTGTTAACCTTTCCCTTGACCATGGTTCTCTGTTTTGGGCTACCCCAGAGAGGACCCGCCAGATTGTCAGATTTCAGGATCGCACCTCTCAAACTCGCGACTTCCTTGACTTCTGTACCAGGACCCTGTCTATGGTTTATAACTCCATGTTTCCTCGGAACGTTCAACCACAAACTCTTCCCGAGTTAATGGGGAAATTTAAGGATTCCCACAAGATCCATGGTTTTGTCAGAGCTCAGCGGTAGTCGGCGCCGGATTTGCCCTTATCATGCTTCGGATCCGCCACTCGAAGCTTGACCTGACCCAAGTTGTTGCGAAAGTTCATGAGAAGGTAAGGCGCCGAAGAGTTGGTGTCGGCCGAATTAACACGAAGGTTTCGCCTATAGCCGAAGAAATGATTGAGGACCTTCTTCGGATGGATGCCGACTTTTTGCAGATGGTCATTATGCTGATTTTCTTGGCGCTGCTCCTGAAGAAAACAGAATTACCCTTGATGACATATTGAATCATGACTAATTATTTTCCTTTGGTAGATAACTCTTCTTTGGAACCCATGATTGTGATTATATTGTGAAGCAATCATCATATTTCTATATTTGTCTAGCCTCCGAGTGTTTCGGTGGCTATTTACTGTATTTGTGTATTGCGAGGTTTTGAACCAAGGCATTTATTCAATATGTAGTTTTGGCGAGTATCAGCCCCCGAGCTTCTTTGTTGAGTACTATTTTGTATTTTTATTGACTCGCGAGGTATTTTAATACTAAGGCGAGGCTTTTCTTTTTTCGAGGAACTATATTGAAATTCGTCGGGTCGGAGACTTTGAGCGTGTCGATGAAGAAAAGTTATATTGACACTATATTTATTATATTGCAGCACCGCGAGCCCGCCTCATTAAAAACCTTTCCCGGCCCCACTCGGTGCCCCGAAAAAGGAAAAGAGTGCGTCTGAAAACTCGCGGGCGTTTCAGTACATTGAAGTTTTACAAGGACTATATTTCAGATCTAGGCGTAGAACCGCCTGAGTTGCGCCACGTTCCAGGGGTTTTGCTCCTCCACCCCTGTCTTCTTGTCCTTTATCCTGTATGCTCCTCCTCCGATTACTTTCGTGACAATGTAAGGGCCAAGCCATGGTGACTCGAGTTTTTCATGACTTTTTTGCGTGAGCCGAAGAACTAGGTCTCCCACCTGAAAAGATCTTGGACGCAAACGTCGACTGTGGTAATTCCTCAAGTCTTGTTGGTATTTGGTTACGCGAGATAGTACTTCGTCTCTAGCCTCGTCGAGTGCATCGACGTCATCTTCTAGCGCTTTTCTCGACACCTCGTCATCATATTCCACGACTCGTGGAGAGTCATGCTCTATCTCGATTGGTAGTACTGCTTCTGCTCCATGAACCAAGAAGAACGGAGTTTCTTGTGTTGCTGTGTTTGGTGTTGTTCGTATGCTCCATAATACACTGGGCAGCTCCTCTGGCCAGGTGTGTCGAGCTTTCTCCAATGGTGCTAATAAGCGTTTCTTAATGCCGTTGCAGATGATTCCATTAGCTTTCTCGACTTGGCCGTTGGTCTGCGGGTGCGCAACTGATGCAAAGTGTAACTTGATACCCACTTCTTCGCAATAATCTTTGAATTCGTGGGATGTGAAGTTACTGCCATTGTCTGTGACGATGCTGTGGGGCACTCCAAATCTGAAGACGAGGCCTTTTATGAATTTTACTGCGGATGCTCCGTCCGAGTGAATTTATCGGCTTCGCTTCTATCCACTTTGTAAATTTGTCGACGACTACTAGCATGTACTCCTTTCCTCCTGGCCAGGATTTGTGTAACTTGCCCACCATATCAAGTCCCCATTGGGCAAAGGGCCACGACAATGGTATTGGTGTTAGTTCTGCTGCTGGAGAGTGAGGTTTTGCGGCAAACCTTTGACACGCGTCGCAAGTTCTTACTATTTCCTTGGCGTCCTCGATTGCTTGTCAACCGAGTAGAATCCTGCCCGAAAAACCTTGGCTGCAATAGCTCGACTACTCGCGTGGTGGCCACATATTCCTTCGTGTACATCCTTCGAATTATTCTTCCTTCTTCGGGTGTGACACACCTTTGCAGGACGCCTGAAATACTTCGCTTGTACAATTCTCCTTTGATCACCGTGAAAGCTTTGGAGCGTCGAATTACTCGCCTTGCCTCAACTGGATCATCGGGTATTTCTTTCCTGAGGATGTATGATATATATGCTTGCATCCAAGGAACTTGTACCATCATCACAAGCTCTTGGTCCTCTTCATCCTCCGTGGTTTACGTGAGGGGTGTCGAAGTTTTCTCTTCTTTTGCTTTTTACGCACCTTTTTTGGCTTCGTGGATCTCTCCGCTATTTCTTCCCAAAATACTCCTGGCGGGATTGGGAGGCACCTGCGACCCGATGTTTGCGAGGATGTCGGCTTCATCGTTGCTCAATCTACGATGTGATTTACCTCGCATCCATCAAATAACTTCTCGAGCTCATTATACACCTCCTTGTATGCTACCATGCTATCATTGATCTGCGTCACATTGGTTCATAACTTGCTGAGCCACCAATTGTGAGTCGCCAAAGATTTTTAGTCGAGTTGCACCGCAAGCTTTCGCCATCTTCATCCCGTGTATGAGAGCTTCATATTCTGCTTCGTTATTGGATGCGTTAGGGAACGTCATCCGAAGGATATATTTCAACTTGTCGCCTTCAGGTGATATGAGTACTACTCCTGCGCCAGCTCCTTCTAGTCTTTTGGATCCATCAAAGTTCATGGTCCAGGTTCTCGACAAGTCTGGGGGTCCCGTGTTTTGCAGCTCCATCCACTCTGCGATGAAGTCTGGCAGAACTTGCGACTTGATTACTTTTCTTTTTTCATACGTGATGTCCCGAGGGGAAAGTTCTATTCCCCAAAGGGAGACACGACCCGTAACTTCTGGATTGTTTAGTATATTTGACAAGGGAGCTTCATTGACCACTATGATCGGGTGTGCCGAAAAATAGTGGCGCAATTTTCGTGCTGTTGTGAACACTCCATATGCTAGCTTTTGGTACTGAGGGTACCTTTGTTTTGAGGGCGATAAAACTTCGCTGACGAAGTATACTGGCCTCTGCACTCCGTGGAGTTTTCCTTCTTCCTCCCTTTCGACGACAAGGACTGTGCTTACTACCTGGGGTGTGGCCGCAATATACAGTAACAAAGCCTCCTTCTCTTTTGGCGCCACCAAGATGGGGGGTGTCGAGATTTTGCGTTTGAGGTCCTCAAAAGCTCTGTCCGCTTCTTCGTTCCATTGGAATTTGTCTCCTTTCTATATTAGAGCGTAAAATGGTAACGCTTTTTCTCCTAGCCTGGCGACGAATCTGCTTAAAGCTGCGACTCGCCCAGTTAGCTGTTGTATCTCTTTCAACTTTGTTGGCTTCCTCATTGTTACGATAGCTTGTATTTTGTCGGGATTTGCTTCAATCCCTCTTGCCGAAACTAGAAACCCCAGAAGTTCTCCTGCTGGGACGCCAAACGAACACTTCGTCGGGTTCAATTTGAGGCAGAATTTGTCGAGGTTGTCAAAGGTTTCCTTGAGATCCTCGATCAACGTTGCCCCCTTTTTTGATGTTATGACGACATCGTCGATGTATACTTGCACGTTTTTCCCAATCTGTGTTGCCAAACACTTCGCATCATCCTCGATATGTTGCTCCCGCATTTTTTAGACCAAAGGGCATTGTTCGTAGCAAAACACGCCGTAAGGTGTAATAAACGCTGTTTTGGCCTCATCATCTTCTTTTAATCTGATCTCGGTTATAACCGAGTATGCATCCAAAAAGGAAAGACGTTCACATCCTGCCGTGGAGTCGATGATTTGATCGATCCTTGGGAGGGGAAAGTGATCCTTAGGACAATGTTTATTGAGACACGTAAAGTCGACGCACATGCGAAGGACTGTCGTGTGTTTCTTCGGCACCATCACTTGGGTTAGCTACCCATGTGGCTTCCGTAGATATCTCTTTGATAAAACCAGCATCCTTAAGTCGATTTATTTCGATAGCATAGCTTTGCGGTTTGGTTCCGAAAACGCCGCAAGGGTTGTTTGATTGGTCTCGCGAGAGGATCCAAGTTGAGGTGGTGCTCGGCAAGTTCCCTGGGTACTCCTGGCATGTCAGCTGGACACCATGCGAAGATTTTCCAGTGCTCACGGAGGAACTTGACGGGCGCGCTTTCCTATGCGATATCCATGTTTGTTGCAATGGACGTCGTCTTTTTCGGGTCTGTCGGGTGAATCTGCACCTATTTAGAATTTTTCTCGGTATTGAAAGTTGATTCTTTATTTGGCCTTCCAACGTCTGGCAGTACGTCGTAGTCAGTCATACTTTTTGACGCCAAGTACTCAGCTTGCATCCCGAAAGTTTCTGATAGCCGATGAAAATCCTTGTCGCACTTATCTGCTAAGGCGAAGCTTCCTTTGACTGTGATTGGTCCCTTTGGTCCAGGCAATCTCCATAACAGGTATGTATAGTGTGGCACCGCCGTAAATCTAGCATATGCTGGTTGTCCCAACAAAGCGTGGTATTGCGACGGAAAATCCACGACTTCAAATTCCAGCCTCTCGATTCTATAATTTTCTCGGGTTCCAAACTGAACGTCGAGATTGATCTTTCCCAATGGATAACTTGGTTTCTCCGGTGTGATGCCGTGGAACCTTGTGTCTGTTGGCTTCAAGTTTGCTAAGGATATGTTCATCTTCCTCAATGTATCTGCATACATAAGGTTTAAGCTGCTACCGCCGTCTATGAACACTCGAGAGACATCAAATCCCGCAATAACTGCTGGCAGAATAAGTGCTGATTGCCCTGGTCGAGGGACTTGCTGCGGATGATCCGCTATGGTAAAGCCAATATCTTGTCCTAACCAATTAAGATACTCGACTGTTGGTGGAGGCATTTTTTCTGCCATAAACACCTGTCGTGAAATTACTTTCTGAGCTCTATTGGATGGCCTTCCCTTCTGAATCATCGACACCACTCCATTGGAGTTAGGATCAACATAAGGTGGTGGTGGAGGTGCTGCTGCTATTCTGAGCTGATGTCGATTGTCGTCTGTAATCGCGGGAGGTGGTGGCAAGTGAATCTCGCTCCTGGGTTCCCGAGGATTTCTCTGTGCTGCTCGAGCATTAGCGTGCTCTGCGTACCTTAACATTGCCTGGAAATTGCGACAATCTTTCTGTAGGTGTCCTGACTGTCTTTTTCCGTTGCTGTCGAGGAAAAAATGCATCTGGCACGGTCCGTTCATCATTTCTTCGGGGGACACGAAAGGCCTCGGGAACCTGGGCCCATTATTTTGCCTGTTGTTGCGAGAATCGTCCCTGTTATCGCCTCGCTGCTCACTGCTTCTCTGATAATCATATCTGTTGTTTCCTCCTGTGTTTGCCTGAAAACCTGCCGAAATTTGTCCTGGAGCGTCATAGTTCTGGTACTGCCGAGGAAATCGTCGCCTCGGTTGATAATTTCGACCACGGTCCTCCTCTGGCGACCTGTGCCGTTTGTTGTGGACAGCATCTTCTCCATCTGCCCATCTGTTGGCTATCTCCATTAATGCGGATACTGTCTTTGGGTTGGTCCTTCCCAAGTCCTCGACGAAATCTCCGCGCCTGATTCCTGCGACAAACGCATCTATCGCTCTCTCGTCAGATATATTTTCTGCCGAGTTTTTGATGATGTTCCACCTTTGGATGTATTTTCTCATTGGCTCGTCCGGCTTTTGTCGACATGCTCTCAACTCCTCCAACGACGCAGGTTTCTTGCATGTGGACCGGAAATTCTTGACGAACACATCCTCGAAGCTTTCCCAACTGTCGATTGATCCTGGGGTAAGTTTCTTTATCCAAGATCGTGCTGCTCCACTCAGATGCACCTGGATGCTTTGCATAGCTGTTGCTCTGGTTCCTCCTGTGAGCTTTACTGTCTCGAGATAATCAACTAGCCAATCCTCTGGATCTTGAAGGCCGTCGAATTTCTTGAAGTTGCCGGGTAACTTGAATCCTGAAGGGACTCGAGTTTTTCGGACTCTCCTCGTGAAACACGGCAAGCCGCACATATCTTCATCGTTAAGCTTCGGGGATTGCCGATGTTCCCTTCTGCTTTGCTGCGCTCTATCGACCCTTGCTTGTGCTGCCGTGTCTCTTGCTCCGCTTGGTCCTTCAGGGGCTGCCGCCGTTGCTGCTGCAGGTCGTGGACTATTTTGCCTTGCCGCTCCTTCGGGAGGCGTTGATACAAACGCTGTCCCCATAGCTCCAACTCCTGCTATCGCCATATTGTATAGTGTTTCCCTTGGATCACCTGGAGGTGGTTTAGATGCGAGAATAAAAGCTTGTGTCGCCATATACCCAGCTTCTGGTGTCTTAGGGATAATGTTCCCTCTTGTATCTATCGACATAAAGGACATGTCGAGGTTTTGAACCAAGTGCTCTCTTTCTGCTTCGGATATGTGTTGTAACCTTGATCTTCCTCTCGTTCCGAGCCTCCATGTGGCTATCACCCGAAGTTCTAGATTGTCGACTTAGATCTGCCCTTCTCTGTCTGGATGCGAAGCTGCCTCCTTTCTCCTGTTTAACTCAGCTGTCTGTTTTTCCAATTCTCGCGGCAGCTCGTGCGAGCCTATATTGATATGCTTGTAATTCCTCTGGTGTGGCCGTGGTAGCCATTGGTTCTGTACCGTTCATAGCTCTCGCGGCTCTGTCCCACGCTGCTTGCGAAAGTTGAACTCTGTCTCGCGGCTGTGGCCCGACGTATTTATTTCCCAGGCCTCGTCGCAGATCAGAGGGATCGACGTATGGATTTCCCAGATCGTCGAAAGCCTCAGATGTTTCCTCTTGATCTTCAATAGCATAAATCTGATGATATTTTGTATTCAGATCTATGTTGGGTTTGGTGACATCATCGTTGAGATTGATGAAGACCTTGCCCACTGTGATAGATTTGTCGATGAAGTCATAACTGTCGACATCGCTTGAGCCATCGCTTATATATGAGTCCGCGGATGACTCAAACGACATGTCGCTGAAGATCTTAGCGAGTTTCTCTCTTGCCCTGGTGCTGACGTAGCGTGTCGACGAAGTTTCTTCTTCTCCTGATTCGGTTGACGATGTATAGCTTGAAAAATCGGATTCGACCGCCGACGATCCCGATGAAATCGGAATTTCGACACGATACGATCCTTCTTTCTCGACGCGAAAGCGAAACCTTCCGAACGTCATCTCCATAGGCTCCGCCAGGTACGCATATGCATCCAAACGGGAGGGTGGGTGAGGAACAAAATCGACAAGACCTGCAGCGATCTGTTTACCTCGATCCATTGTGTTGCTTGCGGTTGATGATGTCGAAGATCTTGAACGTGCCATCGAGATCAGATCCTTACGCCTCTAGTTCCCATAGACGGCGCCAATTGACAAGGTATTAACTTGTCAATGCCTATGGATTGTAGGCTAGGGTTTAGTTGGAAGTAGAGGGCAAGTAGATCTCGAAAGTTTCAGCCGAAAATTACTCGACGATTATGAAATTTAGGGTTTGTGAACAATGATTCGATGATCTCTTCGTCCCTCGACTCCCCCTTTATATAGGAGGCGGAGCCGAGGGATTCGTGTTGTACAAGTTACAGAGTCCGGGACGGTTTCTAACTCATCCCGCCAAATTACAAATAACACTTCCTATTACAACTCTAACTTTCCTTAATATATCTTGGGCTCCCGAATCTTCTTATTCTTCGGGTAATGGGCCTTCAGTAAACCCCGGGTACTATCTTCGGCAGGCCCATTTGGGATGCCTATGTCACCACCTTAGGGATGGATAATAAGACTTGGGCAATATAAACGTTGATACTTACTTTGTGATACTAAAATATATGTATCTAGACATATTTCAGTTGTAGATACATCCATTTTAACATCAAGTAATATGGATCGGAGGACTAGCTAAAGAACAATGAGAGGCAGTGTTTCTCTCCCCTAGCCTACTTGGCGGAGTGGCCCTCCATCAGGACAGGTGGTGATTCCGCTTCTCTCGTTGGAATTCCTTATCCCCCAGCCTACTCGGCGACGTGCGCTCCTCAGTGACCTGCGCGAGGGCGCCTCGGCGACCTACGCAAAGGTGGCTGGACTCGGAGCGCATCGACTTCCTTCCGCGGTGCCTGGATTGGATCGACCATCCCGCGCGTGTCCTCCACCATATTGTTTTTCTTCAAGATGTTGTCATCCATCATCTTCTTCACCGCATCATGTTGGGTGTTGAGGCTCCCGTTGAGAGCTTGAACGCACCTGTTTGATAGCTCGACGTTTGCTTCGCGAAGAAAGCCGCACTCGATCTTAAGCATCAAATTCTCGCCCTTGAGCTTCTTGATGACAGAGTTCGTTTCCTCACTTGATGGAACGCTCACATCATGCAGCTTGCCCCGGCCGGTGACCTCGTCCTTCAAAGTATCGACAACATCGCGAAAGTTGGAGGCGAGTTCCACGAGAGTTTTAAGCTCATCTCTGAAACACGCCGATGCTTCCTGCATGGCAATATCATCAGTACCAAAACAAAGTGATGAGAGGAAGACGAAAATGTCCAATCAGTGGTAACCTCTAAGCGCAGGAGACAGGGGTTGAAGTCGTCATGAGAAGATGTCAGGGTGCGTCGTGGGGCACTGAGATATGTATAAAAAGGATTAATACGGAATAAAGAGTTGGGACCTCCGGGCCGGGAAGAATCAAGAAACATGGCGATGGAAACCAACCAGGAATCTTCGACCGCACGACTGACGCCGTTCCGAGACGAGCGCGCAGCAGGGCCTTCGTTTTCTGGCGGGACCTTTCTCGCGGCCAGCATCTGGATAGACCGCCGGCGGGAACTCTCCGCGTCCTTGGTCAACACTAGATGGTGCTTCTTCAAGCGAGATGGTGGCCTTGACTTCGGAGGCATCGCTGGAAGTGGAAGGAGACTGGAAGTGAAGCAAGAAGGGGATGGAAGAAGTACTCCCCCTATTAAAACCAGACAGCCGTCTCCTGCCCTCGCTTCGAGAACCCTGGTCCGCCCATCCTAAATCAACGGCCGAGAGGGGGCTCCCTTGCGAACTGAGATCCTGTGACTTTACCCAACAGAAGTTACCATGAACTTTACCTATACGAGCCATCAGGTTAAGATCCAACGAACATGGTCGATCTAAAATTTGAAATTAAAATTTATGTAGCTCAGAAAAAAACAGAAAAACTTTACATTAAGACGTATTCTCGGAAAGTTCCAGTCCATTTAAAATATTAGTTTAGTTTAAGTTCGAAATTTGGATCAACCGCGAGCGTTGGATCTTGATCGAATGGCTCACGTGTGTAAAGTCGCATGGTGACTTCTCTTAGTGAAGTCACTGGATCTCAGTCCGCGAAGGGTCAGGACGCGGGAGCAGAAGCAAATGAATCGAGAGCGGTCCGGAGTATCCTGTCCGTCCACCGTAAATAAACGGGACAGAGCGGCTACCTTCTATTCGAAGGCTCTGGCGCGCAACCCGAGGAATGGATATCTGTCGGCTAGTATAGAATTTTATAGCACGCCATTAATCGAGCTAGCAGATCGTACTACTGACTACTACTCTGATGGACGTCCAAAGCTCTGAATAGTCAGGGGAAACAATGAATGCGAGCCAGGGTAGTACTACTGTAGTAGTGAAGCAATGGGGATTATCTGGAGCAAGTACGGAGTACCGAGTACAGTACTACAAAACTGCTGTTCATTGTTTTCGCAGTTCATTTTAGCGTAACGTCCAGGTTGTTGTCGAACCAGCTGTTAGATTTTGGGTAATTATTGTTAAGTTGCTGCTTCTTAATTAAAATGTATCAAAGTCATGTAGACTAGATCGATTTGTGAGAACATCCCAAAAGCTTCATTCATTTTAGAATGACTAAGAAGGATCCATTCTTACCTTTTCTTTTCAAGTTTTAAACTTGTTTAAACCTTGGTCAAACCTAGGATTTGACCAAGATTTAAATGGGCATAAAAATTCAGAAAAAATCAAAAAATGAAAAACCAAAGCACATATATAGCCTTCTTATGTCATATAGTAAGCACTCGAGTTGATAAAAACTCTGTCTTATGAAGTCAAACATATGAAGAGAACTGGTTTTGGGTTTCAAACATGGAAATTTCACAAACCTCCCAAAAGCTTCATTCTACAGTGACTAAGAAGGATCCAGGCTTACCTTTTTCATTTTCAATTTTTTAACTTGTTTAAATCTTGGTCAAACCTAGGATTTGACCAAGATTCAAATGGGTATAACAATTCAAAAAAAACGGAAAAAACCAAAGAACATAGTCTTCTAATGTCATATAGTAAGCATTCAAGTTGATAAACAAGGTCTAGACATATTCAAACCAAACAAATCATGTATCTACCCCCTAACCCTAAACTCTGCCTTATGAAGTCAAGCATGAAGAGAAGTGATTTTGGGTTTCAAACATGGAAATTTCAAAAACCTCCCAAAAGCTTCATTTTAGAGTGACTAAGAAGGATCCATGCTTACCTTTTCATTGCCATGTTTTAAACTTGTTTTAACCTTGGTCAAACCTAGGGTTTGAGGTTTGACCAAGATTCAAATGGGAGTAAAAATTCAGAAAAATTCAAAAAAAATGAAAAACCAAAGCACATATATAGCCTTCTTATGTCATATAGTAAGCATTCAAGTTGATAAACAAGGTCTAGACATATTCAAAGTAGAAATATCATGTATCATATCTACCCCTAACCCTCTGTCTTATGAAGTCAAACATATGAAGAGAACTGGGGTTTTGGGTTTTGTAGCGACCCAGAAAAATCCCCTATTAGATTTTTGTTTGTTATTTTCCTTTTTGCATAATCAGGGCCTCATGCATATTTTTGAACTCAAAATTACTTCTATCAAACTCTAATTTGTTTCTAAAATTGTTCTCTCTCTTCTATCCCAAAATTAAATCCATTATTTTTCTAGTATCAAACTATTTTGGAAATGGTTTTAAAACAAACAGAAAAATAAAACAGGAAAAAGGTTTTATAAAAAAAGGAGGAAGACTCCAACCGGCCTGGCCAAAGTGGCCCAGCCGGCAGCCCAACACCAGCCCACCTAGGCCTCCCTTCCAAACCCTAGCCCCAACCGGATCCTCCCTGGCAGTTTTGCAATCACCCCCTCCCGCCGCCGGCCACCTTTTCGATCGGGTCCTCCCACCTCTCCCTCTCGGCCCCGCAGGAGATCGAGCCCCGACGCGCTCGCTCCTCCCCTCCTCACGCGACGAGTGCAGCTGCGCACGCCGCTCCACCTCGATCCCGTCACCGAGCGCCCCACGCGGCCTCGCTCCCCGTCGCCTCTCTCTCCCTGCTCGAGCCATGGCGCTGCCGCCGGCCCTTCCCCGGCTCCGCCCCGCGTCCCTGCACGTTCTGTGAGCCGCGCCCTCCATCCTCCTGCTCCGGCCGCCGCCCCGTAGCACCTCCCAAGCGCCCGCGCTCCCCTCGCCCTCGCTGGCAGCCGCCCCGCCTGCCTCCTTCCCCCGACGCTCCCGTCTGCTCGCCGCCAACCTCAGTGCCGCCGCTCGACCTCCCTGCTCCGTCTCTCTGCCCCGCGACGCCGTCCTCGTCCCCGAGCTCGTGCGGCCACTGCCTGGCTCGCCCCGCCGAGCTCCTCTCCTATGCGCGCCCCTGCGCAGCTTCTCGCGTGTCGCCGCGCGTCCGCCTCGTCCGCTGCACCTTCCCATGAGCTGCAGTACCGCCCCGACCTCGTCGAGTTCTTCCCCGCGTGCACCCCTGACGCGGACGTCCTCGTCGCCATGGCCTCCTTCTCTCGACCCCGCGCTCGAGCAACCTCTCGCAGATGTCCGCGCGCCTGGCTGCGCGCCTCCAAGGTCGCCGTCCTCTCTAACGCGAAGCTCCGGCCACCGCCTTGATCCCCTCCAGCAGCACCCGACCTCGCCGGCCGCCACATGCTCTGCGTCGCCCGCTGTTTTCCCTGAGCTCGTCGCCCTGCTCTCGCGCCGTCCAAGTTCCCTGTGACGCGTTCCGTCCTTGGTATCTGCTGCTCCCGTGTTTGTTTTTCATGTGGTGCTACAGAACCTGCTAAACGTTCTCATGTCGAGCATGTCTGGTAGCCTCGCAGGAGTGGTTGCCTCCTGGTTTCAACGCGAGTATCTCTTCCGCCAAGTTCTTCCTCGATGACGACCGTGTCTGCTGCTGCGTTTGATGTGAAGTTATAGCTGTGTGTAAAACCATGGAGCACTTCCCCGCGAAACCGAGAACGCTGCCTCCGCGCAACCAAGTGCGACCCTGACCTGAAGATCGTCGGTGCAAATCCAAGTTCGCCATTGAACCCAAGTTCTCCTTCACGGATTTGAAGTCCGAGATCTCGCTTCATCTTCTTCCTCTCCGAACCCGAATCCGGCGACCATCTTTGTTCCGATACCGTGAGACCCCGACCCTAAGCCAATCCTATCCTATTTTATAAATGTGCCATCTATAACTTGTTGCATTACCATACATGTTGCATCGCACCGCATATCTCATGGGTTCGGGTAAATAGTGAATCACCTAATTAAACATGGAATTGTGCGGGACTACTTATCTCTTATTCCGGTTCCATTTAAATTTGTGTAGCGCACCCATGCCATGCTTATACCATGCTAACCAACATTTAATATGCGGGGTAGAAAAACAACTCAAACCTAACAATTGTTTGTCGGGATTCCGGTTCCGCTTAAATTGGATAAGTTGCATCGCATCATCTTTGTCATGTCATGCATATCATCTTGATCATGCTGGTTCTTCTTCCGTAGTTATAAGCTTTGCATCCAATGTTTTTTGTAGCATTTGCTTCTTCCCGGATAGGATCACGAAGTGGTGCGGTGAGATACGACAAGTTCTCCGGATGTTCCTCGGCAAGCTTTAACAGGCAAGCATTTCCCCTATACTCCTGTCCCTGCAGGAGTCGCTTACCTATTTTATTTTGCCTTCTCCCTCATGCTATCCTTGAGTTGCGTTGTTGTCACGTGTCCCTTCCACTTGTTGCCTCAAGCAGCCTATATTGCCTCCAACAACCACCTATAGCTATTGATTGGTTATTGAGTCTGCCTTGCGAGTCATAGTGCATGCTAGTGCTGTTTTATCTTGTTACCGTTATTGTTATCTTATCTGTTTATCTGTTGGGGAATCATGACACATGGTCTATGGATATATTGTTGGAGATAATCATGCTTTACTTATTGTTAACAACTAAAATGATAAGCAGAGGCATCTGCGAGCCCCTTTGCGAAAGCATTGGAACTTTGACTCACTAATGTCCCCTAGGACCCGAGTTCTTGTTATCTGTTCCGAGACTGAGCGCTCTAACCACACGTGGGTATGTTTCTGGGTCTCCCCTCGACCACTGCCGGAATCTACAGCTTTGTCCAGTGGCCACAACTAGTTTGCTATGTTTTACCATTTCTTGTTTGCGTGCATGCCAGCCTGTTACTTCTTTATTTTGGGAAGCCCCTGGGTGCCTTGTATCCCTTGTTTCTGGTATGCACGTATAGGATGCGGTACGTTCGTTCATCGATGCTGAAGCGGGTCATTCGCCCCAGTGTGTGTTTTGACCCTCGGAAGCCGTAGGCGCAAATAGCTAAGTCCGTTTCGGAGATACGGCCGGACTTCGATTCGGGTTCAACTTGGTTAGGTGGCTTCCTGGACATTGTTGTCGTGAAGGAGAGTGCGAGTCGTTATATCCACCTGTCGCAAGTGGGTTGATCGTGCGTGTGGGCACATTTGGGCACCCCTGCAGGGTTACATCTTATCGATAAGCCGCGTCCGCGGTTATGGACGACTTGGAGCTGTATGACTCGACCATAGACAACTTACACCTGTTGTTCATTAATAATAACTTGCGTAGTAAGTTAGTACAACTTCAATAATAAATGGTTAAAACTTGACAACCGTGTGAGTGCCTTTGTAAGTACTTCTTGGCGAAGGGGGAACACGTCGGTTGTGTTATGTTTGCAGAGTATAGAACTGTTAGTTTGTGCGCTCTCTCACCTTCTCTGATTAGACGACTGTTGTAGAGTGTCTCTATAGGTTTTTAGTGCTTGCGCGCTGCCGCTTAACCCCACCATATTGCATATGACGTTCCTCTTGCGTCCTCTAAGTCCCCTGCGTGCCTCAAGTACAAAGGACGACTGGTTGACGAATGCTTATACGTCTTGAAGTCTTGTTAAGTACGAACCCGTACTTATTGCTGCTTCTACGGGATATAACCGGGCAGGTATGAAGATCGGTACGATGAAGAACGACGCTAGCGAGGTTACCCTTCCGGCTTGGCCTAGGCAGGGCTATGGACGCCACTTGGTTATCTTCAGGACTCTTAATCCAATTTGTATCTTGTCCGTACTCGGACGTATTTAATCTTCTGTACGATTCAGATCTTGAGTTGTATATTTGTATCTTGACTCATTGGAGTCGTTGTTGTAGTATATGTTTCTTGTGGGCTCAATTGTAAACCTGTTGTAATGTTACTGCTCGTGATTGATTCCACCCGCGTCGCGTGCATGCTTCGGCGTGTACGAGGCGCTTGGTGGTGCGTCTCCTAGAATCGATATCGTGCGGATTTCGGCGGATTCGCTGGGATCCTCATGGTACCGGTTTTGGGGCGTCACAGGTTTCAAACATAAAATTTTCAAGTACCTTCATTTTAGAGTGAGTAAGGAAGGATTCATGCTTACCGTTTCATTTTCATGTTTTAAACTTGTTTAAACCTAGGATTTGACCAAGATTTAAATAGGCATAAAAAATTCGAAAGAAATCAAAAAATGAAAAACCAAAGCACATATATAGCCTTCTTATATCATATAGTAAAAAATTCAAGTTGATAAACAAGGTCTAGACATATTCAAACAAGAAAAATCATGTATCTACACCTAACCATAAACTCTGTCTTAAGTGGTTTTGGGTTTCAAACATGGAAATTTCACAAACCTCCCAAAAGCTTCATTTTACGAGTGACTAAGGAGGATCCATGCTTACCTTTTGGCTTAAACGTTTGAAACCAAAAACCACTTCTCTTCATGCATGCTTGACTTCATAAGACAGAGTTTAGCTAGGGTTAGGGGTAGATACATGATTTTCCTGGTTTGAATATGTCTAGACTTTGTTTATCAACTTAATTGATTGCTTACTCTATGACATAAGAAGACTACGTGCCTTGGTTTTCATTTTTTTGTTTTTTTTGAATTTTATGCTCATATATTTGAATCTTGGTCAAATCCTAGGTTTGACCAAGATTTAAACAAGTTTAAAACATGAAAATGAAAAGGGAAGCATGTATCCTTCTTAGTCACTCTAAAATGAAGCTTTTGGGATGTTCTTGAAATTTCCATGTTTGAAACCCAAAACGACTTCTCTTCATGCTAGACTTCATAAGATCAACAGGGGGTAGATACATGATTTGTCTGGTTTGGATATACCTAGACCTCGTTTAACTTGAATGCATACGATATGACATAAGAAGACTACGTGCTTTTGTTTTTCATTATTCTAATTTTTTTGAATTTTGTGCCCACCCATTTGTATCTTGGTCAAATCCTAGGCTTGATAATGATTTAAACAAGATTAAAATATGAAAATGCAAAGGTAAGCATGGATCCTTCTTAGTCACTCTAAAATGAAGCTTTTGGGAGCAAAACCACTTCTCTTCATATGCTTGACTTCATAAGACGGAGTTTAGGGGTTAGGGGGTATAGATACATGATTTGTCTAGTTCGAATATGTCTAGACCTTGTTTATCAACTTAATTGGCTTACTATATGACATAAGAAAACTATTTGCTTTGGTTTTTCTTTTTCCTGATTTTTTCAATTTTGATGCCCATTTGAATCTTGTCAAATCCTAGGTTTGACCGAGATAATTTAAACAAGCTTAAAACATGAATATGAAAAGGGAAGCATGTATCCTTCTTTGTCACTCTAAAATGAAGTTTTTGGGAGGTTTTTCAAATTTCCATGTTTGAAAACCAAAACCACTTCTCTTCATATGCTTGACTTCATAAGACAGAGTTCAGGGGTTAGGGGGTATAGATACATGATTTGTCTAGTTTGAATATGTCTAGACCCTGTTTATCAACTTTAATGCTTACTATATGACATAAGAAAACTATTTGCTTTGGTTTTCTTTTTCTGATTTTTTTTTCAATTTTGATGCCCATTTGAATCTTGTCAAATCCTAGGTTTGACCAAGATAATTTAAACAAGCTTAAAACATGAATATGAAAAGGGAAGCATGTATCCTTCTTAGTCACTCTAAAATGTAGTTTTTGGGAGGTTTTTGAAATTTCCATGTTTGAAACCCAAAACCACTTCTCTTCACATGCTTGACTTCATAAGACAGAGTTTAGGGGTTAGGGGTATAGATACATGATTTGTCTGGTTTAATATGTCTAGACCTTGTTTATCAACTTTAATGCTTACTATATGACATAAGAAGACTATGTGATTTGGTTTTTCATTTTTCTGTTTTTTTGTTTTTCTGCCCATTTGAATCTTGGTCAAATCCTAGGTTTTACCAAGATTTAGACAAGTTTAACACGTAAATGAGTTAACTTGGATTTCCTACCCTTGAAACCATAGGAAACTTTGTTCTAATGCACTATAATAATCAATCAAGTTTTTACACCAACAGGTATGTCACTTACGTGTGGTGCCCACGCTTGAGGTCCCACACTTCAGTGAGCACAAGTCACGTGCAATAGGTACGCAAACTCCCAGCCATCTTCTTTGTCAAGAGAAGACGCATCAGGATGCGTATTGGAAGTCTGTGGGTCCTTCTGGATCCTTCGGTTGTCCCTCTCACAAAAAAACAAATCTCTCTCATTCTCGGCCTCGCTCGACTCGCTCGCTCGCACCTCCTGCTCACTGACAAACCCTGCACAAAAGTCAACATCATCACCCGAAAAAGGGGAGACACCATAATGGTCTCCCTTCTTCTCTCCTTCCGAGTGATCCCTCTTCCTCCGAGTTTCACTCGACGGGCAAACACCCATGTGCTGCATAGTAATAATAAAAAGGTAGTAGAAAAATCGATATACGAATCTATAATTAAATAGGTTAAACTCGGGTTTTGCCCAGTTCTACGGATCAAGGGTTCAAAAAAATCCAACTACGGGGTTCGAACAACACGATTCTAATCCAAGAATTTTTTCGACCTCATCCAAATGACCTCAAATTATAGGGTTAGCATCTAGTGCAGTTTGTGTGAAAATGTATGCAATATGTGTGCTATAACTTGTATGTCTTTCAAATTTGAACCAAATTTGAATAAGTTTGAAATATTTGAAAAGGGGCTTTTGGGAGGTTTTTGAAATTTCCATGTTTGAAACCCAAAACCACTTCTCTTCATGCTTGACTTCATAAGAAGGAGTTTAGGGGTTAGGGGGTATAGATACATGATTTGTATGGTTTGAATATGTCTAGACTTTGTTTATCAACTTTAATGCTTACTATATAACATAACAAAACTATTTGCTTTGGTTTTTCTTTTTGCTGATTTTTTTTTCAATTTTGATGCCCATTTGAATCTTGGTCAAATCCTAGGTTTGACCATGGTTTAAACAAGTTTAAATCATGAATATGAAAAATTAAGCATCTATATATCCTTCTTAGTCACTCCAAAATGTAGCTCTTGGGAGGGTTTTCGAAATTTCCATGTTTGAAACCAAAAACCACTTCTCTTCATGCATGCTTGACTTCATAAGACAGAGTTTAGGGTTAGGGTAGATATATACATTATTTTCTGGTTTGAATATGTCTAGACCTTGTTTATCAACTTGAATGCTTACTATATATATATGACATAAGAATGTTATGTCCTTTGGTTTTTCATTCTTTTGATTTTTTATGAATTTCTATGCCCATTTGAATCTTTTGGTCAAATCCTAGAGGTTTGACCAAGATTTAAACAAGTTTAAAACATGAAAATGAAAAGGGAAGCTTGTATATCCTTCTTAGTCACTCTAAAATGAAGTTTTTGGGAGGTTTTTGAAATTTCCATGTTTGAAACCCAAAACCACTTCTCTTCATGCTAGACTTCATAAGACAATTTAATTAGGGGTTAGGGGGTAGATACACGATTTGTCTGGTTTGAATATGTCCAAACCTTGCTTGTTTATCAACTTGAATGCTTACTATATGACATAAGAATGCTTACCATATGTTTGAATTTTAAAAGCATATAGTCTTCTTATGTCATATAGCATTCAAAAGTTTTTCTTTGAGAGAGTAGCATGCATTCAAAAGTTGATAAATAAGATTTGGACATATTCAAACTAGACAAATCATGTATTGATAAATAAGAGTTCTTGGACCTTTTCAAGGTGATTTGTCATGGAAGAAGCTTCTCAGAGGATGGTGGTAAAATCAGTAGCATTCAACTCCCAGCTATTCGCTACTTTGCTTATTTCATCACCAAGTGCGTTCTAGCAAGAAAGAATGGAAGTAAAATATCTATCCAGGATTTAGCCTTTCTAGCTGCTGCATTACAAGGTGATAAGACTTATAACTTGGGTACTTTGATAGCCAACAGACTTGCTACTAACCGTGAGAAGGGAGGAATTTGTGGAGGTCTCATCGCCTCTCGTTTATTAGCTATGCATGGTGTGGAACCTCACCACCTTGATATTCAACTTCCCATAGAGAAACTTGATATAGTCTCCATGATTAAGCATGAATTTGTTTCTGATTCATCTAATTTGAGCAACCTGTCTTATAGAATAACATTTTACAAGAAAGCTTGGAGAATAACTAAGAAAACTGAAAAATTAGTAGGATTTCCTGCACCTGCTCTGTTTAACCTTGATTCCAGGGAGGATTGGTCAGTCACGGAAAGTGCAGTTAATGCACACATAGAGGGAGGAGGCCATCGTGCAAGAGACAACACGGAGGAGGACGAGGAACACCTCGACTCGTCATCCGATGCAGCAAGTTCTTCGCATCCACAAGCTGGGCATGAGGAGCCTCCACGCTTTTCTTCTGCATCGGGACTTTATTATGACTAGCCATGTATGATCCACCGGCATGGAACCCAGACCCTCGTTGGGGTTGATCTCCACTTAGGCAAAAGCCTAAGCTTGGGGGGAGGTATACCGGCATCACTCATTCTTTGCATATTATGGTTGCTGGATACTTGTACATACTTGTTTAGTTTCTTTGAGTGGTTTTCTAATGAGAGGAAGATGATATTTGGGGAGGTGCTGCCTGAAAACAGATTCTGGACTGTTACTAGAAAAATTCGTGCGCACAGCCAGAACGATATTTTGAGCTGCCAATTTTTGTGCATGTTCCCCAGGTTGTTATCTAACTTTCATTAGTTGAACACTTTTCGATCTTAGCAACGGAAGATTTTTGTAAAAATCGATTTCTGTACTGCTGTCAGGTTTTGGCAGATTTCTGTCATCCTGCTTTTATGTGTTTCTTCTAGTCTTCATTCTCTTGTTTTTGTTTTGTTTCTTTCCTAAAACACAAAAAGACCAAAAATATTTCTGTTGTTTCTCTTTACCATTTGTTATTTGCTATCGTTAGTTTGCTATAAGAAAACCCAAAAAGATTTTGCTTTGTTTGCTTGTTTCCTTTTGTTCTTGTTTCAAATTCGAAAACACCAAAAATATTTGTTGTTCTTCTTTGGTTTTGTAAAGTTCTTTATGAATTCAATGGTCTTCGGTGGCTGGAGCGTGGTTTTCATTCCATATCATTCAAGCTACACAAGTGAAAAGGCAATAATGACGATCTACGACAATCTGATTGTGGTGAGAGGCTGGTATGAACTCTATTTGTTTTTATTTTTGTACATATACTCATCCATGTGAGCATGCTTGGTTGGTTCATGTGAGGTATATGTCACTTAAGAAAGTCTAGTAGTTCATGATCTCTCATGTTAAGCTCCAATTTATTAATATGAGTAGCATGTCATGGATGTTTGCTTGCATTGTTTTATTCATGAATAGATATGATATTGTGGTATCCTCCTCTGAATAATTCGTTTGAATTAACTTGGCACATGCTCACGCATGCATATGACTGAACAAAAGCCAATTAAGCCTCAATGATTTACATTGCTTCAGAGTCCTTGTATCACTTTTATGCCTCTGTTAATTTATTTTGCCGCAAGCATGATTATGACGATTCTTGCTCTCTTGATTTGTCGCTCCCTAGTCTTTTGCTAGCCTTCACTTGTACTGAGCGGGAACACTGCTCGTGCCTCCAAACACATGAAAACCAAGTTATTCCAGAGTGTCCACCATAAATACCCATGCATGGCATTTCAAACCATTCCAAGTAAATTCTCATGTGCTACCTTTAAAACCCTTCAAAATGCTTCTCAATTTGTGTTAACGTTTTATAGCTCATGAGGAAGTATGTGGTGTTTATCTTTCGATCTTGTCATTTACTCCGGACGGACTTTCACCAATGGACTAGTGGCACATCCACTTATCCAATAAATTTGCAAAAAGAGCTGGCAACGGGGTTCCCAGCCCCAATTAACTAACTTTCATAAATTTACAAATAGACACTCCTCCATGGTATGAGATTGTTGGCAGGCACCCTAGGATTCGGTTAGCCATGGCTTGAGAAAGCAAAGGTGGGGAGGAGTGTCATCTAAATAAAACTAAAATAAAAAGGCACTCCTTCATGGTATGAGATTGTTGGCAGGCACCCGAGGATTCGGTTAGCCATGGTTTGTGAAAGCAAGGTTGGAAGGAGTGCCACCCAAAAATAAAATTTCATGGGAGCCGCTCTTGAAAGTCCGGTTGATGAGGTAGTTAGAGTGCCCATTACCATTCGTTGACAACAACAAACACCTCTCAAAACCATTTTACTTCTGTCTTTATAAAAATGAAAAGCTCTAGCGCATGTTAATCCCTGCTTCCCTCTGCGAAGGGTCAATCTTTTACTTTTACATTGAGTCTCCATCCTTTCTTTGAGTACTTTCTTGAGAGCACAACTGTCATTCTTAGTGTAATATGCTTGTCTCAAAATATGATTGATTGTGGTATAACTTTGATGCTTTTAACTTTGACAATCACTATTTCTAGTCTTTCTATGAACTTCAGAGGTGCTCGAGCATTTATGTTTTGCTGATCAAATATGGGCAAGAGAGATACCACTCTATCATACTCTTTTATGAACATTGCAATCCTGCTTATATACATGATTCATGATGCTTATTATTAATTGTTGGTACCTTTCCATGATTGACATAGCTATTAGATGATCTTATTTGCATGTATCTTATTATGAACTGCCTAAGTATTAGCCATAGCATGAGAATATTTACATCATATGAACAAATGTGTTCGTGAAAGTTCTTTTATCGCTCGGTTGTTAACTCGAATTGCTTGAGGACAAGCAATAAGCTAAGCTTGGGGGAGTTGATACGTCCAAAACGTATCTACTTTCCCGAACACTTTTGCTATTGTTTTGCCTCTAATTTGTGTATTTTGGATGCAACTAACACGGACTAACGCTGTTTTCAGCAGAACTGTCCTGGTGTCTCGTTTTTGTGCAGAAATCCAACTTTCAGGAAAATCCTCGGAATTTATGCAGAAGGTCCTATTTTCCCAGAATATTGGCGGATCCAGAAGGGCAAGCCAGGTGGGGGCACGAGGGCCCCACACACTAGGCCGGCGCGGCCCAGGAGGGGCCTGCGCGGCCCTAGTATGTGGTGGCCTCGGCTGGCCCCCGACGCCCTCCTTCGGACTACTTATTGCCTTCGACCTAAAAACGCACGGGAGGAAGTCGAAGTCGCCAGAAACCCTCCAGAACGCCGCCACATCGCGAAACTCCGTCTCGGGAGCCAGAAGTCTCCGTTCTGGCACTCCGCCGGGACGGGGAATTGGAGGAGATCATCGCCATCATCACCACCGACGCCTCTCCATCGACCAACCATGTTTCCCCCATCCATGTGTGAGTAATTCCCCCGCTGTAGGCTGAAGGGGATGGTAGGGATTGGATGAGATTGGTCATGTAATAGTATAAGATTGTTAGTGCATAGTGCCTAGTGTCCGTAATTGGTACTTTGATGATATTGTTGCAACTTGTTATGCTTAATGCTTGTCACTAGGGCCCGAGTGCCATGATCTCAGATCTGAACATGTTATTATTTCATCATGATATTCGTTGTTTATGATCTTACCTGCAAGTTGTATACACATGTCGCTGTCCGGAACCAATGGCCCCGAAGTGACATAAATCGGGACAACCGGAGGGGATGGTAGTGATGTGAGGATCACATGTGTTCACGGGGTGTTAATGCTTTGCTCCGGTACTCTATTAAAAGGAGTACCTTAATATCCAGTAGATTCCCTTGAGGCCCGGCTGCCACCGGCTGGTAGGACAAAAGATGTTGTGCAAGTTTCTCATTGCGAGCACGTACGACTATAATTGGAACACATGCCTATTGATTTCTTTGTACTTAGACACCGTTTTATTATTATCTGCAAATGCCCTGCTTGATTGTTACATGAGTTTCTCTCATCCATGCAACGCCCGTTCATCCGTCCCCGTGCCTACACTATTTTAATCCTGCTATTTACTATAATCACTGCTGCTGTCTTTGTTACTCTGTCGTTGTTATTTCACTATCGCTATCGCTATAAAACTGTTACTATCGATAAACTCTTGCGAGCAAGTCTGTTTCCAGTGCAGCTGAATTGACAACTCCGCTGTTAAGGCTTTCAAGTATTCTTTGTCTCCCCTTGTGTCGAATCAATAAATTGGGTTTTACTACCCGCGAAGACTGCTGCGATCCCCTATACTTGTGGGTCATCATGTATCTACACCCCCTAACCCTAAACTCTGTCTTATGAAGTCAAGCATGAAGAGAAGTGCTTTTGGGTTTCAAACATGGAAATTTCACAAACCTCCCAAAAGCTTCATTTTACAGTGACTAAGAAGGATCCAGGCTTACCTTTTCATTTTCATTTTTTAAACTTGTTTAAATCTTGATCAAACCTAGGATTTGACCAAGATTCAAATGGGCATAAAAAATCAGGAAAAAAATCAAAAAATGAAAAAACAAAGCACATATATAGCCTTCTTATGTCATATATATAGTAAGCATTCAATTAAGTTGATAATTAAACAAGGTCTATACATATTCAAACCAGAAAAAAGCATGTATCTACCCATGCATAACCCTATACTTTTGTCTTATGAAGACGTCAAGGATGAAGAGAAGTGGATTTGGGTTTCAAACATGGAAATTTCAAAAACCTCCCAAAACATGTATATATCTACCCCTAACCCTAATCTTTGTCTTATGAAGCCAAGCATATGAAGAGAAGTGATTTTGGGTTTCAAACATGGAAACTTCAAAAACCTCCCAAAAGCTTCATTTTAGAGAGACTAAGAATGATCCATGCTTACCTTTTCATTGCCATGTTTTAAACTTGTTTTAACCTTGGTCAAACCTAGTATTTGACCAAGATTCAAATGGGCGTAAAAGTTCAGAAAAAGTCAAAAAATGAAAAACCAAAGCACACATATATATAGCCTTCTTATGTCATATAGTAAGCATTCAAGTTGATAAACAAGGTCTAGACATATTCAAACAAGAAAAATCATGTATCTACACACCTAACCATAAACTCTGTCTTAAGTGGTTTTGGGTTTCAAACATGGAAATTTCACAAACCTCCCAAAAGCTTCATTTTACGGTGACTAATTAAGGAGGATCCATGCTTACCTTTTGGCTTAAACGTTTGAAACCAAAAACCACTTCTCTTCATGCATGCTTGACTTCATAAGACAGAGTTTAGCTAGGGCGTTAGGGGGTAGATACATGATTTTCCTGGTTTGAATATGTCTAGACCTGGTTTATCAACTTAATTGATTGTTTACTATATGACATAAGAAGACTATGTGCCTTGGTTTTTAATTTTTCTGTTTTTTTTTGAATTTTATGCCCATATATTTGAATCTTGGTCAAATCCTAGGTTTGACCAAGATTTAAACAAGTTTAAAACATGAAAATGAAAAGGGAAGCATGTATATATCCTTCTTAGTCACTCTAAAATGAAGCTTTTGGGATGTTCTTGAAATTTCCATGCATGTTTGAAACCCAAAACGACTTCTCTTCATGCTAGACTTCATAAGATCGACGAGGTGTAGATACATGATTTGTCCGGTTTGGATATACCTAGACCTCGTTTAACTTGAGTGCATACACGATATGGCATAAGAAGACTATGTGCTTTTGTTTTTCATTTTTCTGATTTTTTTGAATTTTGTGCCCACCCATTTGTATCTTGGTCAAATCCTAGGCTTGATAATGATTTAAACAAGTTTAAAATATGAAAATGCAAAGGTAAGCATGGATCCTTCTTAGTCACTCTAAAATGAAGCTTTTGGGAGGGTTTTTGAAATTTCCATGTTTGAAACCCAAAACCACTTCTCTTCATATGCTTGACTTCATAAGACGGAGTTTAGGGGTTAGGGCCGGGGTATAGATACATGATTTGTCTAGTTACTATATGACATAAGAAAACTATTTGCTTTGGTTTTTCTTTTTTCTGATTTTTTTTTCAATTTTGATGCCCATTTGAATCTTGTCAAATCCCAGGTTTGACCAAGATAATTTAAACAAGCTTAAAACATGAATATGAAAAGGGAAGCATGTATCCTTCTTAGTCACTCTAAAATGTAGTTTTTGGGAGGTTTTTGAAATTTCCATGTTTGAAACCCAAAACCACTTCTCTTCATGCTTGACTTCATAAGACATAGTTTAGGGGTTAGGGGGTAGATACATGATTTGTATGGTTTGATATTTCTAGACCTTGTTTATCAACTTTAGTGCTTACTATATGACATAAGAAGACTATGTGATTTGGTTTTTCATTTTTCTGTTTTTTATTTATTTTTCTGCTCATTTGAATCTTGGTCAAATCCTAGGTTTGAACAAGATTTAGACAAGTTTAACACGTGAAATTAAACGAATAAGTAAGCCTTGATCCTTCTTAGTCACTCCAAAATGTACCAATTGATAGTGTTAACTTTGCTTCATGGAAAAAATAATGTCATGTAAATGAGTTAACTTGGATTTCCTACCCTTGAATCCATAGGAAACTTTGTTCTAATGCACTATAATAATCAACCGAGTTTTTACACCAACAGGTCTATCACTTACGTGTGGTGCCCACGCGTGTGGTCCCACACTTCAGTGAGCAAAAGTCACGTGCAATAGGTACGCAAACTCCCAGCCATCTTCTTTGTCAAGAGAAGACGCATCAGGATGCGTATTGGAAGTCTGTGGGTCCTTCTGGATCCTTCGGTTGTCCCTCTCACAAAAAAACAAATCTCTCTCATTCTCGGCCTCGCTCGACTTGCTCGCTCGCTCGCTCGCACCTCCTGCTCACTGACAAACCCTGCACAAAAGTCAACATCATCACCCGAAAAAGGGGAGACACCATAATGCTCTCCCTTCTTCTCTCCTTCCGAGTGATCCCTCTTCCTCCGAGTTTCACTCGACGGGCAAACACACATGTGCTGCATAGTAATAATAAAAAGGTAGAAAAATCGACCTACGAATATATAATTAAATAGGTTAAACTAGGGTTTTACCCAGTACTACAGATCAAGGTTCAAAAAATCCAACTACGGGGTTCGAACAACACGATTCTAATCCAAGAATTTTTTCGACCTAGGTCACCCAAATGGCCTCAAACTATAGGGTTAGCATCTAGTGCAGTATGTGTGAAAATGTATGCACTATGTGTGCTATAACTTGTATGTCTTTCAAATTTGAACCAAATTTGAATAAGTTTGAAATATTTGAAAAGGGGCTTTTGGCTTAAACGTTTGAAACCAAAAACCACTTCTCTTCATGCATGCTTGACTTCATAAGACAGAGTTTAGCTAGGGTTAGGGGGTAGATGCATGATTTTCCTGGTTTGAATATGTCTAGACCTTGTTTATCAACTTAATTGAATGCTTACTATATGACATACGAATACTATGTGCCTTGTTTTTTTTATTTTTTTATTTTTTTAAAATTTTATGCCCATTTGAATCTTGGTCAAATCCTAGGTTTGAACATGGTTTAAACAAGTTTAAATCATGAATATGAAAAATTAAGCATCTATATATCCTTCTTAGTCACTCCAAAATGTAGCTCTTGGGAGGGTTTTTCGAAATTTCCATGTTTGAAACCAAAACCACTTCTCTTCATGCATGCTTGACTTCATAAGACAGAGTTTAGGGTTAGGGGTAGATATATACATGATTTTCTGGTTTGAATATGTCTAGACCTTGTTTATCAACTTGAATGCTTACTATATATATGTGACATAAGAATGTTACGTCCTTTGGTTTTTCATTCTTTTGATTTTTTATGAATTTCCATGCCCATTTGAATCTTTTGGTCAAATCCTAGAGGTTTGACCAAGATTTAAACAAGTTTAAAACATGAAAATGAAAAGGGAAGCTTGTATATCCTTCTTAGTCACTCTAAAATGAAGTTTTTGGGAGGTTTTTGAAATTTCCATGTTTGAAACCCAAAACCACTTCTCTTCATGCTAGACTTCATAAGACAATTTAATTAGGGGTTAGGGGGTAGATACATGATTTGTCTGGTTTGAATATGTCCAAACCTTGCTTGTTTATCAACTTGAATGCTTACTATATGACATAAGAATGCTTACCATATGTTTGAATTTTAAAAGCATATAGTCTTCTTATGTCATATAGTAAGCATTCAAAAGTTTTTCTTTGAGAGAGTAGCATGCATTCAAAAGTTGATAAATAAGATTTGGACATATTCAAACCAGACAAATCATGTATCTACACCCCCTAACCCTAAACTCTGTCTTATGAAGTCAAGCATGAAGAGAAGTGCTATTGGGTTTCAAACATGGAAATTTCACAAACCTCCCAAAAGCTTCATTTTAGAGTGACTAAGAAGGATCCAGGCTTACCTTTTCATTTTCATTTTTTAAACTTGTTTAAATCTTGATCAAACCTAGGATTTGACCAAGATTCAAATGGGCATAAAAAATCAGGAAAAAATGAAAAAATGAAAAAACAAAGCACATATATAGCCTTCTTATGTCATATATATATATAGTAAGCATTCAATTAAGTTGCTAATTTTAAACAAGGTATATACATATTCAAACCAGAAAAAAGCATGTATCTACCCATGCATATATAACCCTATACTTTTGTCTTATGAAGACGTCAAGGATGAAGAGAAGTGGATTTGGGTTTCAAACATGGAAATTTCAAAAACCTCCCAAAACATGTATATATCTACCCCTAAACCCTAATCTTTGTCTTATGAAGCCAAGCATATGAAGAGAAGTGATTTTGGGTTTCAAACATTGAAATTTCAAAAACCTCCCAAAAGCTTCATTTTAGAGAGACTAAGAATGATCCATGCTTACCTTTTCATTGCCATGTTTTAAACTTGTTTTAACCTTGGTCAAACCTAGTATTTGACCAAGATTCAAATGGGCGTAAAAGTTCAGAAAAGTCAAAAAATGAAAAACCAAAGCACACATATATATAGCCTTCTTATGTCATATAGTAAGCATTCAAGTTGATAAACAAGGTCTAGACATATTCAAACAAGAAAAATCATGTATCTACACACCTAACCATAAACTCTGTCTTAAGTGGTTTTGGGTTTCAAACATGGAAATTTCACAAACCTCCCAAAAGCTTCATTTTACAGTGACTAATTAAGGAGGATCCATGCTTACCTTTTGGCTTAAACGTTTGAAACCAAAAACCACTTCTCTTCATGCATGCTGTTGACTTCATAAGACAGAGTTTAGCTAGGGTTAGGGGGTAGATACATGATTTTCCTGGTTTGAATATGTCTAGACCTGGTTTATCAACTTAATTGATTGTTTACTATATGACATAAGAAGACTATGTGCCTTGGTTTTTTTTTTTGAATTTTATGCCCATATATTTGAATCTTGGTCAAATCCTAGGTTTGACCAAGATTTAAACAAGTTTAAAACATGAAAATGAAAAGGGAAGCATGTATATATCCTTCTTAGTCACTCTAAAATGAAGCTTTTGGGATGTTCTTGAAATTTCCATGCATGTTTGAAACCCAAAACGACTTCTCTTCATGCTAGACTTCATAAGATCGACATGGTGTAGATACATGATTTGTCTGGTTTGGATATACCTAGACCTCGTTTAACTTGAGTGCATACGATATGGCATAAGAAGACGTACTATGTGCTTTTGTTTTTCATTTTTCTGATTTTTTTGAATTTTGTGCCCACCCATTTGTATCTTGGTCAAATCCTAGGCTTGATAATGATTTAAACAAGTTTAAAATATGAAAAATGCAAAGGTAAGCATGGATCCTTCTTAATTAGTCACTCTAAAATGAAGCTTTTGGGAGGGTTTTTGAAATTTCCATGTTTGAAACCCAAAACCACTTCTCTTCATATGCTTGACTTCATAAGACGGAGTTTAGGGGTTAGGGCCGGGGTATAGATACATGATTTGTCTAGTTACTATATGACATAAGAAAACTATTTGCTTTGGTTTTTCTTTTTTCTGATTTTTTTTTCAATTTTGATGCCCATTTGAATCTTGTCAAATCCCAGGTTTGACCAAGATAATTTAAACAAGCTTAAAACATGAATATGAAAAGGGAAGCATGTATCCTTCTTTAATTTGTCACTCTAAAATGAAGTTTTTGGGAGGTTTTTGAAATTTCCATGTTTGAAACCCAAAACCACTTCTCTTCGTATGCTTGACTTCATAAGACAGAGAGTTCAGGGGTTAGGGGGTATAGATACATGATTTGTCTAGTTTGAATATATATGTCTAGACCTTGTTTATCAACTTTAATGCTTACTATATGACATAAGAAAACTATTTGCTTTGGTTTTTCTTTTTTCTGTTTTTTTTCAATTTTGATGCCCATTTGAATCTTGTCAAATCCTAGGTTTGACCAAGATAATTTAAACAAGCTTAAAACATGAATATGAAAAGGGAAGCATGTATCCTTCTTAGTCACTCTAAAATGTAGTTTTTGGGAGGTTTTTGAAATTTCCATGTTTGAAACCCAAAACCACTTCTCTTCACATGCTTGACTTCATAAGACAGAGTTTAGGGGTTAGGGGTATAGATACATGATTTGTCTGGTTTAATATGTCTAGACCTTGTTTATCAACTTTAATGCTTACTATATGACATAAGAAGACTATGTGATTTGGTTTTTCATTTTTCTATTTTTTATTTTTCTGCCCATTTGAATCTTGGTCAAATCCTAGGTTTGACCAAGATTTTGACAAGTTTAACACGTAAATGAGTTAACTTGGATTTCCTACCCTTGAATCCATAGGAAACTTTGTTCTAATGCACTATAATAATCAATCGAGTTTTTACACCAACAAGTCTGTCACTTACGTGTGGTGCCCACGCTTGAGGTCCCACACTTCAGTGAGCACAAGTCACGTGCAATAGGTACGCAAACTCCCAGCCATCTTCTTTGTCAAGAGAAGAAGCATCAGGATGCGTATTGGAAGTCTGTGGGTCCTTCTGGATCCTTCGGTTGTCCCTCTCACAAAAAAACAAATCTCTCTCATTCTCGGCCTCGCTCGACTCGCTCGCTCGCTCGCACCTCCCTGCTCACTGACAAACCCTGCACAAAAGTCAACATCATCACCCGAAAAAGGGGAGACACCATAATGCTCTCCCTTCTTCTCTCCTTCCGAGTGATCCCTCTTCCTCCGAGTTTCACTCGACGGGCAAACACACATGTGCTGCATAGTAATAATAAAAAGGTAGTACTCGTAGAAAAATCGATATACGAATCTATAATTAAATAGGTTAAACTAGGGTTTTGCCCAATTCTACAGATCAAGGGTTCAAAAAAATCCAACTACGGGGTTCGAACAACACGATTCTAATCCAAGAATTTTTTCGACCTAGGTCATCCAAATGGCCTCAAACTATAGGATTAGCATCTAGTGCAGTATGTGTGAAAATGTATGCACTATGTGTGCTATAACTTGTATGTCTTTCAAATTTGAACCAAATTTGAATAAGTTTGAAATATTTGAAAAGGGGATTTTGGCTTAAACGTTTGAAACCAAAAACCACTTCTCTTCATGCATGCTTGACTTCATAAGACAGAGTTTAGCTAGGGTTAGGGGGTAGATACATGATTTTCCTGGTTTGAATATGTCTAGACCTTGTTTATCAACTTAATTGAATACTTACTATATGACATATGAAGACTATATATATATATATATATATATATATATATATATATATGTGCCTTGGTTTTTCATTTTTCTGTTTTTTTGAATTTTATGCCCATATATTTGAATCTTGGTCAAATCCTAGATTTGACCAAGATTTAAACAAGTTTAAACATAAAAATGAAAAGGGAAGCCTGTATCCTTCTTAGCTAGTCACTCTAAAATGAAGCTTTTGGGATGTTCTTGAAATTTCCATGTTTGAAACCCAAAACGACTTCTCTCTTCATGCTAGACTTCATAAGATCGACAGGGGGTAGATACATGATTTGTCTGGTTAATTTGGATATACCTAGACCTCGTTTATCAACTTGAATGCATACGATATGACATATGAAGACTATGTGCTTTTGTTTTTCATTTTTCTGATTTTTTTGAATTTTGTGCCCACCCATTTGTATCTTGGTCAAATGCTAGGCTTGATAATGATTTAAACAAGTTTAAAATATGAAAATGCAAAGGTAAGCATGGATCCTTCTTAGAAACTCTAAAATGAAGTTTTTCGGAGGTTTTTGAAATTTCCATGTTTGCAACCCAAAACCACTTCTCTTCACATGCTTGACTTCATAAGACAGAGTTTAGGGGTTAGGGGGTATAGATACATGATTTGTCTAGTTTGAATATGTCTAGACCTTGTTTATCAACTTTAATGCTTACTATATGACATAAGAAAACTATTTCCTTTGGTTTTCTTTTTTTCTGATTTTTTTCAATTTTGATGCCCATTTGAATCTTGTCAAATCCTAGGTTTGACCAAGATAATTTAAACAAGCTTAGAACATGAATATGAAAAGGGAAGCGTGTATCCTTCTTAGTCACACTAAAATGAAGTTTTTGGGAGGTTTTTGAAATTTCCATGTTTGAAACCCAAAACCACATCTCTTCATGCTTGACTTAATTTATAAGACATAGTTTAGGGGTTAGGGGGTAGATACATGATTTGTATGGTTTGATATTTCTAGACCTTGTTTATCAACTTTAATGCTTACTATATGACATAAGATGACTATGTGATTTGGTTTTTCATTTTTCTGTTTTTTATTTTATTTTTCTGCCCATTTGAATCTTGGTCAAATCCTAGGTTTGACCAAGATTTAGACAAGTTTAACACGTGAAAACGAATAAGTAAGCCTGGATCCTTCTTAGTCACTCAAAAATGTACCAATCGATAGATGTGTTAACTTTGCTTCATGAAAATAATAATGTCATGTAAATGAGTTAACTTGGATTTCCTACCCTTGAATCCATAGGAAACTTTGTTCTAATGCACTATAATAATCAATCGAGTTTTTACACCAACAGGTCTGTCACTTACGTGTGGTGCCCACGCGTGAGGTCCCACACTTCAGTGAGCACAAGTCACGTGCAATAGGTACACAAACTCCTAGCCATCTTGTTTGTCAAGAGAAGACGCATCAGGATGCGTATTGGAAGTCTGTGGGTCCTTCTGGATCCTTCTTAGTCACTCTAAAATGAAGCTTTTGGGAGGTTCTTGAAATATCCATATTTGAAACCCAAAACCACTTCTCTTCATGATTGACTTCATAAGACATAGTTTAATTAGAGTTTTAGGGGTAGATATATACATGATTTTTCTGGTTTGAATATATATGTCTAGACCTTGTTTATCAACTTGAATGCTTACTATACATATGACATAAGAATGCTATGTGCTTTGGTTTTTCATTCTTTTGATTTTTTTCTGAATTTTTAGGGCCATTTGAATCTTGGTCAAATCCTTGGTTTGACCAAGATTTAAACAAGTTTAAAACATGAAAATGAAAAGGGAAGTCTGTATCCTTCTTAGTCACTCTAAAATGAAGCTTTTGGGATGTTCTTGAAATTTCAATGTTTAAAACCCAAAACGACTTCTCTTCATGCTAGACTTCATAAGATCGACAGGGGGTAGATACATGATTTGTCTGGTTTGGATATATCTAGACCTTGTTTATCAACTTGATTGCTTACGATATGACATAAGAAGACTATATATGTGATTTGGTTTTTCATTTTTCTGATTTTTTTGAATTTTGTGCCCACCCATTTGTATCTTCGTCAAATCCTAGGTTTGACCAAGATAATTTAAACAAGTTTAAAACATGAAAATGTAAAGGGAAGCATGTATCCTTCTTAGTCACTCTAAATGAAGCTTTTGGGAGGTTTTTGAAATTTCCATGTTTGAAACCCAAAACCACTTCTCTTCACATGCTTGACTTCATAAGACAGAGTTAATTAATTTAGGGGTTAGGGGTATAGATACATGATTTGTGTGGTTTGAATATGTATGGACCTTGTTTATCAACAACTTTAATGCTTACTATATGACATAAGAAAACTATTTGCTTTGGTTCCTTTTTCAGATTTTTTTTCAATTTTGATGCCCATTTGAATCTTGTCAAATCCTAGGTTTGACCAAGATAATTTAAACAAGTTTAAAACATGAAAATGAAAAGGGAAGCATGGATCCTTCTTAGTCACTCTAAAATGAAGCTTTTGGGAGGTTTTTGAAATTTCCATGTTTGAAACCCAAAACCACTTCTCTTCACATGCTTGACTTCATAAGACAGAGTTTAGGGGTTAGGGGGTATAGCTACATGATTTGTCTGGTTTGAATATGTCTACACCTTGTTTATCAACTTTAATGCTTACTATATGACATAAGAAAACTATGTGATTTGGTTTTTCATTTTTCTGTTTTTTATTTTCTGCCCATTTGAATCTTGGTCAAATCCTAGGTTTGACCAAGATTTAGACAAGTTTAACACGTGAAAACGAATAAGTAAGCCTGGATCCTTCTTAGTCACTCCAAAATGTACCAATTGATAGATGTGTTAACTTTGCTTCATGGAAAAAATAATGTCATGTAAATGAGTTAACTTGGATTTCCTACCCTTGAATCCATAGGAAACTTTGTTCTAATGCACTATTATAATCAACCGAGTTTTTACACCAACAGGTCTGTCACTTACGTGTGGTGCCCACGCTTGAGGTCCCACACTTCAGTGAGCACAAGTCACGTGCAATAGGTATGCAAACTCCCAGCCATCTTCTTTGTCAAGAGAAGACGCATCAGGATGCGTATTGGAAGTCTGTGGGTCCTTCTGGATCCTTCGGTTGTCCCTCTCACAAAAAAAACAAATCTCTCTCATTCTCGGCCTCGCTCGACTCGCTCGCTCGCTCGCACCTCCTGCTCACTGACAAACCACTGCACAAAAGTCAACATCATCACCCGAAAAAGGGGAGACACCATAATGCTCTCCCTTCTTCTCTCCTTCCGAGTGATCCCTCTTCCTCCGAGTTTCACTCGACGGGCAAACACCCATGTGCTGCATAGTAATAATAAAAAGGTAGTACTCGTAGAAAAATCGATATACGAATCTATAATTAAATAGGTTAAACTAGGGTTTTGCCCAGTTCTACAGATCAAGGGTTCAAAAAAATCCAACTACGGGGTTCGAACAACACGATTCTAATCCAAGAATTTTTTCGACCTAGGTCACCCAAATGGCCTCAAACTATAGGGTTAGCATCTAGTGCAGTATGTGTGAAAATTTATGCACTATGTGTGCTATAACTTGTATGCTTTCAAATTTGAACCAAATTTGAATAAGTTTGAAATATTTGAAAAGGGGCTTTTGGCTTAAACGTTTGAAACCAAAAACCACTTCTCTTCATGCATGCTTGACTTCATAAGACAGAGTTTAGCTAGGGTTAGGGGGTAGATGCATGATTTTCCTGGTTTGAATATGTCTAGACCTTGTTTATCAACTTAATTGAATGCTTACTATATGACATAAGAATACTATGTGCCTTGTTTTTTATTTTTTAATTTTTTAAAATTTTATGCCCATTTGAATCTTGGTCAAATCCTAGGTTTGAACATGGTTTAAACAAGTTTAAATCATGAATATGAAAAATTAAGCATCTATATATCCTTCTTACTCACTCCAAAATGTAGCTCTTGGGAGGGTTTTTCGAAATTTCCATGTTTGAAACCAAAACCACTTCTCTTCATGCATGCTTGACTTCATAAGACAGAGTTTAGGGTTAGGGGTAGATATATACATGATTTTCTGGTTTGAATATGTCTAGACCTTGTTTATCAACTTGAATGCTTACTATATATATATGACATAAGAATGTTATGTCCTTTGGTTTTTCATTCTTTTGATTTTTTATGAATTTCCATGCCCATTTGAATCTTTTGGTCAAATCCTAGAGGTTTGACCAAGATTTAAACAAGTTTAAAACATGAAAATGAAAAGGGAAGCTTGTATATCCTTCTTAGTCACTCTAAAATGAAGTTTTTGGGAGGTTTTTGAAATTTCCATGTTTGAAACCCAAAACCACTTCTCTTCATGCTAGACTTCATAAGACAATTTAATTAGGGGTTAGGGGTAGATACATGATTTGTCTGGTTTGAATATGTCCAAACCTTGCTTGTTTATCAACTTGAATGCTTACTATATGACATAAGAATGCTTACCATATGTTTGAATTTTAAAAGCATATAGTCTTCTTATGTCATATAGTAAGCATTCAAAAGTTTTTCTTTGAGAGAGTAGCATGCATTCAAAAGTTGATAAATAAGATTTGGACATATTCAAACCGGACAAATCATGTATCTACACCCCTAACCCTAAACTCTGTCTTATGAAGTCAAGCATGAAGAGAAGTGCTTTTGGGTTTCAAACATGGAAATTTCACAAACCTCCCAAAAGCTTCATTTTACAGTGACTAAGAAGGATCCAGGCTTACCTTTTCATTTTCATGTTTTAAACTTGTTTAAATCTTGGTCAAACCTAGGATTTGACCAAGATTTAAATGGGCATAAAAAATCAGAAAAAAACAGAAAAAATGAAAAACCAAAGAACATAGCCTTCTTATGTCATATAGTAAGCATTCAAGTTGATAAACAAGGTCTAGACATATTCAAACCAGAAAAAGCATGTATCTACCCCTAACCCTAAACTCTGTCTTACGAAGTCAAGCATGAAGAGAAGTGGTTTTGGGTTTCAAACATGGAAATTTCAAAAACCTCGCGAAAGCTTCATTTTAGAGTGACTAAGAAGGATCCATGCTTACCTATTCATTTTCATGTTTTAAACTTGTTTAAACCTTGATAAAACCCAGGATTTTACCTATTTAATCATAGATTCATAGGTCGATTTTTTACTTTTTTATTATTACTATGCAGCACATGTGTGTTTGCCCGTCCAGTGAAACTCGGAGGAAGAGGGATCACACGGAAGGAGAAGAAGGGATAGCAGTCACGGGGCCCCTCTTATTATTTATGGTGTATATCTTTTTTCTGGTGATGTTGACTGTTGTGCAGCGTTTGTCAGTGCGCAGGAGGTGCGAGGCTGCGAGCGAGCGAGTCGAGCGAGGCCGAGAATGAGAGAGATGTTTTTTTCTTTTTCTTTTCCGTGAGAGGGACAACAGAAGGATCCAGAGACGACTTCCACTACGCATCCTGGTGCGCGTCTTCTCTTGACAAAGAAGATGGCTGGGAGTTTGCGTACCTACTGCACGTGACTTGTGCTCACTGAAGTGTGGGACCTCATGCATGGTCACGTAAGTGACATACCTGTTGGTGTAAAAACTCGGGTGATTATTATACGGAGTACAGTATTAGTACCAAGTTTCCTATGGATTCATGGGTAGGAAAGCGAAGTTAACTCGTTTACATGACATTATTTTTTCCATGAATCCAAGTTAACTCATCTATCAATTGCAATTTGGAGTGACTAAGAAGGATCTAGGCTTACTCTTTCTTTTTCATGTTTTAAACTTGTTTAAATCTTGTCAAACCTAGGATTTGACCAAGATTCAAATGGGCATACAAAATTCAAAAAATTCAAAAAAGAGAAAAACCAAAGCACATAGTCTTCTTATGTCATATAGTAAGCATTCTAGTTGATAAACAAGGTCTAGACATATTCAAACCAGAAAAATCATGTATCTACACCCTAACCCTAAACCTTGTATTTGTGGGCTTGAATATAGTATAACAATTCAAACCTAGGATTTGACCAAGATTCAACTGGGTATAACAATCCAAAAAAATCAGAAAAATGAAAAACCAAAGCACATAGCTAGTATTCTTATGTCATATAGGAAGCATCCAAGTTGATAAACAAGGTCTATACATATTCAAACCAGACAAATCATGTATCTACCCCCTAACAACCCTAAACTCTGTCTTATGAAGTCAAGCATGAAGAGAAGTGATTCTGGGTTTCAAACATGGAAATTTCACAAACCTCCCAAAAGCTTCATTTTACAGTGACTAATATAAGAAGGATCCATGCTTACCTTTTCATTTTCGTGTTTGAACTTGTTTAAATCTTGGTAAAACCTAGGATTTGACCAAGGTTCAAATGGGCATAAAAATTCAGAACAAAATCAGAAAAAATGAAAAACCAAAGCACATAGTCTTCTTATGTCATGCATATAGTAAGCATTCTAGTTGATAAACAATGTAGCCATAATCAAACCAGAAAAATCATATGTATACCCCCTAACCCTAAACCCTGAATTTGTGGGACCCCTAAAACTTGCAAATACGAGCGATGCATCCAAAAGAAACACACTCCTCCCCTACCCCTGTGATTTTTACCAGATTTGAATCAGGCCAAAGGTGGTTCAGAAAAGGCAATCAAACATCATGGATTAATTGCTCATCTTTTTCTAAATTTATAGCTAGGGAAAATACGAGACATGCCATACCAATTAATGTTTTAGAAAATAGCACATGTGTGAGCTTGGTACACGTACTACTATAGTACTACTACACAAGAACCATATACATGTCAAACTTTTGAATCATGACCCACATGCATTTTATGTATATATTCACAACTTTTAATGCATGCATGAAAACTCAGCAAAATATGTGCATTTTGGGTTGTCGCACATAAATGTGCTTTTACTTGTCTGCCACCAATCCAATTTTCATGTGAGGGGAAACATGACACACGATGGACATTTCCAATGTTTCACGAATTAATTATCTCAATTTGCATCCATATATATATGCGCCTGGTTACTTGAAAGATCGAACCAAAGGTGAACTTGAAACGTTTTCATTTTCATGTTTTAAACTTGTTTAAATCTTGGTCAACCCTAGGATTTGACCAAGATTCATAAAAAATTCAAAAACATAGTCTTCTTATGTCATACAGTCAACATTCAAGTTGATAAAACAAGATCTAAACATATTCAAAGAAGAAACATGTATCTACCCCCTAACCCTAAACTCTGTCTTTTGAAGTCAAACATGAAGATACGTGGTTTTGGGTTTACAAGATGGAAATTTCAAAAACCTCCGAAAAGCTTAATTTTGGAGTGACTAAGAAGGATCCATGCTTACTTTTTCATTTTCATGTTTTAAACTTGTTTAAAGCTTGGTCAAACCTAGCTAGCTAGGATTTGACCAAGATTCAAGTGTGCATAAAAAATTCGAAAAACCCCCAAAAATTAAAAACCATAACACATAGTCTTCTTGCGTCACATATATTGTAAGCATTCAAGTTGATAAACAATATCTAGACATATCAAACAAGAAAAATCATGTATCTATACCCCTAACCCTAAATTTGTCTTATGAAGTCAAGCATGAAGAGAAGTGGTTTGGGTTTTCAAACATGGAAATTTCGAAAACCGCCCAAAAGCTTCATTTCGGACTGACTAAGAAGGATCCATGCTTACCTTTTCATTTTCATGTTTTAAACTTGTTTAAATTCTTGTTCAAACCTAGGATTTGACCAAGATTCAAATGGGCATAAAAACAATCGAAAAAATCAAAAATGAAAAACCAAAGCACATAGTCTTCTTATGTCACATAGTAAGCCATTCAACTTGATAACAAGGTCTAGACCTATTCAAACCAGAAAAATCATGTATCTACCCCTAACCCTAAACTCATCTGTCTTATGAAGTCAAGCATGAAGAGAAGTGGTTTTGGGTTTCAAACATAGACATTTCAAAAGCCTCCCAAAAGCTTCATTTTGGAGTGACTAAGAAGGATCCATGCTTAATTTTTCATTTTAATGTTTTAAACTTGTTTAAATCTTGGTTAAACCTATGATTTGACCAAAATTTGATTCGGCATAAAAATTCAAAACAAATCAAATAAATGAAAAACCAATGCACATAGTACGTCTTCTTATGTCATATACTAAGCATTCAAGTTGATAAGCCAGGTCTAGACATATTCAAACTAGAAAAATCATGTATCTACCCCTAACCCTAAACTCGATTTGTCTTATGAAGTCAATCATGAAGAGGTGTTTTGGGTTTCGGACATGGAAATTTCAAAAACCTTCCAAAAGCTTCATTTTGAAGTTACTAATTAAGAAGGATCACTACAAGAAAAGTTTGGCAACTTTTCTTGTAGTGGATCCAGGCTTAATTTTTCATTTTCATGTTTTAAATCTTGGTCAAACCTAGGATTTGACCAGGATACAAATGGGCATAAAAGTTCAAAAAATTAAAATAATGAAAAATCAAAGCACATAGTCTTCTTATGTCATATAGTAAGCATTCAAGTTGATTAACAAGGTCCACACATATATATTCATACCAGAAAAGCATGTATCTGCCCCCTAATTAACCCTAAACTCTGTCTTAGGAAGTCAAGGATCGATTGATGAAGAGAAGTGGTTTTGGGTTTCAAACATGGAAATTTCAAAAACCTCCCAAAAGCTTCATTTTGGAGTGAATAAAAAGGACCCATGCTTACTTTTTCATTTTCATGTTTTAAACTTGTTTAAATCTTTGTCAAATCTCGGATTTCATGACCAAAGATTCAAATGGGCATAAAAAACCGAAAAAATCAAGAAAATGAAAAATCAAAGCACATAGTCTTCTTCTGTCATATAAGCATTCAAGTTGATAAATTAAACAAGGTCTAGACATATTCAAACCAGAAAAATCATGTATCTATACGTACCCTAACCCTAAACTCTGTCTTATGAAGTCAAGCATGAAGAGAAGTGGTTTTGGGTTTCAAACATGGAAATTTAAGAAAACCTTCCAAAAGATTCATTTTGGAGTTACTAAGAAGGATCCAGGCTTACTTTTTCATTTTCATGTTATGAACTTGTTTAAATCTTGGTCAAACCTAGGGTTTGACCAAGATTCAATTGGGCATTAAAAATTCAAAAAATTAAAACCAAAGCACATAGTCTTCTTATGTCATAGAATAAGCATTGAAGATGATAAACAAAGTCTAGACATATTCAAACGAAAAAAATCATGTTTGGGTGGAATTAAGTTGGACGATGTCCAACATGGTGCCAAACTATTTGAAGGGCTCTTCTCTAAAACACTGATATGCCATTCTGGTATTTTCCCTAGCTATGTACAAACTGATGAACAATCCATGTTTTTCGATTGCCTTTTTCGAACCACTTGTAGTTTGATTTCATATCTAGGACAAATCACTCGGGGAGGGGGACGGATGTGTTTCTTTTTGTTGCATCGCTCGTATTTGTGAGTTTTTCTCGGTCCCACAAATTCAGGGTAGCATCATACCCCCTCCTTCCCGCGTAGAAAAAGTGTTAGGCGAGTAGTAGAATGGCATGACCAACAAGTTTCAAGTAAAATTTTGAATATGACCAAAATATACCAATTGATAGATGAGTTAACTTGGCTTCATGGGTGTGTGACCTAAGATTGAGCCATGGTACATTTTGCCAACAAAGTAGCAATTGAGTTGGCTTTCTACCTTAGTAGGCGTGCATTGGAAGGATGCATTATGCCGGCAAAGTTTTCAAACGTTCAAACTTTTCCGGTTTCTCATACAGTATTTGGCTCCTTGAGAAGCATTGATGTGATCATATAAGGTTATGCAAAACTTCGCCTTTCCCGTACTTGCCGAGCACTCGACACCCCTCGTCCCATGGCGACTCCTCCAGCCTTAGCCCCGTGCACCCAGGCTCCACGACTCAGCCTCGGAGGGGTGTGCGCTAAAAGCTCGCAAATGTCTGTGTGCCATTGGTGTGCGATGAAGCAGGCCGGCTCCGTGTCTTGCTCGTGGCTAGACTCCCGGCGCCCTTTGATCTAGGAGAGGGAGAGGAGGGAGGGGGTCCCATGAAGCGGCGGTGGCCCGGGTATCGGCGGCAGCCCAGGCAGCAGCGGCAAAGTGGGCTGGTCGGAGCATAGGCATGCCCGGGGGCGAACCTCGCCGGGTGAGGATGCTTCCATTGTGAAGAAGCACTTGCCATCCAGGGCTTCGGGTTCGCCAACAAACTCAGCGCCTCGGTCCATGGCGTTGCCGTCGTGGGGACGTCGGGGGCGGCGGCGACGTGCTGCAGCCCCAGCCTTTAGTGGGGACCAAAGTGCGACCGACCACATCACGGCGTCGGCGGCATTGGGGATGCCGATGGGCATCCACTGCCACACACGATTTGGGAGGTTCCGGCCGGGCCGAGTTCCAAACTTCCATCATCGGAGCCGAGGGCTTGGTACTTCAAATTCCGAATCGGGCAATCCTTCGACCCCAATCAGCTTCTGCTCGTGGTCCAAATCCGAGATATCTTGGCGGCAGCTATGCTTGGTTAAGCTTAGCCGGACAGCGGCAATCGACGATCCGCAAAACCTAGATGCCTTCCGAGGATTTGCAGCAGCCGTCAATGCACTCGTGGAGGCATCGCATGCTGGTAGCAGCGGCGAATGCGGGTATGTTGGTTTTACTCCCTTTGTATGCTTTTGTCATAAAAATCAATTTGCTAATTCTCATTCGATTGAAAATTAGACCCATTCACCATCAACTCTCAAACAGTGGACACTAGTAATATGTAGAACTAGAAATTACACAAGATTTATGTACTCCTAGTACTATTACTTCGACGCTACATGTTGTTTACACGAGGAAATTGCACAAACTACCGCTTATTGCTGCCTTCGTTGCGTAAAACACTTTTTTAAACTGTAATTTTTTTCCGCACAAACCACCAACTATCGTGTTCTATTGCAGGGAGGTTCAAATTTAGGATTGAGCTGTTTAAGAGCAAATCAGATGATCGGGGATCACCAACTACTATAGTTTTAATTGCAAATAGAATCGATTTTGCAAAATTATGAAACGCACATAACGTTTGAATTACTACAATTTTTTTGAAGGTTTGATATTTTCATCATTTCTGTGTGAATCTTACACCAAGTAACACAACTTTCAGACGGAATACAAAATATTTTCAAACTTCCTAGATTTGATAGCTCAAATATTTTTAATTACTAGTTTTTCAGTATTTTAAAAAGTCGAAACACTATATTTTGGCTGAATGTTAGAAAATATATTTCATGATTATCCCATATTAGTTAAGAAGTACATAAACTAGTAGTAGTAATAAAGAACGAGAGGGAGTTTATGGAGATACATCCATTAAGGGCATGTTAGTGTGTGTTGGTGTATTACTTATGCCTTCTTTGGTTAATACACTTCTCAAGTGATCCCCGCAAACCCTCTATTCTTGCCTAGAATACAAAAACTCCCCATCAAAGTATTAGTGCATTTTTTGGATGAGTATTCGAGAGGATTGGGTGAACACCAAGGATTTGCATAGGAAATTGGTACAATTGAATCCTTGGTTGTTTGATTTGTAGGATTGTTTCCGATAGGAATTTTTCCTAAGGATTTCTTTGCACAGATTCCATAGAAAATTAAACATCTACTCATGCCTCTTTTTAAGAATGCTTTACTTTTCCTATGGTGGAATCAAACAAAGTTTGGTTTCTATGAATTCCTATAGGATTGGAGTGGACATGACATTGCAATCCTACATTTCCCTATTCCTACATCTTTCGGTAGGCATTTGCCTAGAATAAATAACCATGTGTATTACGGAGTAGCAATAAAATATAGGTTTATTTCTCTAAAGCATCTTGCACTGTACTAGTACATGGCTTAAGAGACAATATTTTTACCATTTTTTTTGCGAGAAGACAATATTATTACCATAGTTACTAAGTACATTTTATTGGATGATGAAGTGATAGCCCTCATCAATGCATTATGAATTATTAGGGCATGGGTCGCACGTGATTTACGAGTACACCGCACGATCGAGAGCCGCCGTTCCTCTTTGCTTTCTACCGATGCGGCGGAGCTCCTCCCCACACCCACGAATAACTGAAAGCCACAACTGCTGGGGAAAAGTCTTGCGCCGAGAAAATCTACAACCGTGGTTGAGTACATGTGTTTCTTAAGATACGAGTGCTCCAATGCATTTTTTCTTTCCTTTTACTAATTTACCTTGAAAATCCCGCACGTCCACTTATTTGTGGACGGAGGGAGTATCACGCCAAGAGGAAGTAGGACAATAGTGGGCGCTTATAGCCCGCCTACGTGGTACTTTTGCCAGCTGTTGGCTCTTCTATTGTTCTTGCTCTAAAGAAACCCCGATTGTGAAAGGCCAAGGCGTACTTCTTTTGGTCACGCAAAATTCAAAATACTGCCATGGACATTGAATTGACATGACAACACATAGCTTGGGATGTCCAAATTTGCACGTTAGACCAGTGACTTGTTCTTCACCTTTTCAGAGGGAACGGTGACTTTTTATTATGGGTCTATACACTTTCCAAGAAACAGGAGGAGATGCTGTAGAGTGTAGAGGAGCGAAGTCAAGCGCCCCGCCCCCACCTGCCCTATTTCGGTTCACCTCCATCGTCTACCTCCGCCCCCGCCCACACCAATCGACCACCTTCCATAGCACGCGCCAGTGCCGCCGCCATGCAGCTTTAGAATCAATTCCACCGCCCAGTTTGAGAGCCTCCGTTCTTCATCTTCCCCGCCACCTGCCGCCATCGAACCCAAATTAAACTCCAATCAGTTGAACCCAAACCTCATAGACCCACCCCCTGCCCTGCGATGGCGGCATCGAACAAGGAAAATGATGACTCTGAACTGTTTCAGAAGGTCTTTTCCGAAGGTCCCCTTGAAGAACTCGTAACAAGATGCGACGTCATCACCGCCGCGAGCCTCGTCGGTTCGTCCAAACTATTTTTCGACTCTGCAAATGATAGTGCAACTCTATATTTTTCTCTCCCGTTTGGCCTCCCATGTGTTCTTCATTCTCACCCGACGAAGGTAGCACGGGATTGCAAGCTGACGCCGCTGGACAGGTTCTCCTCCGACGTCTGTGATGCCAGACGGTACGGGTAAGCAGTGGGTAGGTGTCAATGGAGATTGGGTTGCCATGGTTGACACTGGCTTTCCTGCTTGCAAATGGAAACTTGTCAACGTCTACACTCGCCGTGAAATTCCTCTCCCTGTGCCGTTTGAAACCACCCACATTCCAAATATATACCACCACAACCTTCGTGCTATTATATTTCACAAGATATATATTTTCCAAGTTCCCACAGCTGCTGGGGGGTACAAAAATTTCTCTCTTGTTGCTGTTTTTGACATCAGAGTTGCCCTCCTTTGCGGCGCTGATTCTGGATGGACAGTTCTTACAGAGCCCAAGTCCCACATCTTTTACAATTACAGCGATGCAATTCTCCACAATGGGCTTGTGTTTGCCACAACTCATACGGGCACTATTCACGCATGGAATCCTCAGCAAGCTGGTAATTTTCCTCCGGACGTAGTGTATGATGAGCTTCATTATTCATGGCTGTAAAGATAATTTTAATGCACAAACTTATTAATTTTCGAACCCGACTGATCTGACTTGGAGGCTTGGGGCATATTTGCTTCGGATGAAATTTCATTGGTATTTAGACTTTTTATTCGAGATGATTACCATAGAAAAATTTGAGGATTGTATAATTAGGAGTTTTATTCTCGGATTGAATTATGTTGGATTTTGACCTCTACTTGAACTTCTTGAAATGAATCCTTTGGTTTCCCATGTGATGTACTCAAATACACCAATATGTTGTATTATTGAATGGAAATGCCATTATATCATCCCATCTGAATCCTAATGCGTTTTCCCAATTCTTACGTTTTCAGATTTGTGCAAACCAAACATACCCTTCTTAACAGTAATTTCGTTTTCAAGCAGGTCCTCCGCTGATCGTAGAGCCACCGCCCATTGTGTTTGAATGGCGGTGTGCACTTGATGATGCTCTTGGCCATGATCACGAGGTCGATTATGGCGTGTGGTGGTTAGCAAGATCTATAGATGGTTCTAGACTTCTTCTGATCCATACACTGGGCATTGCTGATGAAAGGGAATATTCCTGTAAAGTTTGCCATACTGCTTCTGATCGTCGTGTTCATCATGGTCGCACTGTTGGCAACTATGCTTCTGGGTTTGGTTGCCTAGTGTTCACGAAGGACAGTAGTAAGTTAAATGAAGGTATTCCATGGGAAAAGATTGATGACCTTGGAGAATATTCTCTTTTCCTTGGAGTGAACTATCCGATTATGCTGCCATTAGGCGGTGCAGATGTTGTCCCGGGATGTCTGACGAGAAGAAATTGTGTGTACACCTTGCCGAATGAAGCATGGCTTCGCAATTCGCAGCTGCCTGAAATATGCCGATTCAGTCCGAATCGTGAAGATTGCGCCGTTGGTTTCCAAACCAACGCCTTGGAGAAAACATGCAAAACAAAAAAAGATAGGTACCTGGTAAAGACACCGCTTTGGTTCATCCCAAACTTTGCCAACGCCCCGAATTGGAACAAGTGTGATGTTTAATTCTGAAACAGGGCCTGCAGCCATTGTAGCTACTGATAGTATGTAATTTCATAGCTAATGAACGAGGCAATTGTGGTCTACTAATTACAACTGTTTTGTAAAGAGGTGGTCTATAAGTATACCCCTCTCTTCATTGATGAATTTGTGGTCTACATGATGGTACTCTTAAATATATGGGTGTGGCTCCTCAACACATAATGTGGGGGTATTATTGTGTTAAAGTTGAAGGCTTGATCAACTATAGGTTCACTTCTCTAGTTACATTACTAGGTACTCCGGTTGGCTATGTTGTGATGAACACATTGTGTTCTGTTGTTCGGTGAAGACAAAAGTAGAACTATGGTATGCTTATGTTTAAGAGCAAGCGAGGGTTTAGCTTGAGATGTTAAAATTCAGATTTGAACTATTTTTTGATATGGAAATTTGAAATATATATGGTACCGTATATGATTATGTATAACAACAAGCGACAAAAGGGCTGATGCTCCTATTCCTTGTCGGCGGGAGGACTATGTGTGCGGCGACTTGAGCCAAATTATAAGGCCATAGCTATGTTGATTGGTCCTTGAAGTTGGAGGGGCTAGGATTTCGGATGAGCGGAGTGGGGGAAGTTGTTGCTCATGGAACAAAAGTCCTTAAAATAATAATGTTGGTATATACAAGGTATATACTTGTACTATTTTAGTACTATAATAAGTATATCGGGTTCATCAAAAAGAAAATTATCTCGGGTTCACAACCACGTGGGGTCAAGGTGAGGGAAAGTTGTTCAATACCTCTTACCTCTATATCCCCGCCCCAAGTTCTAATGCGCAAGTGCTGTTATTTTTTTAAAGGGAAATAGTGGTTCCTCTCCCCCGGAAACATGCCCCGCATCTCCACCTCCTAGTATCGTAGTACTACTACTGCATCTTTGTCGTCGTGGTGAACAAACAGATGCCATAGGATGGCTTAAGTTGGGGCCGAATGGACGCAAGAGGATTCGGGGGAGGGTTTGTGATTAGATGGGATGAACTTCCGGATGGTTTCCTCAAGAACTTAGCCAAGGCTAGAGGTTGAAGAAGAAAGACATAAGGAAGAACTCGCTCTAGATCATCATCTTTATTGATCTCAACAGACTACAAGTTTCTCAGTACAAGTTATTCTGTGTTCATGCGCGATCTGTCCGTAAGAAGGGCTGCCCCCTCTCCTTATATAGGGGAGAGGTGGCTTACAGGGCAAGAAACCCTAATGGCATCTTTGACTAGACAAACTACTTTACAAAGCTACTTTAATCATAGAAGACACCGGAGCCCTCTTTAATCAGAGACGCTGACGTCCTCCGGCTTCTTTGACCGTCATCCTTCTCTTTATCGTCAGCCCTTCGTCAAAAGTTACTTTGCTTAGCTCATCTTTGTCTTCTAGCTCTGGAGAGAATCTTTGGCCAGTCCTGCCGACCTGCTCGTCCTTCCGGAGATCCGGTATCTTCTTACCTGATTCCGGTATACCCCTCTTGGGGATACCGGCTTAGCCTCACTTAGCTAAGTTCCTATCTTTAAGTTCCGGTACGAACATTAAACCGGTATCTTGATGGCTCAAACCATCCGGTTTGGCATGCCTTTGGCATACCGGGGGTCATCCCCCCAACATTAGTCCCCGAAGCTGGTATAGTCTGGCGGATCCTATCCAACAGACCATGCCAGGTTCTTTCTTTCCCGGATACCGGTTTAATCTATCCGGCCTTAGGCTTGGATCCGGCATCTTTTATCCAGATCATCGCCATCTCTTCTCCTTAAGGCACTATCCGGTGTCTTATCCTCCGGCATCTTAGTCATTTAACACTTCCTCGGCGACGTCGAGAATATCTCGGGCCCCGCGCCTGTCAGTGACATGCGCACTGTGACTGACGCGCCAGTGTCAGGGGTCACTTCCCTTCGACTTCTGCGCGCACATTAACTGCCTCACAGCGAATCCCAACCGCTTCACTGGATCCGTGGGTACCTTCCTGTGTCTTATTATTTCTTCGCGTGTATCACCGTGCCACGTGGTGGCTCGTGGAGCGAACCGTCGCGGCCCAAGACCCCAACCGTCAAGGCCCAGCGGTTTCGGCCCACGCCACCCTCTTCCTTTATAAGGGGAAACCACCCCTCCTTCTTCCTTTTCTCGCATTCTCCAACTCCTCGCGCACAGTGTTTTCGCTCTCAGCGCCTCCGCCGCTGCGTTTCGCCGCCTGAGCTCCGCCGCCCAGCGAACCTTCGCTACCGCTTCGCCGGACGCCACCGGACTTCGTCGCGCAAAGAACTTCTGCGGCGTCTCTGCCCCCGCCGCGACATTGCTGCTTCTTCGAGCTTCTTCTTGCCTCGCCGCCGACGGACTACCTCGCCGGCCCTTGGCTCGTCGCTTCTCCGGCGAACCTCTTCCTCATCTACTCCGCCGCCTCAGGTTAGGCCCAATCTGGATTCACTCCTCTTTTGCTTGCTTTCTAGATCTCGACTCGGTAGTGTATTTACTTCTTCTTTTTCTTGCTTTTTCTCTCTTTCGTAGATCTTCGCGCGGGGTATATCGTGGGATTCCTGTTTTTCCTTGCCGAACCTCATGTCTAGTACGGAGTCCTCTACTTCTTCTTCTCGCCTCTTCCTCCGCCGGCCGGCGTAGCAGATCTTCCGACGGGCTCACCGCTGACCTCGCTCAGATGGATGCCGAGTCCGGTAGCAACCGTGCCTCCGGTAGCAATCGTGCGTCCGGTAGCTCTAGCGAAGGTTCCGGTATGGATTCTTCCGGTATCACTCGTGGGGCCTGGATGGGCTCCAACGTCACTAAGTTCGAGATTGACTGGTTATACCGGTCCAGGAGGATTCCGGAAGGAGTAACCTGCCGGCTTCCTCGCGATGAAATCAAACCGGTGCCTGAACCCGGTGAACGAGTTGTTTTCCTTGCTCATTTCGAGCGCGGCTTCGGCCTTCCTGCTTCCGACTTCTTTCGTCGTTTCCTTGATTTCTACGAACTTCAACCTCATCACCTTCCTGGCAACGCCATTTTCTACCTCTCTTGCTACGCCACCTTCATGGAGGCTTACATCGGCATTCGTCCCACTCGTGAGACGTTTGCCCGCTTCTTTGCTCTTCGGATCAATTCCGTTCGGGGCAAGGATATTCCTAAACCCAAACCCCCGTTCAATGCGGGTCTTGCATCATTGGCTCCCGTCAAGGGAGCCCCTTTTAAGTTCTCCGGTCTCGAGTCATGCCGGCTATGGCAAGGGACCTTTTTCTATGTGAAGAACAAGGGCGCCCGGACCTCATCAACTTGCCGCCCTTCAATCTGGCGCCGCCCTCGAGGGCCAACTGGAGCTACAACCCGAAGGACTCTCATATTGAGACCAACCGGATTATACGCTTCATGAGGCAACTGATGAAGGACACTAACATCTGCTCTGACGATATCATCCGCGCGTTTATTTCGCGCCGGGTGCTTCCGCTCAAGCGCCGCATGCACAAGATGAGCGAGATGTACGGTCTCGGCGATCCTACAAAGATCACCGGAATTCCCCTTAGTAAGAAGGACGTTGTCCTCAAGGCCGGTCAGATTTGCCGGACCGCCATGCCGGAGGACTCGGGAATGGGGACTTCGGCCTCTTAGTTCCACCAACCCCCGACCCAAGCGAGTAAGAAATTACACAACTCGGGTCGGTATCCCGGTAACTTTTTCATTGTGATTAAGCTCTTTCTACCTTTCTTGTTCTTTCAGGCCAAGGACCGTTTCCCGGCATCTTGTCCGACCGGCGAGGCCACCGCCCGGAAGCGAGGTCTAGACAAGTTCGACCCCGACCCCGTCATCTTCTGGAAGGATCTAAAGATGGGCAAGACCGCCGCCTCGCGCCTTGGCGGGTCCCCGCCGGAGCCCGCCGGTTCGTCCGACGACCTGGCTATGTTTGAGGTAGCTTCTCTGTTTGATCTCTCATATTTTACTGTTGTTGATCTTCTGTAGATCTCTCCTCAACCGGTACCAATCCGCAGATTCACGAGCACGTGGCCCCGCTGGACGCCGAGGCCGGCAATGAGTTTGCCACAAACTCATGGCCCACGGCCAGAAGAACAAAGCTTCGGCTCCAGACGCCGGCTCCAGCCATGGTCCTCCTGCCAAACGCCTCCGGACGGAAGTCGTTGGGGGCAAGCAAGTAGGCTCAAGGCGTTACAAGGGCAAGCAGATGCCCACTTCCTCCGGGAAAACTCGTTTCTTCGCTTTCCTCGTTTCGTTGTGCCTAGTTCTTTTCCGGTTATTTTTTCCAATTCTCTATTTTTCTCTTTTTCAGCCCTGCGCTCAAGCTTGGGCCCAGGTCTGAGGACTCTGCCGGCTCCGCTGGGGCCTCAACTCCTCCTCCCCGTTCAAGCCCGACACCATCTGGTGCCGGCAACATTTCTGCCTCCCCTCCGGGGGGCACTACAAGTTCGGGGCGCGCGGCCCCTAAATCTCCTGACCACCGCGCGGAGGAGGACCTTACCTTCCCTCCAGAGACCCAGGATACCGGCGCCAGCCACATCGGCGCCGATGAAGAAGCTGCCGGGCGGTCGGAACCTTTGGTTCCTTCCGTCCAAAAAGAAAAGAAGAAGAAGAAGAAAAGTCTGCGCTCTTCCCCCCCAAGGCCGTGCCGGAAACTTCCGCGCCGGCATCCTCCACCTTGTCACCGTAAGCCGCGGCGCTCGACGCCACGCCAAATCCTCCGCCGGAAACTCCCGCCTCCGCGGCGACGCCAACGCCTCCGCCGAGCCAAGGACCCCTCGCAACCACGCCGATGCCGCCGCCGGCAGCCCCCAAGACCATCAAGCGCCTCAAGCCGGGGGAGTCGCGCGGGAAGGCCGTGGAGGCGCTCAGCGGCTCGCGGTCTTTGGTGCTGCACGTCGGGCCTGCCGCCGGCTGCGGTCTCGGAAAAACCTACCGGCCTGCTTGGCCGGATTACTTCGTTCAAGCGCGACGGCCGAGAGCTGGGGCACCTGCTGCCTTATGCGGAGCAGTGGAACGCCGCGGACATGTCCAAGGCGACCCGCGGCTTGGGCAAGGACCGGCTGCCAATGCCGGACCACTGCCGGTGAGCGAAGCTCGGAGGAGCACTTCATGCGGCTACGCCGGGCCGTCAAGGAGCCGGACAGGTGCGTGGTTCGACGCCACCAACAACTTGATGGTAAGTTCTTCAAGGACTGTTTCATCTCTTTGACTTGCGTTGATTTCTTTTCTTCTCGGTTCTCTCATATCTTTTCTTGAAGTTTTAATGTTATGCCGGTTTCTCCCTTGCTGAATCATATCCATTCTCCCGAGTCCCGAGTTTGGGGTTAAGAACTCTGTTCTTAGCGCTAAACTTTACTTAGAAATGCGAAACCGAGCATTGCCGAGTCCCGAGTTTCGGGTTAAGAACTTTGTTCTTAGCGCTAAACTTTACTTAGAAACGCGCAAACCGGCATTGCCGGTCCCCGAGTTTCGGGTTAAGAACTTTGTTCTTAGCGCTAAACTTTACTTAGAAACGCGCAAACCGGCATTGCCAGTCCCCGAGTTTCGGGTTAAGAACTTTGTTCTTAGCGCTAAACTTTACTTAGAAACGCGCAAACCGGCATTGCCAGTCCCCGAGTTTCGGGTTAAGAACTTTGTTCTTAGCGCTAAACTTTACTTCTCACTTTTGTCTCCTTTGAACGAGCACCGCGGACGCCCGGAAGAAGCTCTTTGAGGAGCTCTTGTGGGAGCATCGAGACCTTGCGGAGGCTCACAGCCAATGCCAAGGTTAGTTTTCCTTTTTCCGCACCCGGCATCTTTTGTATGGAAGGTCTTATTCTTACCGGTATCTTTTGCTTACTAGCTGTTCCGGGAGCTACCATCGAGACGCTCCAGGCCCAAATCACTACTCTTCAGGGCATCGTCTTTTCTTTTCTGGTTAATCTGTTGTTTTCTTATCAATCAACTACCGCTTTATGTAGGCGAAAAAGAGCAGCTCATCCGGCAGCATCAGGAGGCCCTTAGCGCCCAGAAAACTAGCTTCCAAGAGCTTAAGGAGCAGGCTGTGCAGGCCCGGATCCAACATGAGCAAGAGCTGAAGGATGCCAAGGCCGCAGCCGAGGCTAGGGTCGGCGGAGGTCGTGGAGGATTCCACGAACTCCAACGCCGTGCTCATGACAGAGCTGGAGGAAGAGAGGAAGGCGCGGAAGGCTGCGGAGCACCATATTGAGGTCATGACCACTGATCATAAGGAATATGATCGGTTGATTATGCAGATTGACGCACTGTGCCTCCGTAAGTCTTTGTTTTGTCCCTTCTTTCGCTTATAAGCTTTACTTTCCGAAAATGCATCCGAGTTTCTTTTCCTTTCGTCAGACCGTTTTCCGGTATCTTAGGCTTATCTTCTGCCCTTCTTCTCGCAGAACACTTCCCGGACTCCCAGACTCACGCTGTGAAGAAGGTGATGGAGGATCGCGTGGCGCGGGAATTTCCCAACATGGACGCGCATTGGGATGGGTACGACTATCTGGTCGCCCTCTCTGCTCGTGTTCAGCATATGCGTTCCGTGGACCGGCTTCTTGTCGACCTTCCGGACGTCGCCATCCACCTCTTCAAAGTGCTGTGGCCTGGGGAAGCCATGCCGGCCAACATGACCCTCACCGCCAACCGGCTTAAGGAGGCAGGGCCGCGGATCCGCGAGTGGCAGTGCTCTGCGGCTCGCGCTGGTGCTGACGTTGCGCTGCGCTCCGCGTGCTCCTGGTATCCGGAGCTGAATCTGGACGCGCTCTTAGGCGCACGCGAAGGTGCTGCCACGGACTTGGACCCCGCTCTTACCGCGAAGCGGCAAGATCGGGCCTACCGGCTTGCCGAGTTCGCCGACGTCCGCACCTTCATCCCTCCTCCTCCTGGTGTCACGGATTACCTCCTTGATGAGGAAGAAGAAGAAGAGGGAGATGAGGATGAGGACGCGCCGCCGGAAGCTCCCGAAGCCAGCCATGCTCCCCCTGAAGCCCCTGAGACCGGCGCTGCTCCGCCTGACGCCCCTGCTCCCTGAATTATCTGTCTTACAATTTACCCTGCCTTGCTGTTTGGCCCTGCGTGGCTTAGAACAATGTTCTGTTAAATTCTGCCCCGGTATGCCGGGGCTTATGATGTAAAACTTAAGTCTGCTTGTGGTTGCCGCACAACATCTTATGCCGGTATGTTATACCGGTGTTAATTATCTTGAGTTTGCCTTAGCATTTTTGCGTTTAGTTCTGCTTTTATCCTGCACTGCAAAGATTTCCAAATTGTTTATGCATTCAATTTGATGCACACTTGGTTCTTTTGCCTTGGCTCTGCCTGCCTTCTCTGGGCGTTCTTTGGCGTATGAGCACAAGGTTCTTTCACCAAACAAGCATTTTCTTGAACTTAGAAATAACTTCGAAATTTTGCAAAAAACCGGGTTAACCGGGGTTAGTTAAATTTTCCGGATTGTTCTTTCCTGCTCTCCCTCTCCGCAGTTCATGTGCTTATCCCCTACCGGTTTATCTTGCTTGCCATGAAGCCGGTTTTGCGGACAGCAGCAGAGTCGAAGACTCCGGTAGGGTTTAGCACACTACTAAACCGGAAAGAAAAAACGTTCAATAAGCAACCGGTAAACTGAAAAAATAGACAAGTTACATGCAATCTTATTGGGGTAGTCCCCGAGACTCATTCAAGGTTCCGACATCTTTTATTCATAGCATATAAGGTACAAAAAAGGAACTTCTTACTCCACAACTTCAAGAGTAGAAAGGACGCAACAGAGCTACGTTCCATGGACGCTTGCTCTCCTCTCCGGACTTGTCCGCCTTTCCTTCTTTCCATTCCTGTGCATCAATCAAGTAGTATGCATCATTGTGAAGCACCTTGCTTACAATGAAGGGACCTTCCCAAGGTGGCAAGAGCTTATGCCGGCCTTCAGTGCGCTGCACTAGGCGAAGCACAAGATCTCCTTCCCGGAAAACTCTTGGATTAACTTTCCGGTCATGATAGCGTCTGAGGTTTTGCTGGTAAATGGCTGTTCTTGCCAAAGCTAGCTCTCTTGCTTCTTCTAGCAAGTCCACATCATTTTCTCTGGCCTCTTTGACCTCTTGCTCAGTATAGAGCTGTACTCTTGGTGAATCATGGATGATGTCGGTTGGTATGACCGCTTCCGCTCCATAAACCATGAAGAACGGAGTGTATCCGGTAGACCGGTTTGGAGTTGTTCTTATACTCCACGACAGCCGATGGTATCTCATCAAGCCAACACCCCGGTGATTTTTCCACTGCGTCAATGAGTCTGGGTTTGATACCGGAGAGTACCAAAGCATTCATTCTTTCCACTTGGCCGTTGCCTTGTGGGTGTGCCACCGAGCACAAATCCAACCGGATATTCTTATCCTCACAAAACCTTTTGAACTCACCTTGAGCAAAGTTGGTTCCATTGTCGGTAATAATGTCGTGCGGGTATCCATACCGCAAAATGACATCTTTTAAGAACTTCAACTGCTGTGTGCCCATCACATTTTGCGACAGGTTTCACTTCTACCCATTTGGTGAACTTATCCACCATAACCAAGATGTGGGTCATGCTGCTTCTTGCAGTCCTGAATGGGCCAACCATGTCAAGGCACCAAACGGCGAACGGCCATGTTAATGGTATTGTCTTTAAACCGGACGCTGGGGTATGATTTTTCTTGGCGTACCTCTGGCACCCGTTGCATTTTCTTACCAAATCCTCAGCGTTCTCCAAAGCAGTGGGCCAGTAAAACCCATGCCGGAATACCTTTGCTACCAGCGCCCTGATGTCTACGTTCCCCCTCCTTTCCTGTAGACAGTGTTGGGCCTCCAAGAGCAGAGGTTTGTAGAACAGCAGCAAGTTTCCCTTAAGTGGATACCCAAGGTTTATCGAACTCAGGGAGGAAGAGGTCAAAGATATCCCTCTCATGCAACCACCGCAACCACAAAGCAAGAAGTCTCTTGTGTCCCCAACACACCTAATAGGTGCACTAGTTCGGCGAAGAGATAGTGAAATACGGGTGGTATAAATAAGTATGAGCAGTAGCAACGGTGCCGGAAAAGTGCTTGGCGTGTAGTTGATGGTGGTGGTATTGCAGCAGTAGTAACGTGATAAAACGAGTAAACAAGCAAGTAGTAACTCAGCAGTATTTAGGAACAAGGCCTAGGGATTACACTTTCACTAGTGGACACTCTCAACATTGATCACATAACAGAATAGATAAATGCATACTCTACACTTTTGTTGGATAATGAACACATTGCGTAGGATTACACGAAACCTCAATGCCGGAGTTAACAAGCTCCACAATAATGCTCATGTTTAAGTAACCTTTAGTGTAAGATAGATCAACGCTACTAAACCAAGTACTAGCATAGCATGCACACTCGTCACCTTCATGCATATGTAGGAGGAATAGATCACATCAATATTATCATAGCAATAGTTAACTCCATAATCTACAAGAGATCATGATCATAGCACAAACCAAGTACTAACACGGTGCACACACTGTCACCATTACACACGTGCAGGAGGAATAGAACTACTTTAATAACACATCACTAGAGTAGCACATAGATAGTAGTGATACAAAACTCAGATGAATCTCAATCATGTAAAGCAGCTCATGAGATCATTGTATTGAAGTACATGGAGAGAGATTAACCACATAGCTACCGGTACAGCCCCGAGCCTCGATGGAGAACTACTCCCTCCTCATGGGAGCAGCAGCGGTGATGAAGATGGCGGTGGAGATGGCAGCGGTGTCGATGGAGAAGCCTTCCGGGGGCACTTCCCCGCTCCGGCAGCGTGCCGGAACAGAGATCCTGTCCCCCAGATCTTGGCTTCGCGATGGCGGCGGCTCCGGCAGGTTTCGTGGGTTTCGTCAATTGGTACTCGCGTTTTTAGGTCGAAAGGGGTTATATAGGCGAAGAGGCGGCGCAGGAGGGCCGACAGGCGGCCTCACCCTAGGCCGGCGCGGCCGCACCCCGGCCCGCGCGGCCCTATGGTGTGGGGCCCCCCTGGCTCCTCTCCGACTCTTCTTCGGTGTTCTGGAGCCTTCCGGGGAAAATAGGAGGTTTGGCGTTGATTTCGTCCAATTCCGAGAATATTGCCCGAACTGCCTTTCTGGAACCAAAAACAGCAGAAAACAGGAACTGGCACTTCGGCATCTTGTTAATAGGTTAGTTCCAGAAAATGCACGAATATGACATAAAGTGTGCATATAACATGTAGATAACATCAATAATGTGGCATGGAACACAAGAAATTATCGATACGTTGGAGACGTATCAGCATCCCCAAGCTTAGTTCTGCTCGTCCCGAGCGAGGTAAAACGATAACAAAGATAATTTCTGGAGTGACATGCCATCATAAACTTGATCATACTATTTGTAAAGCATATGTAGTGAATGCAGCGATCAAAACAATGTATATGACATGAGTAAACAAGTGAATCATAAAGCAAAGACTTTTCATGAATAGCACTTCAAGACAAGCATCAATAAGTCTTGCATAAGAGTTAACTCATAAAGTAATAATTCAAAGTAAAGGTATTGAAGCAACACAAGGGAAGATGAAGTTTCAGCGGTTGCTTTCAACTTATAACATGTATATCTCATGGATAATTGTCAATGCAAAGCAATATAACAAATGCAATATGCAAATATGTAAGAATCAATGCACAGTTCACACAAGTGTTTGCTTCTTGAGGTGGAGAGAAATAGGTGAACTGACTCAACAATAAAAGTAAAAGAATGGTCCTCATAGAGGAAAAGCATCGATTGCTATATTTGTGCTAGAGCTTTGGTTTTGAAAACATATAGAGAGCATAAAAAGTAAAGTGTTGAGAGGTGTTTGTTGTTGTCAACGAATGGTAATGGGTACACTAACTACCTCGCCAACCGGACTTCCAAGAGCGGCTCCCATGAATTATTTTATTTTTGGGTGGCACTCCTTCCAACCTTTCTTTCACAAACCATGGCTAACCGAATCCTCGGGTGCCTGCCAACAATCTCATACCATGAAGGAGTGCCTTTTTATTTTAGTTTTATTATGATGACACTCCTCCCAACCTTTGCTTACACAAGCCATGGCTAACCGAATCCTTCGGGTGCCGTCCAACAATCACATACCATGGAGGAGTGTCTATTTTTGTTAATTAATTTGGGACTCGGGAATCCCATTGCCAGCTCTTTTTGCAAAATTATTGGATAAGCGGATGTGCCACTAGTCCATATGAGAGTCCGTCAAAAGTAAATGATAAGGTTGAAAGCTAAACACCACATACTTCCTCATGAGCTATAAAACATTGACACAAATCAGAGGTGATAAATTTTGAATTGTTTAAAGGTAGCACTCAAGCAATTTACTTTGGAATGGCAGGAAATACCACATAGTAGGTAGGTATGGTGGACACAAATGGCATAGTGGTTGGCTCAAGGATTTTGGATGCATGAGAAGTATTCCCTCTCGATACAAGGCTTAGGCTAGCAAGGTTGTTTGAAGCAAACACAAGTATAAACCGGTACAGCAAAACTCACATAAAAGACATATTACAAGCATTATAAGACTATACATCGTCTTCCTTGTTGTTCAAACACCTCACTAGAAAATATCTAGACTCTAGAGAAACCACTCATGCAAACCAAATTTTAACAAGCTCTATGTATTTCTTCACTAATAGGTGCAAAGTATATGATGCAAGAGCTTAAACAAGGGCACAACAATTGCCAAGTATCACATTACCCAAGACATTATAGCAATTACTACATGTATCATTTTCCAATTCCAACCATATAACAATTTAACGAAGAGGAAACTTCGCCATGAATATTAAAAGCTAAGAACACATGTGTTCATACGAACCAGCGGAGCGTGTCTCTCTCCCACACAAGCATGATGTAATCCAATTTATTCAAACACAAACAAAAACAAAAGCAAACAAACAGACGCTCCAAGAAAAAGCACATAAGATGTGATGGAATAAAAATATAGTTTCAGGGGAGGAACCTGATAATGTTGTCGATGAAGAAGGGGATGCCTTGGGCATCCCCAAGCTTAGACGCTTGAGTCTTCTTGATATATGCAGGGGTGAACCACCGGGTGCATCCCCAAGCTTAGAGCTTTCACTCTCCTTGATCATAGTATATCATCCTCCTCTCTTGACCCTTGAAAACTTCCTTCACACCAAACTCGAAACAACTCATTAGAGGGTTAGTGGACAATAAAAATTCACATGTTCAGAGGTGACACAATCATTCTTAACACTTCTGGACATTGCATAAAGCTACTGGACATTAATGGATCAAAGAAATTCATCCAACATAGCAAAAGAGGCAATGCGAAATAAAAGGCAGAATCTGTCAAAACAGAACAGTCCGTAAAGATGGATTTTATTAGGCCACCAGACTTGCTCAAATGAAAATGCTCAAATTGAATGAAAGTTGCGTACATATCTGAGGATCATGCACGTAAATTGGCATAATTTTCTGAGCTTCCTGCAGGGCAGTGGGCTCAGATTCGTGACAGCAAAGAAATCTGGAACTGCGCAGTAATCCAAATCTAGTACTTACTTTACTATCAAAGACTTTACTTGGCACAACAAAACACAAAACTAAGATAAGGAGAGGTTGCTACAGTAGTAAACAACTTCCAAGACACAAATATAAAACAAAGTACTGTAGCAAAATAACACATGGGTTATCTCCCAAGAAGTTCTTTCTTTTTAGCCATTAAGATGGGCTCAGCAGTTTTAATGATGCACTCGCAAGAAATAGTATTTGAAGCAAAAGAGAGCATCAAGAGGCAAATTCAAAACACATTTAAGTCTAACATGCTTCCTATGCATAGGAATCTTGTAAATAAACAAGTTCATGAAGAGCAAAGTAACAAGCATAGGAAGATAAAACAAGTGTAGCATCAAAAATTTCAGCACATAGAGAGGCATTTTAGTAACATGAAAATTTCTACAACCATATTTTCCTCTATCATAATAACTTTCAGTAGCAACATGAGCAAACTCAACAATATAACTATCACATAAAGCATTCTTATCATGAGTCTCATGCATAAAATTATTACTCTCCACATAAGCATAATCAATTTTATTAGTTGTAGTGGGAGCAAATTCAACAAAGTAGCTATCATTATTATTCTCATCAAGTGTAGGAGGCATAGTATAATCACAACAAAATTTACTCTCAGCAGTAAGTGGCATCAAAAGACCACTATCATTATAATCATCGAAATAGGAGGCAAAGTATCATCAAAGAAAATTTTCTCCTCAATGCTTGGGGGACTAAAAATATCATGAAAACCAGCTTCCCCAAGCTTAGAACTTTCTATATCATTATCAACAATGGTGTTCAAAGCGTTCATACTAATATTACTACCAAGCATGCAAATAAGATTTCATAGGTTTTTTAATTTTCGCATCAAACAATCCATGTTTTAAATCAGGAAATAGAATAAGAAGCTCACTCTTGTACATTATGCCAAACTAGTGTAAACAAGAAACAACAAGATGCAATTGCAGGATCTAAAGGAAATAGCTTTGAGCACACACACAACGGCGCCGGAAAAATACTTTACCTGGGACCGTAGTATGAGAGCCTTTTTACCTTTCCTCCCCGGCAACGGCGCCAGAAAAGTGCTTGATGTCTACGTTCCCCTCCTTTCCTGTAGACAGTGTTGGGCCTCCAAGAGCAGAGGTTTGTAGAACAGCAGCAAGTTTCCCTTAAGTGGATACCCAAGGTTTATCGAACTCGGGGAGGAAGAGGTCAAAGATATCCCTCTCATGCAACCCCGCAACCACAAAGCAAGAAGTCTCTTGTGTCCCCAACACACCTAATAGGTGCACTAGTTCGGCGAAGAGATAGTGAAATACAAGGTGGTATAAATAAGTATGAGCAGTAGCAACGGTGCCAGTAAAAGTGCTTGGCGTGTAGTTGATGGTGGTGGTATTGCAAAGCAGTAGTAACGCAAAGAAACAAGTAAACAAGCAAGTAGTAACTCAGCAGTATTTAGGAACAAGGCCTAGGGATTACACTTTCACTAGTGGACACTCTCAACATTGATCACATAACAGAATAGATAAATGCATACTCTACACTTTTGTTGGATAATGAACACATTGCGTAGGATTACACGAAACCTCAATGCCGGAGTTAACAAGCTCCACAATAATGCTCATGTTTAAGTAACCTTTAGTGTAAGATAGATCAACGCTACTAAACCAAGTACTAGCATAGCATGCACACTGTCACCTTCATGCATATGTAGGAGGAATAGATCACATCAATATTATCATAGCAATAGTTAACTCCATAATCTACAAGAGATCATGATCATAGCACAAACCAAGTACTAACACGGTGCACACACTGTCACCATTACACACGTGCAGGGAGAATAGAACTACTTTAATAACACATCACTAGAGTAGCACATAGATAGTAGTGATACAAAACTCAGATGAATCTCAATCATGTAAAGCAGCTCATGAGATCATTGTATTGAAGTACATGGAGAGAGATTAACCACATAGCTACCGGTACAGCCCCGAGCCTCGATGGAGAACTACTCCCTCCTCATGGGAGCAGCAGCGGTGATGAAGATGGCGGTGGAGATGGCAGCGGTGTCGATGGAGAAGCCTTCCGGGGGCACTTCCCCGCTCCGGCAGCGTGCCGGAATAGAGATCCTGTCCCCCAGATCTTGGCTTCGCGATGGCGGCGGCTCTGGCAGGTTTCTGTGGGTTTCGTCAATTGGTACTGCGTTTTTAGGTCGAAAGGGGTTATATAGGCGAAGAGGCGGCGCAGAGGGCCGACAGGGCGGCCTCACCCTAGGCCGGCGCGGCCGCACCCTGGCCCGCGCGGCCCTATGGTGTGGGGCCCCCGGCTCCTCTCCGACTCTTCTTCGGTGTTCGGAGCCTTCCGGGGAAAATAGGAGGTTTGGCGTTGATTTCGTCCAATTCCGAGAATATTGCCCGAACAGCCTTTCCGGAACCAAAAACAGCAGAAAACGTGAACTGGCACTTCGGCATCTTGTTAATAGGTTAGTTCCAGAAAATGCACGAATATGACATAAAGTGTGCATATAACATGTAGATAACATCAATAATGTGGCATGGAACACAAGAAATTATCGATACGTTGGAGACGTATCACGCCCTTGATGAGGCATGATGCCCACATTCCCCTTGGTGAATTTCCTCAAGCATTTCTTTCCCTTCTTCCGGTTCCACGCATCTTTGAAGGACGCCGGTAACGCTTCTCTTGTACACTTCACCATTGATGAACGTATACGCCTTGGACCTTCTTTGGATTCTCCTTGATTCATTTTCGTCAGCCGGCAAGGTGCCGTTGATCGAGAATTCCTTAATAGGTTTAACCCGGGACGGAGTCTCCCGAACCAGGAATACCGGCACGTCTATGTCCATGCTCGTCTACCAAGCATCGTTTCTTCCGGCACCGGCGCGGCAGCGTTCGATCCCTACCGGAACAGGTCCCCGAGCTTACCGGAACAGGTCCCCGGGTTTCCTTCGTCGATATCCATTGGTACAATGTGTGACTCTGGTACGAAAATTGATTCCGACTCGGACTTGGCTTGATTGATGGTACTCTCGTGTGTGCCAAGGCTATTCCGGGAGGAATTTCTTGTCGGGATGAGCCTATCTTGGACAAAGCATCCGCAGCTTCGTTTTCTCGCACGCGGTACATGGTGAAATTCACAGCCTTCGAAGAAGCCGGCAATCTTTTGCACGTGAAACCGGTACGAGGCCATGTTGGCATCTTTTGCGTCCCAGTCCCCGGAACACTGCTGCACCACAAGGTCCGAATCTCCATAGCAAATGATCCGGTGTGCACCGATTTCTTTTGCGACCTTAAGCCCATGGATCAAGGCCTCATATTCAGCGACATTGTTTGATGCCCCGAAATGCACTTGTAAAACATACCGGAGATGATCTCCCCTTGGTGAGGTTAGCACCACACCGGCACCTAGGCCCTCCTTGAGCTTGGATCCATCAAAGTGCATCTTCCAGTATTCCAGTCTTTGATCCGGGGGCTTGTACTGCATTTCCGCCCAATCGACCAAAAAATCAGCTAAAGCTTGCGATTTGATGGCGTCTCTTCTTTCATACACCGGAACATATGGTGATATCTGTATTGCCCATTTAGCAATCCTGCCGCTAGCGTCCTTGTTACACATGATATCGGAGATGGGTGCTTCACTCACCACCTTCATAGGATGTTCCTCGAAATAGTGCTTGAGCTTTGTAGCGGCCATAAACACGCCATAGGTCATTTTCTGGAAGTGCGGGTAGTTTTGCTTTGAGAGGGAGAGCACCTCGCTCAGGTAGTATACCGGCCTCTGGATGGTTTTTCCTTCCTCTTCTCTTTCTACTACCACAACAACACTCACGACCCGGTTGGTTGCTGCTATGTATAACAACATCGGTTCTCTTTCCAACGGCGAAGCCAATATTGGCGCGGTAGCTAACATCGTTTTCAGCTCCTTGAATGCTGCGTCTGCCTGAGGGGTCCAGACGAACTTATCGGATTTTCTCATTAAGGCATACAACGGCAAGGCCTTTTCTCCCAACCTGCTTATGAACCGGCTTAGCGATGCTAAGCTTCCGGTAAACTTTTGTATGTCCTTCGGATCCTGTGGTACCGTCATTCTCTCGATTGCCCGGATCTTTACCGGATTGACCTCAATGCCTCGGCTTGAGACAAGGAAACCCAGCAGCTTGCCGGCAGGGACACCGAAAGTACATTTTGCCGGATTGAGTTTCATCCGGAACCTTCTTAAGTTATCGAATGTTTGCCGGATATCATCTATTAGGGTATCTTTTACCTTTGTTTTTATCACGATGTCATCCACATACACCTGCACATTCTTTCCGATTTGATTAAACAAGCATTTTTGCATACAGCGCTGGTACGTTGCACCAGCGTTGCGCAAACCAAAAGGCATAGTGATATAGCAGTAAGCCCCGTGCGGGGTAATGAACGCAGCTTTTATTTGATCTTCCTTTTTCAAGGGGATTTGGTGGAAACCGGAGTACGCATCCAGGAAAGACAACAACTCACACCCAGCAGTGGAATCAATCACTTGATCGATCCGCGGTAAAGGAAAAGGGTCTCTTGGGCAAGCCTTGTTGAGGTTGGTGTAGTCGATGCACATGCGCCACACCTTCGGAGCCTTTGCCTCCAGGTTCTCGTCCTTCTTCTTTTCAACCATCACCGGATTGGCTAGCCACTCAGTATGCGTTACTTCCACAATGAAACCGGCAACCAAGCATCTTTGTCACCTCTTCTCCAATGATCTTCCTCCTATCTTCAGCCGAACCGGCGCAATGGTTGTCGCACCGGCTTGGCATCCTTCCGAACGTTTAGAGAGTGCTCAGCCAGCTCCCTCGAACACCTACCAAGTCATCAGTAGACCAGTGCAAAGATATTCCGATTCTCACGGAGGAAGCCGACGAGCGCGCTTTCCTATGCCTCACCGAGGCCGGCACCGATACGAACGGTACGCTCGTGGAAAGCCGGGTCCAAGCACGATGTCCTTTGTTTCCTTTGTCGGTTTGAACGCCGGAGCGCTCGGACTTGCACTCATTGCCGCTAAGCTCAACCGTGAGGATCGAGCCAGCGCAATCGCGGTTTGCATCCTTCTTTTTTCCTCCGCGATCACCAGCGATTCCGCTAGGTTCGATCCGGCAGACGCCGATTTCCAGTGAGACCTTGTAGTTTCCCACCACAGTCAGAGGTCCACGAGGTGCCGGCATCTTCATCTTGAGATACGCCGTGTGGGTCGAGGCCATGAAAGCCGCGCCGCCGGTCTCCCCAAGCAAAGCATGGTACGGACTATCTAAGTCCACCACCTCAAACTCCAGGTTCTCAACCCGGCAATTGTCACGTCCTCCAAATGACACATCCACCCGGACTTTTCCAACCGGTGCGCAGGATAAACCCGAACGATTCCATGGAAAGTCGTGTGCGTTGGCTGAAGCATGTTTTCTGTTATGCCCAGGGTATGCATGGTGTGCTTGTACATTATGTTTATGCTGCTCCCATTGTCTATCAGCACCTTGCTGAACTTGACACGAGTCATGGGCCCCTTCATGATTGGGTCCACCACAAGAGCGTAGCCACCCGGGTTCGGCATGATTTTAGGATGATCCCGGTATGACCATGAGAGTTCCTCGCTCCGACCAGGGCATGTATTTTGGCACCGCCGGCATCACCGCGTTTACCTCCATGGAACGGCGGCGCAGGCTTTGCTTGTCTCGTCGGCTCGATTACTGAACACGACACAACCACACATCAGGGTCATTATAAACGTTCCGGCCCAAGGGTGTCGGTGGAGGTGGTTGGCCGTGGCCTTCTCCCACCTGATTGACTTGCTGATACTGCTGCCTGTTTTGCTGAGGGTGTACCGGTAAGGCGTTTGCCCCGGTGAGCGGTGGTGGTGGTGGTAGCTGCTGCTGTCGCGGCATGTCCGGTGGCGGCATCATTGCATTGCCTCCTTGCCCTTGGGTGTCTTTCACCGCCCCCTTTTGCATCAAGTACTTGGTCCAGGTACAATCTTTTGTCAAGTGGTTCGACGGGTGAGCCGGATTCGGCGTGTGCCACCGGCAAGGTTGATCCATGGCAGCTTCCATGGTGTACTTCGCGGGTTTCTTTTCGACCCACTGTTTCTTAGGACCAGCCCATGGCTGCGATCCGGTTCTTTGCCTCTGGCTGCCGCTGGCATTAGAGTTTTCCTGCACAGCAGCAACTTGCTGCGAGCCATACCTTCGATCCGGGAAATCTTCCCTCCTCTTGTTGTTCCGGTTGTCCCGATACTGCTGCTGAGGCGGGTTTGATTATTCCGGCTCAGCTTGTATCGCCGGTTGCATTGGGTCTCCCAACGCATAGTTATCCGCCACACGCATCATCTCCGCCAACGTTGTTGGCATGTTCCTCTGCAGCCTTTGCCACAAAGGCGAACCTCGCCGGCATCCTTGGCTAAACCAAGCGATGGCCTGTGCCTCTATCACTCCTTCACAAGAATTTCTGGTGGAGTTCCACCGGGTCAGGTAATCACGGTCTGTTTCCTGCGGGCGCTGCACACACAAAGCGAGCTGCTGAGGCCTGTTTGGCCTTCTGTAGGTGCTGCTGAAGTTGCTCACAAAAGCTTCCTCGAAATCCAACCAGCCATTTATGCTTCCTTCCGGCAAGTTGTTCAGCCAGATTCTTGCCGGTCCTACTAGGAACGTTGGCACAATTCTCACGGCCCAACGCCGGTTTCCTCCTCCAGCTATGACTCCTCCGCCACCAAGCAACGTATACCGCGGTCACGTAATCCGCGAGCCGGTCTTCCGGCTTAGTGGTGCCATCGTATGTTTTGGTGTCACGGGGCAACCGAAAGTTGCGAACCGGTGGTGGTTCTTTCATGATCCTTGGGCCAAAGCATTTTGGACCCGGAGGACCCTCTGCCTCAATCATTTCAGACAGGTATACTCTGTCCAGACGGTGCCTCGCATCCCGTTCCGGTAAGTTTCTTTCTCCCAACCGCTCTCCCAGAGGTTTCCGGTAAGCGGTGAGTCTTGTTGAATCGGCTTCATCGTAACGTTCTGGTGCCGCGGCCCTTGCCTGCCGGTACTTTGGTGGAGGCATCTCCTCCTCATCATCATCATACGCTGCCCTTGCAGCCGGATAGTTTTGCCCGGTTTCATGTCTACCAGGCATGATTGTTTCCGGCATAGCCTTCCTTGGCGTAGCCTCGCTCTGCCCCTTGGCTTTTTCTACCGGCATCGTGTTGCCCGGCTTTTTGTTTACCGGCAAGGACCGGATCATACACAGTCATCTGCCGCGCATTCACTTCTTTCTCTTTTCTCCTGTCCGGATGGGGGGACGAGGCCTGCCCATGGGACTTGCTTCCGGCATTCTTTGTTGAACGCGCGGATTTCGAGGCTATAGCCTTGTTCAGCTTAGCCGCCGCTCGGCCGTTCTGCTGCTCTACAGTATCTAGCAGCTCTCTGACACGCTCTTGCTGTTTTGCCAGAGCCTCTCCGGTAAGCGAGTCACATAGATCTACAGCAGCCTTAGCAGCTTTTATGGTTTTATCCGGACTGCTGTACTTAGGTTTCTCTACAATGCTAACAGATGCAGAGGTACTCTTGCCGGTAAGAACTTCCTTACGCAAATCCTGATCTAGATTGCGAGCCTTAAGCCGGTTTTCCGGTATCCTAGCGGCATGAGCGCTAACGTAAGCAAAGCCATGGGCAGCGTTATACTCACGTACGGTTAGGTTCAGCTCGCGCTGCGCCTTGACGACGTCTTTGCCGCTCTCGAGTATCTTCGGCGCTGCGCCTCCGGCTCCGCCCCGAGCCGTTGTCGGGTCGATGTTCCGTGCGATGGGGGTTGCCAGCGCGTTCATCGCCGCTTGGAGAGGTGTTGCCGGTGGTGCGGAAGACGCTCCCGCCGTGCCGGTGTCGCGCTCCAGCGGTGGCTTGGCCGCACGGGTCGCAGCCGCACGACCAGCAGCTTCGTCCGCAGCCTCCTTGCCCGCACCGGCTACGCCGGCCATCATCACCTCGACGCTTCCGGCGGCGCGGCCTGCACAAAGCCACCTTGGCGGGTCCGGTGCCACCAGCACCGGCGAGAGGCGCCGGCGCACGGGGACGGTGCCGAAGTAGACGCGGTGGCTGCCGAACTCGATGATGCGGCCGTTCTTGGGGAAGATGCCGCCGTTGGCGAAGCAGCCCGCGTTGTCGTTGATGAAGTCGATGGAGTAGAAGCTCGGACGAGCGCGTACACCGTCCGCTCACCGGCGAACTCGAGGAGGCCCGCCCGAATGTGTATTCCAGGCATGCGCCACTTCATGCCCCACGGTGGGCGCCAACCGTCGTCGTGGTGAACAAACAGGATGCCATAGGATGGCTTAAGTTGGGGCCGAATGGACGCAAGAGGATTCGGGGAGGGTTTGTGATTAGATGGGATGAACTTCCGGATGGTTTCCTCAAGAACTTAGCCAAGGCTAGAGGTTGAAGAAGAAAGACATAAGGAAGAACTCGCTCTAGATCATCATCTTTATTGATCTCAACAGAGCTACAAGTTTCTCGGTACAAGTTATTCCGTGTTCATGCGCGATCCGTCCGTAAGAAGGGCTGCCCCCTCTCCTTATATAGGGGAGAGGTGGCTTACAGTGGCAAGAAACCCTAATGGCATCTTTGACTAGACAAACTACTTTACAAAGCTACTTTAATCATAGAAGACACCGGAGCCCTCTTTAATCGAGACGCCGACGTCCTCCCGGCTTCTTTGACCGTCATCCTTCTCTTTATCGTCGGCCCTTCGTCAAAAGTTACTTTGCTTAGCTCATCTTTGTCTTCTAGCTCTGGAGAGAATCTTTGACCAGTCCTGCCGACCCGCTCGTCCTTCCGGAGATCCGGTATCTTCTAACCTGATTCCGGTATACCCCTCTTGGGGATACCGGCTTAGCCTCACTTAGCTAAGTTCCTATCTTTAAGTTCCGGTACGAACATTAAACCGGTATCTTGATGGCTCAAACCATCCGGTTTGGCATGCCTTTGGCATACCGGGGGTCATCCCCCCAACAATCTTCTCCAAAAAAAACCCTCTTCTGTCTCTTTCTCCCGTTCACCCCTCTCTCCCTTGCATTAGATTACCGACTCCAATGAAGCAGAAGTGTAAGGTTGAGGAGATTCCTGATTGCTACCACCAGTCCATGGGGTGGGGCAACCTCCACTACCCACTGGTGGAGAACATAGCCGAGCGGGCGGATATCCTCAGCACTGGTCGCCTCGCTCGAGGCATGATCGACATGCGGCATGCCATCCGCGGAGCGCATAAGGTTCCGTTCGGTTTACCGAGCCTCGCTCCACCGCGACCCCGAGACATGGCCAGACGACCGCGACAATACTGTAAGAGTATTTATTTATTTACTCATCTCGTTTCAGCTTGTGTTTTTTCAATCAACTTTTCTTATTGCCAAACATCATGCATGAATTTAGACTCAACATCATCACCTGATTTGGGAGTACTGTAAGGTTTGCCGCCTTCACTATGCACATGTACTCTTCGGAATTGCTTTATTTATCCATTACATCTGTGCTTCAGTTCTGCACAATCTGCTCTTCATTCTGTCGAATACCTTGCATGCATAGACAATTCTGAAACAAATCCTGTTTGCAGGGCATTCACGCGTTGCTGATGCCATTAGACAAGCCGACAGTTCCAGCATTTATCCATACAAGGAGGAACTGGATGGACATGGACCCATGCACTGGGGTGGGTTGTAACGGCGACTGGGTGGCATTTGTCCAGCAGGACGGGCACTTGACGATCCGCAACATATACATATCAGATACTATTATACCTCTTCCATCTCTGCAAGATGCAGGAATTTCTTTGGGCCCTACTAGTGAATGGTGGCATGGCATCCCACCATTCCTGTTCAAATACAAAATAGATAAAAGTTTGGAACTGCTCAAAGTACGGATCATCAAGAGGCCATACAAAGATGATCTAGCAGGGCCATGGCATTACGAGGTAATCGTTGTATTTGACGAATTGATCGCTATCCTACAGGCGCCCCTAGAAAAGGAGTGGAATATCCTGAGAAACCCTGAATTCTTTGATAGAAACAGCTATGTCGATGCCAGGGGCATTCCTGGATATGGTACAAGTTCACACCTACATCGTGTATACGCAGTTACATATCCGTATGGAGATGTTCTGGTTTGGGAACCATATACCTGTGGTGATTCTTTGTTTTATGTCTTAACTAGTAAATGGCATGCTGCACATGTTGGCCAATTACGATTCGCAATACTGATGTATAAAAGTTGCGTTCTAAATGTTGTTCAAACTTTCAATACAACTAATAATTTGGTTATACCATCAAAATAAGTGTGAGCATACAGTTTATAAATATGAACAAAAATTTGGAACCTTTCTTAATCACTATCAAGTGGGACGTGTGATATCGGTGTGAGACTGCTCTGATTTTTCTTCATAACGGAAACATGACGGTTCTAGAAACACGTGGACACTAGTGTGGTATTTTTTTCACGCGAATACCTCTAATCCCAACCGTTAGATTTTGGACACCAACAGTTGGAATTGCTGCTACATGTCTTGTTAAAAACTGGTGCTTATAGTAGTAGAAAATAGAAGATAGAAGAGAAGAGATAATTTTCAGTGTAGTTCCTACTTGCTGCATTGTGGTTGATCTTTGTGCATTGCAGGGACACATGCAGCCTCGCGTCTCATTGACGCCCTGTCATTGAAGATGAAGAAGCGAAGTGGCTGCAATTTTCGCTCAAATCGAGGGAGATGTTGTCATGGAAGATGATGAAGCAAATGTGGCTCAAGGCGATGGAGGTGCCGATGAAGATAATGATGCTCGATGAAGAAGAATTAGAAGAAGAAGAATTAGAAGAAGACGAATTCGATGATGAAGAATTAGATGATGAAGAATTAGATGATGATGGTGATAATCATAATTATGAAGATGAAGATGTATTTCTTGGATTTTCTCGACCAGCGCACTTGGTTCCCGGCACCAATGAGAGCGGAGTCCATTATCGGTGAATCTCGATCTCGCGTGGATTCAGGTTAAAGGTTATCGGCCCATCCTCGGTCCTCCAACATTACATATGGGTAACAAGCTGAGGTCTTATCCTTTGGTACGGTGCTACGTTTTCTTGAGATCTGCCCATACCTTGGACCCTGTAGAAGAGGCAAGGTGGGAAAGATTGAACAATTTGAAGGGGCGTTCTTTATTTCTTGGACTCAATCACCCAATTTTCATGCTACCCCCGCCAATCGACGCGGAGGCTGCAGAACCAGATTTCCAATTGTTCAAACCTGACCGTGTCTTTGCTACCCACAATCGCGCCCGTGATACATGGATACGTCCAAGGCCAAATTGGTGCGGAATGCACGTCAATGGAGGTCCTGCCATAGGCTCAAGATTGCAGTACAAAAAAGAGAAGATTGAACATAGAGCCGAAGCACCCATGTGGTTCGTCCCAACACTTCCACCTGTTTTTCCTTGAGAAATAAGAGACAGATGGTGACCTTATTTTATAGAGAAAACATAGTGTTCGTGAACTTAACCTCATGAACATTCGCTGTTCGGTTTTTGCTGAAATCAAAATTTTGCAGAGATGAAGATCTTTGTTTCAATCCCGTGCTGAACATATTTTTCACAAATTAGCTACCCGTATTGTGATGAATACATGCTGGTTTGTTGTTTGGTGCAGTAGCGAGACATGAAGATCTTTGTCCCGAATACCACAATGGACATCTTTTTTTCTTCAAAAATTAGCTAAGCTCACGCTATTAGGCGCAAATGCCTATTAAGAGATTTGGTGCTCTTGGGCACCAGTGCTCCTGCTATTTTAGAAAAAATAAAAAATATATTTATTTGTTCAAAAAATTAGAAAAAAATCATGGAGTAGCTAATGAATTGTCCCATAAACGTGCAAAATTTCAGTTTCAAATACAAAAAATTCTGGGCTACACAAAAGTAACAAACGTGTGGATCTGGGTATGCATATTTCAAATCTCCAAATTTCAACAGATTTTGTCTTTTTTGTGTAGTCTACAATATAAAGAATGTCATATTAAAATTTTACACGCTTGTAGGTTACTTTATTTATTATGTCTACATTTATTTTCAGATTTTTTTGAAACAAATATGTATGATATTTGATTTTTTTTAAACAGCAGGAGCACTGGTGCCCATTAGCCAAAGACACTTTTCGCAAATGCCTTCAATAAAGGAACGGATGGTGACCTTATTTTATAGAGAAACCATAGTGTTTGTGAACTTAAAGTCATGAACACACGCTGTTCGGTTTTTGGTGAAATCAAAATTTAGGAGAGATGAAGATCTTTGTTTGAATCCCGTGATGAACACATTTTTCCTAAATTAGCTACCAGTATTGTGATGAATACATGCCGGTCTGTTTTTCGGTGGAGTAGCAGACATGCAGGGGATCGAAAGAAACGGCAAAGTAGCCAGAAATCAGGGGTCAAATATAAATTCGAGAAAGGAAACGTTTATTCAACAGTCAGGCTGACATGTGGGACGTATCTTGCAGCCGCGGCCTTAACATTTATCATTCAGAGAGGATGACATGTGGGACCCACGAACCAGCATCGTTCTCGACGTTTCTCAAAGGGGGCAGGAGATCGAAAGAAAAAGGCAAATAGCTCGAAATCAGGTGTCCAAAAAATCCAAGAAAGGAAAGGTTTATCGCACAAAGAGGATGACATATTGTACCCTGTTTGCAGCAGCGTCATCAACGTTTCAAAGGCGGTGGAGTTCGAAAGAAAAAGGCAAATAGCCAGAAATTAGGGGTCAAAAATAAATCCAGCAAAGGAAACTTTTATCGTACAAAGAGGTCGACATGTGGGACCCAGCCAGCAGCGTTCTCAACGTTTCTAAGGTGGCAGGCAATGGAAAAAAGACAAATAGCCAGAAATTAGGGGTCAAAAATAAATGCAACAATAGAAACTCTTATTGTTCATAGAGGCTGACATGTTGGACCCATGAGCCAGCAGGGCCCTCAACGTTTCAAAGGCGTCACGGGATCAAAAGAAAAGAACCAAGTAGTCATTAATTAGGTGTCAAAAATAAATCCAAGAAAGTAAATGTTTTACTTTTCATAGAGGTTGTCATATGGGACCCATGAGCCAGCAGCGTCCTCAACGTTTCTAAGGCGGCTGGGGATCGAAAAAAAGCGAAGTAGCCATTAATTAGGGGTCAACAATAAATCCAAGAAAAGAAATGTTTATTGTTCTTAGAGGCTGACATGTGGGAGCTATGCGCCGGCAGCGTCCTCATCGTTTCAAAGGCGGTCGGGGATCCAAAGAAAAAGGCAAATAGCCAGAAATCAGGGGTAAAAAAAACAAGAAAAGAAATATTATTGTTCATAGAGGCTGGCATGTGGGACCCATGAGCCAGCAGCGTCCACAATTTCAAAGGCGGCACGAGATCGAAAGAAAAAGGCAAGTGACCAAAAATCAGGGGTAAAAAATCCAAGAAAAAAACTTTATTGTACATAGAGGATGACATGCGGGTCCCATGAGCCAACAACTTACTCGACGTTTCAGAGGGCCGAGGCGGCATGAGATCGAAAGAAAAAGGAAAGTGACCAAATATCGGAGCAAAAAATAATCCATGAAAAGAAACTTTCATTGTACATAGAGGATGACATAGGGTCCCATGTTGTAGCAGCGGTCTGAATGTTTCAAAGACGGCATGAGATCGAAAGAAAAAGGCAAGTGAGCAAATATCAGGAGCCAAAAATAATCCAAGAAAAGAAACTTTTATTGTACCTTTGAGAGTCGGCATGAGATTGAAAGAAAAAGGCAAGTGACCAAATATCAGGAGCCAAAAACCTAGAAAAGAAACTTTTATTGTACATAGAGTATGACATGCGGGTCCCATGACGCTGCAACATCCTCAACGTTTCCAAGGCGGCAGGGGATCAAAAGAAAAAGGAAATAGCCAAAAAGCAGAGGGTGAAAAAATCGAAGAAAAGAAACTTTTATTGTTCATAGTGGATGACATGTGGGACCCATGAGGCAGCAAGCATCCTCAACGTTTCCAAGCGACGGGGATCGAAAGAAAAAGGAAATAGCGAAAAAACAGAGAGTGAAAAATAATCCAAGAAAAGAAACTTTTATTTTACATAGAGGATGACATGTGGGTCCCATTTTGCAGCAGCGGTCTCAACGTTTCAAATGCGGCTTGAGATCAAAAGAAAACGAAAGTAGCCCGAAATTAGGGGGAATAAAACTCCAAGAAAAGAAAGTTTATTGTACATAGAGGATGACATACGGGTCCCAAGGCGGCAGGGGAACAAAAGAAAAAGGAAATAGCCAAAAATCAGAGGGTGAAAAAAATCCAAGAAAAAGAAACTTTTAGAGTTCATAGTTCATAGAGGAGGACATGCGGGTCCCATGAGGCAGCAGCGTCCTCAACGTTTCCAAGGCGGCACACAGGACCAAAACAAAAAGGATGTATCCCTGCTGGGCCTTTTGATCAAAAAATAATCCAAGATAAAGAAGATATAAATTGGGGCTGCCTGGCCATCTGGGCCTTCTAACCTGCTCGACGTCTTTTGACTCGTACAATTTCCGCCCACTCCAAAACAAGAAAGTCCTATGCTTCGCAAAAACAAAACAAAAACAAGGAGATTCATATTAGTTCGTTTATGTAAAAATAAAGATTTAATTTATCCGTTTGCAATAGCTCAGAGCGAAATACACTTTTTATTGTCCGCAAAATAATCAAGATATCACATGTTTCTTGTACTTGGGAGGCCGACATCGGGACCCATGAGCCAGCAGCGTCGTCAAAGTTTTAAAGGCGGCAGGGGATCGAAAGAAAAAATAAATAAAAAATCAGTTGGTAAAAAAATCGTAGAAAAGAAACATTTATCGTTCTGAGAGGATGACATGCGGGACCCATGTGGCAGCAGCATCCTCAACGTTTCAAAGGCAGCACGGGATCCAAAAAAAAAGGCAAAATAGCTAGAAATTAGGGGTCAAAATAACTCCAAGAAAAGAAAGGTTTATCGTCCATAGAGGCTGACATGTGGGACCCATTAGCCAGCAGATTTTTCAACGTTCAAAGGCGGCAGGGGATCAAAAGAAAAAGGAAGTAGCCAGAAATTAGGGGTAAAAAATAACTCCAACAATGGAAACTTTTATTGTTCATAGAGGATGACATGCGGGACCCATGAGCTAGCAGCTTCCTCAACGTTTCAAAGGCGGCATGGGATCGAAAGAAAAAGGAAAGTGACCAAATAGCGAGAGCGAAAAATAATCCAAGAAAAGAAACTTTATTGTACATAGAGGATGACATGCGGGTCCCATTTAGCAGCAGCGGTATCACCGTTTGAGATGCGGCAGGAGGTCGAAAGAAAAAAGGCAAGTGACCAAATATCAGGAGCCAAAAAAAATCCAAGAAAAGAAAGTTTTATAGTACATAGAGGATGACATGCGGGTCCCATTTTACAGTAGTTGTATCACCTTTGAGAGGCGGCAGGGGATCGAAAGAAAAAGGCAAGTGACCAAATATGAGGTGCCAAAAATAATCAAAGAAAATAAAGTTTTCAACGTTTCAAAGGCGGCAGGGGATCAAAAGAAAAAGGAAGTAGCCAGAAATTAGGGGTCAAAAATAACTCCAAGAAAGGAAAATTTTATTGTTCATAGAGGATGACATGCGGGACCCAAGCGCCAGCAGGTTCCTCAACGTTTCAAAGGCGGCATGAGATCGAAAGAAAAAGGCAGGTGACCAAATATCAGGACCCAAAAATAATCCAAGAAAAGAAATTTACTGTACATAGAGGATGACATGTGGGACCCACTTTGCACAAGACCAAAAGAAAAATGAAGTAGCCAGAAATCAGGGGGTGAAAAAAACTATCCTGCTGGGCCTTTTGACTCGTACAATTTCAGCCCACTCCAAAACAGGAAAGTTCGGTTTTTTCTCAAAAAAAAAACAGGAAAGTCCTATGCTTCGCAAAAAGAAAAAACAAGGACACTCAACATATAAGTTTGTTTATGTAAAAATGAAGATTTAATTTATCCGTTTGCAATAGCTCAGAGCGAAATACACTGTTTATTGTCTGCAAAATAATCAAGATATCACATGTTTCTTGTACGGGGAGGCTGACATCGGGGACCCATGAGCCAGCAGCGTCGTCAACGTTTCAAAGGCGGCAGGGGATCGAAAATAAAATAAAAAACTAAAAATCAGTTGGTAAAAAAATCCAAGAAAAGAAAACATTTATCGTTCTGAGAGGATGACATGCGGGACCCATGACACAGCAGCATCCTAACGTTTCCAAGGCGGCAGGGGATCAAAAAAAAAAAGGAAATAGCCAGAAATTAATTAGGGGTCAAAAATAAATCCACCAAAGGAAACTTTTATTGTTCATAGAGGATGACATGTGGGACCGACCTGCCAACGAGCGTCCTCATCGTTTCAAAGGGGGCAGGGGATCAAAAGAAAAAGGCAAATAGCCAGAAATTAGGGGTAAAAAATAACTCCAAGAAAGGAAACTTTTATTGTTCGTAGAGGATGACATGGGGGACCCATGAGCCAGCAGCTTACTCAACGTTTCAAAGGCGGCATGAGATCGAAAGAAAAAAACGCAAGTGACCAAATATGAGGTGCCAAAAATAATCCAAGATTTATTGTACATAGAGGATGACATGCGGGTCCCATTTTGCAGCAGCGGTCTCAATGTTTGAAATGCGGCTTGAGATCAAAAGAAAAAGAAAGTAGCTAGAAATTAGGGGGTCAAAAAAAAATCCAAGAAAAGAAAGTTGATGGACATAGAGGTTGACATGCGGGTCCCATGTGCCAGCAGCTTACTCAACGTTTCAAAGGGCCAGGGGATCAAAAGTAAAAGGCAAATAGCCAAAAATCAGAGGGTGAAAAAAAATCCAAGAAAACAAACTTTTATAGCACATAGAGGATGACATGCGGGTCCCATGAGCCAGCAGGTTCCTCAACGTTTCAAACGTGGCATGAGATCGAAAGAAAAAGGCAAGTGACGAAATATCGGGAGCCAAAAATAATTCAAGAAAAGAAACTTGATTGTACATAGAGGATGACATGTGGGTCCCATTTAGCGACGGCGGTATCAACGTTTGAGAGGCAGCAGGGGATCGAAAGAAAAAGTCAAGTACCAAATATGAGGTGCCAAAAATAATCCAAGAGAAGAAAGTTTTATAGTACATAGAGGATGACATGCGGGTCCCATTTAGCAGCAGGTTCCTCAATGTTTCAAACGTGGCATGAGATCGAAAGAAAAAAAGGCAAGTGACCAAATATCAGGAGCCAAAAATAATCAAAGAAAAGAAAGTTTTACATAGAGGATGACATGCGAGTCCCATTTAGCAGCAGCGGTATCACCGTTTGAGAGGCGGCAGGGGATCGAAAGAAAAAGGCAAGTAACGAAATATCAGGAGCCAAAAATAATCCAAGAAAAGAAAGTTTTATAGTACATAGAGGATGACATGCGGGTCCCATTTAGCATCAGCGGTATCACCGTTTGAGAGGCGGCAGGGGATCGAAAGAAAAAGGCAAGTGACCAAAAATGAGGTGCCAAAAATTATCCAAGAAAAGAAAGTTTTATAGTACATAGAGGATGACATGCGGGTCCCATTTAGCAGCAGCGGTATCACCGTTTGAGAGGCGGCAGGGGATCGAAAGAAAAAGGCAAGTGACCAAATATGAGGTGCCAAAAAAATCCAAGAAAAGAAAGTTTTATAGTACATAGAGGATGACATGCGGGTCCCATTTAGCGAGCAGCGGTATCACCGTTTGAGAGGCGGCAGGGGATCGAAAAAAAAGGCAAGTGACCAAATATGAGGTGCCAAAAAAAACTCCAAGAAAAGAAAGTTGATTGCTCATAGAGGATGACATGCGGGTCCCATTTAGGCTGCGGCGGTCTCAACATTTCCAAGGCGGCAAGGGATCAAAAGAAAAAGGAAGTAGCCGAGAAATCGGGGGTCAAAAAAATCCAAGAAAAGAAAGAAATTTGGTTCATAGAGGATGACAAGCGGGACCCATGATCCTGCATCGTAAACGGCTCGATCGGAGAGCGTTGAACGAGATGGCGCGATCGAGAAAAAAAACAATGCTAGAGAGGCTGCCATCTGGGCCCTACATCCCTGGGCGGTGCGGATTTGCGTTGACTCGGCCGGCTTTCCCGAGAATTCGCGATGCACCACGTCCCGGGCCACCATACGCGACGTTTTGGCCGCTTTCGTCGGGCTAGGTGGCCTCAAAAACGAGAAAAAAAAAGTTTTGACATGAACCACGGAGGGACCAAAAATCATCGGCCATGGTGCACCAGCAACCACGGCGCGACTTCAACTTCGTCGGCCATGGCAACTTTTCTTGTAGTGTTTGCTCTTGTCTTTGGGAATGAGCCTTCCATTATGATCCTCCCTATTCTCATAGGGGCATTCGGCGATGAAATGGCGCTTGTCATCACAATTGTAGCATGATCTTGTTTTTGGACCAAAGCTAGTGGATCCACTTTTGTTGTTTGTCTTGATGTTGTCTTCCTTGGCCTTGTAAGGATCAACCCAAAAGGATTTTGCATGGAAGGCCATGTGATCATGATAGTGGCATTTCAAATCTTCCGGATAGGACATACTCCAAGATGCCCTATATTGTTCTTGAGGGTGCACTTCTTCAACGGAGTTGATCATCAAGGCAAGATCGTTCCCTTTTGACATGCCAATGGCACGATTGCGAGAATCACGGGAGTTTTGCTCGAGCACCTTGAGAGCTTGCATCTCATGCACGACTTGTTGAGAAGTGAGAGAGGAATAGCATTCTCTCCCAACAAGAGTCTTGACATCAATGGGTTCAAACGGCATCATGCACTCGATATACTTCTCCTTGATCCAAGAGTCATTGATGTGGGTTGCAGCCACATTCCGGAATGCATCGGCAACGGTGAGAAGCCTTCCATACATGACTTCATGATCTTCATTTGGTAGCCTCATGAATCCTTCGGCTTGATTCCGAAGATACTGGTACTTGTTCCTTCTCATGCTATCACTTCCAATGCAACTAGCGGCCAACCCATCCCAAGCTTCCTTGGCGGTGGTGTAATTCCGAACACGAGACAATTCTTGTGTCCCCACACTAGTTTGGATCATGTGCAAGGCGGTGTTGTTGAGTTGACTATCAATCGCTTCTCTTCTAGTCAACTTGTCGGGGTTGTATGGCTTGAAGCCATCCACGATGATTCTCCAAAGTTCATTGGAGGCACTGCAAACATGTGAGCAAAACTCAAATTGCCATGTATCAAAATCTTTAACATTGAACTTAGGTGGGTCACCCCTAATGTTTACATGAGGATGGGGAACCGGGATATCGGGAGATAAGAAAGGCGGAGCCACTCGATTGTAGCTCTCACCTCCACTAGTTCCCCTAGGAGATGCAATGGGAGTTTTGATAGAAGTTGAGTTATCACCATCCACAGGTTTGGTAGAGAAAGGTAATGCCGAAGCACGTCCCTCTTCTAACACACCCGTGTCCTTTACCTCTACGGTGGGAGCCCTAGGAAGGACCGGAGTCAAAAGCTTGGAAATCATTTTTCTCATGCTTTCCATTTGAGCTTCCATGGAGGACCTCAACGAATTGATGTCATCCATGGAGACCATCTTAGCGGCCTCTTCCGCAGGCCCATCGTCCGGCATACTCTTAGGCGGTTAAGCCCGAAATAAGAGCCGAGGCTCTGATACCAATTAAAAGGATCGTATGCCGCACCTAGAGGGGGGGGTGAATAGGTGCTAACCAATTTTTAGTTCCTTTTCAATTTAGGCTTGACACAAAGGTAAATTCTCTAGATATGCAACTAAGTGAATTTACCTATATGACAAGGTTATCAACTAAGCAAGATATAGCTACGCAATATATAGGAGAGAGAATAGGATAGAGGTAACCGAGAGTGGAGCACGCGATGACACGGAGATGATTCCCGTAGTTCCCTTCCTTTGCAAGAAGGTACGTCTATGTTTGGAGGAGTGTGGTTGCTACGCAAGCCAAACCAACGGCCACGAAGGCTTCACTCAGATCTCCTGTGAGCAACGCCACGAAGGCCTAGCCCACTTCCACTAAGGGATTTCCTCGAGGCGGAAACCGGGCCTTTACAAAGTTCTTGGGGCACACATCCACAACCAAATTGGAGGCTCCCAAATCTGTAACAACACAACAATCAACAACAATACATCAACAACAATCAACTAGGGATCCAAAGAGGAAGACTAGCAAGAGGGCCCTCAACAAAATGAGGGGGAAATGCAAATTGCTTCGGTGAAGATGTAGATCGGGGTCTTCTCCTTCGATTCTCCAAAGCACAAGAGATTTGGGTGGTTGAGGGAGGAGATCCGATGAATTTGGTGTTCTTGGTGGCTCAACAATGGTGTCTTGCTTTTTGGGGAAGAAGTGAGCAGCTGAACCATTTGGAGAAGAAGACTATAAATAGTCTATGGAGATCCCGCCGTTGGAGAGAGCTGGCCGGTAGTACCGGCCAGGTTGGGCCGGTACTACCGCCCCTAGGCGAAAGGCGCGGCCAACCGGAGCGGCCCACGTGGCAGAGGAGGACCTGGAGCGCGCGGGCCGGGAGGGGAGGCCGGAGCCTCCGGCCGGGGTACCGGCCAAGGTACCGCCGGGGCTCCAACCCCCCTGGCATATGTACTGAGCCACTCGGCTCCTTCCGGTACCACGGGCGGTACCTAGCCCGGAGGCTCCGGCCGCTGCGTGGCCGGTGGTACCGCCCGCACCACCGCCGGCGACCACCCCTCCTCTCCTTTCTTCTTCTTTTCTTTTCTTTCTTCATTTCTTCTCTTTCTTCATTTCTTCCTCTTTTCTTCTTTGCTCTTCTATTCTTTCTTCTAAAAAGAATCTCTCAAGGATAGCATAGCATATCTTTAAAATCTCTTCAACTTTTGGGTATACCGATCAACGCTACATCATACAAATCTTATATAACAAAATGATCATATAAAATTATTGTCATCAACACCAAAGCCACAAATAAAAGATATATGTCCTTTCACTAGCGTTTATGGATCGATTACAGGCAACCGTTTTTAACCAACTTATCAAAATACAAGATAAGGCTAACATCCATGACAACAACCAACTAACATCGGCCAGGGGGCATCAAAACGGGTAGATCTAACATCCAGAGAAGGGAAGGACCAGCAGCAGCATCAGCGTGTAGCAACTATGCATCATCTCCACCATCTGTCTCCATGTCGTCCTCGACAGGGTCAGTCATTGTAGCATCTGTCAAGCGAAGAAACCCTCGGGATTGTCCTTCTGACGGTGGCGGTGTAGCAGTGGCACCGGCAGCAAGGCGAAGGAGACTGGCAGCACCAACTCTGATGTTTTCTGCATCAGAAGGATTATGCAGACCTGCCCACTAATTCATAAAGACAACAACAAAACTGATTAGTTCATTAGGAGATTTAATGAGTTTGTTCTCAAAACAAGCTCTATTCTCAGTTTCCAAATGGCCCGGCATATAGCAGCTAGCCCAGCAATCTGCCAAATTTCTATTGGCTGGAACTAGACGAGGAAACCCCAGAAAAATTAGGTAAAACTCCCAGGTTGTTAGATGCCCCAATTGCCATGGCAACTGTGCTGCACGATCAAATAAAAGATGTGATGTGGTTTCATCTTTGTGACAAAACTGACAAGAAGCACTTCCAGCTCAGTTTCTCTTCAGCAAATTGTCCTTTGTTGCAATTGCATTGTGCCATATAAGCCACAGCCATATCTTTATTTTCAGAGGTATATTGCTTTTCCACAGGTGTCTGGAATATCTATCAGTCTCATTCCTGCAAAGGTGGTTGTACATGGATTTAAGAGAGAAAATACCATTCTTTGTCCATTTCCAAAAAGATCTGTCTTTTTCTTGTGACAGCACGTTTGCCTCACTATACCCAAAAGCCCATGCACTTGAACAATCAAATCGGGTGATAAGTACCTTCTCAAGAGAAATTCTAGCCGAGAACAGCAGCACTACAGTAACATTTTGCTCATTGCAGATATCAAAAATATCAGGAAAAGTATCTTTTAAAAGATTAAGACCAATGTTTAAAATAGCGTGCTAAATAAAATAGCGGCAGCCACCTTTAAACGTTGTGGACGCTATATCGTGTTAATAGTGTGGTATAGTTCAAATAGCATTTTCAAAATAATACTAAATATAGTCTAAAAATAAATAATTTTACTAGAACGAATGGATATATAGTCCAATACTGACTGAATCATACATACATAACCACACATAAAAATAGATCACAAATATTTTAGAAGGATAACATCAGCATGTCACAGGGCAACAACACGGTATAAATTATTTATTAAAAATTATTAGCATTAGGGATATTATCTTCTGATTTAGAAGTGGAACCAACAGATTGCACTTCATCACCACAAAAAAGTGAAAGCAACTCGAAAAAATAGCGCTATGCGCGATATAACATGCTATTTGTAAATAGCGCCACATCGAGCACAATTACTAAAATTTAGCATGGACCCTCTAGATATGCTATAGTGCACTATTAGCGGAGAAACAACGTGCTATTTTAAACCTTGGTTAAGACCACACCAATCATCATACCAGAAACTTGTCAATTTCCCATCCCCTACCTGAATCCTCCTGCCACTTAGATAAAGATTTTTAACCTTCTTCATATCTGTCTATAAGGGAGAGTCACCAGGTTTTTTCCATGAATAAAAAATGCCAGTATCTTTCAAGTATTTTGTATTCATAAAATGCTGCCAAGGGCCTGTACCCGATTCAATTTCCATTTAGCAATCATTTTTACAGTCGTATTTTTCTACTCCCTAGCATCAACTTCTCCTCGATCTCATACGCAAGAGGCAATAGCCCAGCCCAGTCCATTCTCCCATCAAACTCTCGCAGCGTCTCTCTTCCTAAAAAAAAGAGGGAAAAACATCTCACCCTAAAAAAAGGAAAAGCATCGAAAAAAGGGTAAATGAAAATAAAAACCCCACAATCCTTACAGGTTCTCCTCCAACTTAACCAGCACCGGAAGGTAGTTAAGTAGTGGTAGCCGTAGACACCATGGTTTAGCTCTATTGTTCTTAGTTCAGTTCAGCTCTGTATTTCTTAGTTCAGTTCAGTTATGTAGTTCTTGTCTTCATCCTGCATCTTTTGCTGCCATGAGAGGGAGGAAAAATGTGTTGATACGATCAAGTCGAAATTGGTTAATTAGTTATGCATGTATTACTCTGGATAACTTTTTAGCTGTTGAAATTCTTCATATATATGTTATACATGTCATTTTTCTATTTTTACGAAACCCTATTTTGAATAGCACGCTATAACTTGCATTGCGTTTGGAGAAGGGTCACCCTATTTCATTTAGCACCGTACTTTTTCCTTGATTATTAGCAAGATTTAAAATTGCGTGCTAAATGAAATAGCGGCAGCTTCCTTCAAACTTAGCGTGCTATATTTCAAATAGCATTTAAAAATTTACTAAACATGGCCTAAAAATAAAGAATTTCGCTAGAAAGGTTAGATATATAATCAAAATGACCGAATCATACATACATAACTACATACAAAAGATAGATCTCCAATTTTTCAGAAGGCTAACATCAGCATTCCACAAGGTAACAACATAGTATAAATTGTTTATTAAGAATCATCAATATTAGTGATATTATCTTCTGATTCAGAAGAGGAACTAACATATTACAGTTCATCACCACAAAAAATTGAAAGCAACTTAGCTTGAAAAAATAGCGCGCTAACGCTATAAAATTTTAGGGCGATATATCATGCTATTTCCCAAATAGCGCCATGCAAGCAAAATTACTACTCCCTCCGTCCCGTTTTAATTAACTTAACAGTTTGCAAAAAACCCCTATCATTTCTTACTGCCTACCCGCACGTCCTCGTCATCACGAATCAGACCTAGCCCAACCGCTCCGCTCCGCATCCGCAGGGATCATCCGGAATCACATGTCAATGTACTCACAGGCTGTCCTCGAAGCGATCCAGCTCCCGATCATAGGAGCGCCTCCCGTCGACCAGGCTCCCGTTGACGCCCTTGCCGGGAGCGGGAGGGCAGCCCATGGCGAGTCACAGAATGGCGCAGCCGATCGAGTAGCCGCCCGCCTCCGCGCGCCTGGCGGTGACGCTGACCACCTCCTCCGTTGCCTAGCCGACGACGATCTCGTTGGCCCAGTATTCGTTGGACGACGATGATCCCTGCTGCTATTCATACGCCTCCGTTTCCCTCGATCGATCCCAGCTGGATCCATGGCTCGATTGGCGAGCTGGTGGAATTGATCTAGATCTAGGGAGTCTGTTTTAAAATTTAAAACTGTATAGGACGGGAATGTAAAAATCAATTTCTGAAGCGTTTTTTCTCCCCCAAGTTAATTAAAACGGGACGGAGGGAGTAAAATTTAGCGGAGAAATAACGCGCTATTTTAAACCTTAATTATTATGCATATGTTGGAGATGCTCTTACTAGAGTAAAACATTTTGTCATATTGGGAAATCCGTGATTGATTTAAAATATCTGGTTTTCCATTTAGCACAATCATTTCTACAGTCGTATTTTTCTATTAGCATTTTCTAACCATTCCTAGTTTTGTTTTGGTATCATTTCAATTTTTCTCCTCGATCCCATACGCAAGAGGCAATAGCCCAGCCCAGTCCATTATTGCAGCGTCTCTCTTCCTAAAAAAAAAAGGGAAAAAGATCTCACCCTAAAAAAAGGGAAAAGCATCGAAAAAAGGGTAAATGAAAATAAAAACCCCACAATCCCTGCTCGACTTCCACCGCCGAATGCTGTCCAAATCCCTCGACCAAAATCCCCAAAATCCCCCATGGCGATGAGACCTCCTCCTCCGCTGGTCGACGACCTCATGCGCGAGATCTTCCTGCGCGTGCCGCCGCACGACCCCAGGGCCCTCGTCCGCGCCGCCGCCGGCTGCAGGAGCTGGCGCGGCATCATCCGCGACGCCGAGTTCGCCCGCGAGTACCGCAAGCGCCATGGGGCGCCGCCCATGCTGGGCTTCCTCTTCGAGGAACTCCACTACCCTCGCAGAGAGTTCGACGACGCGTACTGGGTCTCCCACTTCGTCTCCACCGCGACCTTCCGCCCGCCGCCACCGGCGTGTCAGGCTCGCCCCTACTGGCACTTACTCGACTCCCGGCACGGCCTCGTCCTCTTCTACACCCCTCGAATGAAAGCGGACTTCGTTGTCTGCGACCTCGTCACCGGCAACCAGTGGGAAATTCACGCCAGCCCCAAGTGCGCCGACATCATGTGGTGGGAGTGGGATGAAGAGGACGAGGAACTCGAGCGCATACGCTGTAATGCCGCGGTGTTCTGCGCCAAGGACCGATGCGACCACCTCCACTGCCATGGCGGCCCTTTCCGCATCGCCTTGGTGGGCTCCGAGGAGAGTGAATTAGTAGCCCACGCCACCGTCTACTCATCAGAGACTGGTGAGTGGAGCGACATGATCGAGGTTCAGACCCTGGATTTCATCCTAGGCCCCTGGTCGGGGCACAGTGCTGTTGTGGGAAATAAGGTCTATGTCCCCTGTGTGGAGAGTGACAGTGTCGTCGAGTACAACATGGATGAGCAAAAACTATCTGTGATTGATTCCCCGGACACAAACCATGGTGGATACCTCATGGGAGTGGAGGACGGCATGCTGCTGTTTGCGTTTGTGGTGCAGCCTAGACTCTACCTATCGTCAATGAAGATTGGTCCCAGCGGAGCTGTGGGATGGGCGCGACAGAGGATCATCGAGCTCGAACCGTTGCTCCCTCGTGATGTCCTCTTGGACAAGTACATGTCGGTAGTTGGTTTTGCTGAAGGTATTAATGTCATCTTCCTGAGTACAGCAACACATGGGTTGTACACAATTGATCTCAATTCAGGCGAACACAAGAAGGTGCACGACAGGATTTATGGTTATTATTTCGAAAAGGTCATGCCCTACATGAGCTTCTATACTGGAGGTACAAACTAGCCCTGTATTGTTTTTCATACATGTAATGGAATCATGAACACTGAACACGCCATTGACTACTATTTCAGCTCCCAATATGTCGATGAGTACATATTTATATGCATGTTTGCTTGTTTTTTTTGATTTTCAGTTTGATCGTAGAGATGTAGGAACCCATCCCTTTTACTGTTATATTATTCGGATATTGAGTTTTGCTGCAGATCTGGTTGACTGTACGAAACTATGAGGTAGTCCTTGATTTTTCCTGCCATGTTTCCTTGGGTGGATTAAGTAATGATTTTTCCGTGTGGAACCCGGTCTTACGCAGATTAAGTAGGCAGCTGATCAAAGAACGTCATGGTAAATGTGTAGTTGGTGCTGTGTCTTTATTTGGCTGCTCTAGTATATATCCTGCACTGATTAGGCCATACAAGTTGGTTAACCTAGTCAAAGCTTTGCTGATCAGGCCCTCACATTACCTAGTGCAGTTTGCAAAACAATTAAATGATCAGAGCTTTGATCTGAGCCAAGCGGGTATAGAGCACCAAAACCTTCTTGTGGTGTTTTGGATAGGATAACCTAGTCCCAGTCATGCACTAGATACTTGCCTGCGAACTTGCCCAAATGAAAGAGATGATTTCAGTGTTGTGTACTTCCAGCATTCTAGTTCCAGATTGAATCATGTTCTGTTGTGGATACTTCCTTTTATTTTTTGGTTCATTCAGACAGCTAGAAACGAAATGATTTTGAGGGGAAGAGTGTGCTACTCTCCTGCCCATCCCACCATCTTACGAAGTTTGTTTTATCTTATGGTGCAGCATGGGGGCGGTTGCCGACCTCACACCAAGTTTCGCGCGCAGTTGTTGGTGCTACTACGATATAATCAAATGGCGTCAAGACGATGGATCTGTTTACTTCTGCTGCCCAGGAAGAATTTGAAGCGAACTGTGGTGTCTTCTGTTGCTGCTTGTGGTGAACAGACTGGCTAAGGTGTATGAGCTTTGTTCTACCTGTGCTTGTGCAAGAACTTGAGTTTGTTCGTCTAGGTTGGGTGCAACTCAAACTTTCTTTTGGCGGAAATTCTGAAGATTGATGTTTTTGTGGCACGAATTGGTGCACATTGCTACTATATCCTTTTGCTGATATAGTGGTTGCTCTTGTCTGGAAACTGCACTCTTCTGGAGTATATAATGTACAATGTTCCTGGTCACAATAGGGTTCTCACTAGAGGCAATGTTGCAAGGCACATAGCACAATTTTGGTGCTGAGCCCGAGTCTGTTGTTCTCTGAATGCCCTGCGGCCAAGATGTGGTGGCCTGAACTTTCTGAATTAATTCATATTGATTTGGGAACGGATTATAAACATCATTGTTAATACTATGCTTTGTGCAGCTGTTTCTTGGAACTCGCTGGATATAACGTACCTTCACTTTACCCACAAAAGAAAAACGTAGCTTCACTTTGGTAAAATTTTGGACTGCCGCGGGGCAAAGCATTATAGTTTTGTAATGATGGGAGAGTAATCCCCTTCGGAACCTTTTTTTTTCGTTTTTCTCTTTGTTGCTTTGTTGACTTGTTGTTGGTCTTGTTTTGTCAAGACTCTTCTACTTAATTAATGAATGGAGGCAAATCTTTTGCCTCCGACGTTCCAAAAAAAAAAACCTGTATTGGAATGCAGGTCTAGTGGCAAGAACTGCATCAGGAGGTGAAGGTCGCTATGCCAGGGCAAAAGGATGGCCGCTCTGGACGAACACATGGTGCCGCTGCACCTGAAGATGAAGGAGAAAATGCAACTTTGGTTTCGTAGTCGCTAGATGAATAAGAAAATTGTGCACACCCAGGCTCTCAGGAGTTGACTAAGAAACAACAGTTTCTTGTTTGACTTACTACATTCGTTAAGATCTTTTGTCTTGACTGGAGCGAGAATTTGGAGAAATCCATTGATTATCCTGGATTTAAAACTAGTTTCGCTTACCATTTTCTACCATTTCTGGCTTCATCGTTTTTTTAACCATTTCTTGCTTTCTACTACAACTTTTTTTTTTTGAAACGGGGCAAAAGTTTTGCCTTTCATTGATATAGGAGAAAAGAGTTGGCCAGTTTATGAGGAAACTGGCCGAAAAACCGTACAACACGACACCACACACCAGCCCCGAGGCTGCGCTCCACACGGGTCGACGACCAACCAGGTCGACACCACACCTCAATGCAACAGGCGGAGGCGAAAGACCGGAGCCACCGCTCCAACTACCACGCCGGCCCCAAGGCCGCGCCCCGCCTGGCCGAAGACGAACCCGCCTCCACCGAACCACCAAAACACTGCACAAGCCCCTCTGTCCGGTGGACATCCAAAGCGAGGCCCCAAGAGGCAAAGCGACACAACCGCCCACGCCCGATCCCGCGAGAAATCTAGGGTTTCCCCCGGAGAGCCCGGGCGGAGATCATGAGACACCCACTTCGACGACGCCTTCAAAAAGGATGTGGCGCCCACGGGCGTCACCGTCGTCGGTCCTGGCCGGCCGCCAAGACAAAGCTTTCGCCCGAGCAAGAGTCTCAAAAACTCGCACCCGCCCAACAAGGACCGGCACAGACCACCACCTGCATCCGCCATATCGCGACCCCCGGAGCAACGCGCCTGTAGCCAACGGAGCACCGTCGAAGAGCACCGCGGGCACCGCCGGAACGCCACATAGAGGGGACGCCGACCAACACCAACGCCGAGCTCGAAGACGAACGCCGAAGCCCGCAGACAAGAGCTCCAAGATCCGGCCGCCGCGCCGCCCACGCGGCCACCGCAGCCGCCGCACCGCCGAGGATTCCGGGGCCACCGTCCCGTCGCGCTCCTCACCCAGCTCCTCCTCTAGGCACACCACCACCATCGAGCGCCACCGCCCCGGCCTGCATCCACGGCTCACCGCGACGCCAAGCAGACCCGCCGCGGACGTCCCGCAGCAACCTCGCCGCCAAAGCGGTCCTCTTGCAGCAACATCGTGGCCAACCCAAGGCCGCCGCCGCGAAGCCCTCCCGGCCCAGGGCCAGGCCAGCACCACGCCGCCACCGCGCCCGTGGCCCGCACGGCCCTAGCAGACCCAGATCGGGGCCCGCCCATGGCGCCGGCCGCCGCGCCGCCAACCACCACCTGCGCCACCATCTCGGCCTCCCGACGCCACACCGCAGGGGCCCCGCGTCGGCCAGCCACCGCGCTGCCACGGCCAACCGCGCCCCGAGCCGGCCCGCCCGGCCCAGATCTGGCCTGGCCGCCCTCGACCGCCCAAGTCCCACGCGCCGCCGGCGGCAGGATGAGTCGCCGCGCCCGCCTCAAGCAGCCACGCCCGCAGCACTCCGCCGAGCCCACCGCACGCCGCCGCGCCCGCTGCCCTGAGCCGCGCCCGAGCGAGCTCCTCCTCGCCAGGGACGCGGTAGGGGAAGAAGCGCCCCGCCGCCACCTTCCTCGGGGAGCGCGCGGCTTCGCCGGCCCCCCTCCGGCGGCGGCGAGGCAAGGGAGGGAGGAGCTGGGGGCCTAAGAGCATCCCCACTCGTTTGGGCTCCCCACGCCCTAATCCGGCGAAATTTTCGTCCGGATTGGAGGAAGATTTGGCGTGGGGAGGCCCATTTTCCCAGCCGCGAGCCCAGGATGGATGCAACGTAATACGACGAATTCAGACAAAATAGGCGAATTCGTTCAAACATAAGAGAAATTTAATGATATTTAACATATAGAGGCGAGTTCGTACATAAAATAGGCCGAATTCGTACATATATTTGAATTCGGCGATTGGCAAACTAATACTAAAACTAAAAGCGGCCTCCTACATGCCGAAATGGCGGTAGAAGGTCGTGTAGTCGCCGCCGTCGTCGTCGCCGGAGCCGGCGTCGTCCCGGGGCGGCGCGCCTCGTACCAGCGGCTCGTGCCCTGGCCAGCGTCGCCGGTGCGTGGAGGCGACGGCCGGTAGATGTCGTCGTCGCTGCTCTCCTCGAGCTTGATCACCTCCCTGGGCGCGGCGTTCCGGGAGGACGGCGGTGCGGCGGCGCGGGCGGCGAGTTGGCGCGCGACGCCCAGATCCAACATCCGCCGCTGCTGCTCCGCCTCCTGGCGCTCCCGGGCCGCGCCCGGACCACTCCGGCCGCGGCGTCGATGGGGAGGGTGTTGTCGGCGGGCACCAGGTCCTTCAGCCGACCCGGCGATCGCCTCCGCCACCGCGGCGTCCTCCGCGCGCTTCGCCTCCTCCTCGGCGAGCTGGTTGGCGGCGGCCGCGGCGGCCTGATTCTTCGCCGTCTTCCTCTTCTGCCTGCGTTGCGGCGAGGAGGGCTGGTCGCGGATGACGAGCGCGCCGCTGCTGCGCCCTCTGGTCGGCGGTGGAGACGCCGGCTCCTTCTTCACGGTGGCCGGAGACGGCCACTCCTTCTTGACGGTGGCCGGCGTCGACCCGCCGGACCTAGACGCCGACCTCGATCCCGACGACGAGGAGGACGGCGCCATCCTCCTCGGTATCCAGGAACTACCGTGCCGGCGCGACACGGTAGCCGCCACCGGCGGCGGCATCCCCGGGACAGGGAGTTCCCGTCCTCGATGTGCGCGAGCACATTCTCGAGGGTGCGGTTGGGCGCGCTCCACCATCGGCGGCGGCCGGCGGCGTTGTTCCTTGCCGGAGGAGGAGGAGGGCCGTCGTAAGCGGCGAGTTCGCGTTCGTACCTTCGCCGGAAGAACGCGATCCACGCTTCGTGGTTGTCGGGGAAGAAGCGCGGATCCGCGCGCTGCTCGTCACTGAGAGTGGCGAGCACCTCCTCGATCGCCGTCTCGAGTGCGCCGCCACCCGTTGGCGGCGGCGGGATCGGCACGCCGCCTGCGCTCAGCCTCCATCCTCCCGGCGCGCGGAAGTCCGGCGGCGCAGGGTAGCCCGCCGCGTGCAGGAGTCGCCCCTCCCATTGGTGGAGAGAGCGGCGGCCGAAGCCGTTGTTGGCCGCACCATCGTTCGCCATTGCTGCTTCCTTCGAGTTCGGGGATGATTTGGGGGAAGACGAGCGAGGAGGTGAATGCGGGGCAGCCGGGGTAGTTCGACGATAAATAGCGGTAGGCGTGCATGAAACCGAGGCGACGGCATTAACTCGCCGCGTGGAAGCTACGCGTCCGGCGAATGCTGACCGGCGGCAGGCTTTTACAGCGCGCGGAAGACGATGTGATGAGGACAACGATCGGTGTCTCTCGCCGACAAGTTGGGGCCACCAGACGCGCGGGAACGTTTCGCGCGCTTTCGTTTCGTCCGGAGTCCCCGAGCGTTTCCCGGGGGGCCGGGGGTGGCGTGGGCTCGCCGGATGGATGAAGGGCCAAATCCGGACGAAAACGAGGAACCGGGGGCGCGACTGGACCGAATTACGCCGTCCGGATGGAAAAAACGCTCGCCGGGGGCCTCGACGGGGGCACGAGTGGAGATGCTCTAACGCGGCGGCGGCAAGGTTTTTCCCCCGGCCGCCAGAGGAGGGCGACGCGAGGGGAGTCTCGTGAGTTGCGTATGTCGAAAGTTGTCTTTACAACTTTTTTTTTTATCAGATGCTTTCTACTTTTTTTTTTTTTGAGCGGTCAGATGCTTTCTACTACAACTGGGAGTAAGAATTCTGGAGTATTTCCAGTTCTAGTTTACAACCCAGCAGGCAGCCCAGCCCAGCCCAGCCCATTCCCATTCACACGGGTCCATTCAAGGCTCAAAACCCAACTCCACGCCGCAGCTCCACTTTACTGCCGAATGCTACCCAAATCCCTCGACCAAAATCCCCAATCCCCATGGCGACGAGGCCGGCGCCGCTGGTCGACGACCTGATGCGCGAGATCTTCCTGCGCCTGCCGCCGGACGACCCCAGGGGCCTCGTCCGCGCCGCCGCCGCCTGCAGGAGCTGGCGCGGCATCCTCTCCGACCCGGCCTTCGCCAGCGAGTACCGCGCGCTCCATGGAGCGCCACCCATGCTGGGATTCCTCTACGACGAACGCTATACCGACGACTGGCCGTTCCATGGGGACTACTGGGTCTCCCACTTCGTCTCCACCGCGTCCTTCCGCTCGCCGGCGTGTGAGGACCGCCAGCACTGGCGCGTTCTCGATTCCCGGCACGGCCTCGTCCTCTTCTATACCCCCACACTCGACGCGCAGTTCGTTGTCTGCGACCTCGTCGCCGGCGACCAGTGGGAAATTCACGCCGACCCCAAGTGCTATAGCATCATGTGGTGGGAGCACGACGAGGCAAAGTATAAGTACGCCAGCATACACTGTAATGCCGCGGTGTTCTGCGCCAAGGATCGATGCGACCACCTCGACTGCCATGGCGGCCCTTTCCGCATCGCCTTGGTGGGCTCCGTCGAGGATGGTTCAGTATCCCACGCCACCGTCTACTCATCAGAGACTGGTGAGTGGAGCGACATGAGCTCCGTTCAGAACCCAAATTACATCAATGGCAGGGGGCACAGTGCTGTTGTGGGAAATAAGGTCTATGTCCCCTGTTTGGAGAGTGACAGTGTCGTGGAGTACAATATAGGTGAGCAACAACTATCTGAGATTGATGCCCCGTTTGAGGACCAGGACCAGAACCAGCCCTACATTGAACTCATGGGGGTGGAGGACGGCATGCTGCTGTTTGCGTCCGTGGTGGATGCTAGACTCTACCTATGGTCAATGGAGGCTGGTCCCAGCGGAACTGCAGGATGGGCGCGACGCTGGGTCATCGAGCTTGAACCGTTGCTCCCTCCTGATGCCGTCTCGGACAAGCCGGACGACGTCTTGCCAGTTGGTTTTGCTGAAGGTGTTAGTGTCATCTTCCTGAGGACAAGGAATGGGATGTACACAATTGATCTCAATTCAGGCAAATGCGAGAAGGTGCACCAGATATGTTTCGAAAAGGTCATGCCCTACATGAGCTTCTACACTGGAGGTACAAACAAGGCTCGTAATCTGTACTTCAAACATGTAGATGAATCCATGAACTCTAAAACAGACCATTGACTATTATTTCAGTTCCCACTATCTCCATGAGTAGATAGATATTTCTATGCAGATCTACTCGTCTTTTCCGGTTTTCTGTTTGATTGTAGAGATTTTGGAACCCATCCTTTGTATTGTTACATTATTCAGATGTTTATGCTGCATATCTGGTTGACAGCAGGCAAACTATGAGTAGTCTTGTGATTTTCCAGCCATGTTGTCTTTGGTCTTGTGTTGATACTAACCAGAGGAAAAAATCATGTACTAGCTGTTTGGAATTGTTCTTAGGTGGCATAAGTAGGCAGCTGGCCGGAGAAGTTGAATATCCTTAGAATATCAGTCTTGTGGTTATTATACCAATTATATACAAAATGAAACATGGTTTATTCTCTTGTGTTCTAAATATATGTTCTTTGAGGTTAGGGATTTATTATTCTTTTGCAAAATATTTGCATATTATTTCAATATGTCGTCATTGACCCAGATTTGGCAATCACATATAGCAGTATATTGCCCCCTCCCTTATTTTAGGATTTCCATTTACAATTTTCTTTTCTATCTAATTTCATTCTTTAAATGTCATCCAAATTGTTAGCAGATGAGCGAGAAGGTAACTATCTCTTGCAAGTTCTTTATTTCGTTGGTGCTGTATGTTCCGTTGGCTGCTCTAGTATATAAGTTGCGCTGATTAGGCCTTATGAGTTGGTTAACCTAGTCAAAACTTTGCCTCTCACGCCCTAACATTTCGTAGAGAAATTTGCAAAACAATTAAGTGATTAGAGCTTTGCTGTGAGTCAAGAGGTCTCGGGCACCCAAACCTCCTTATGGTGTACTAGTATTGGATAGGATAATCTTGTCCCACGTATGCACTAGACACTTGCCCGTGAGCCTGCCCAAATGAAGAGATGATTCCATTGTGTTGACCTCTAATATTGTATATAACAGATCGAATCATGTTGTGCTGTGGGTACTTCTTGCTATTGCTTGGCTGATTTGGACAGCTAAAATGAAATGATTTTGCGGGGCAAAGTTTGCTCCTCCCCTACTCGTCATATAATCTGATGAAGGTTTGTCTCTTATTGTGCAGCATGGGGGCAGTTGCTGACCTTGGAGTAAGCTTCATTCACAGTTGTTGGTGCAGCATGGGGGCAGTTGCTGGCCTTGGAGTAAGCTTCATTCACAGTTGTTGGTGCTAAGACGATGGATCTGTTTACTTTTGCTGCCTAGGAAGAATTTGAAGCAAACTTTGGTGTCTTCTGCTGCTGGTTGTGGTGGACAATCCGTTTACTCTGAATGCGCTTTTGTTCTATTAACTTGAGTTTGTTCGTCTGCGTTTGGTGCACAAAACAGTCATTCAGAAGAAATGTTGATCTACTTGTTGTGGACAGTGTGGTTAAGGTGGAGGCGCTTTTGTTCTACTTTCTTGTGCCAGAACTTCAGTTCGTTAGTCTGAATTTTGTGCAACTCAAAACTGTCTGTCAGGGAGAAATTTTGATGACCGGTTGATGGTTTAATTGGTGCAAATTGCTCTTGTTCTATACGTTTGAAGAGAGTGGATGCTGTCAGCTTTAAAACACACTTTTCTGGATTTACAACGTAAAATTTCTCTATGCAGTAATACATTTAGTGGCAATCTAAAATCCCCACCAAATTTCATGTGTTTCTGTGGCTCCTTAATCACAATATGCATTTGAATATGCTTTTTTGGTGTGTTTCTAACTTCTTATTTGATTGCCCTGTGACCAAGCTGTGGTGCCTGTACTTTCTGAGTTTGTTCAGATTGAGGTGGGGACATGTTGAATATGTTGCTGTACGCTGGCTTAGCAATAACAAGAACGCTACTGTTGATATATTCATTTTGGTAAAACAACCTGGATTGAAATGTCAAAAAGAAAGGCAACTGAAGCTGAAGATGGAGGAGAAAATGCAACTCAGATGGTCGAGTGCCTGGATGCTTCTTTGTCTGACGGCTGCTATAGAGAGGGGTTTGAAGTGGAACCAATTGGTAATTATATGCTTCTAATCGCCATTTCAGAATCAGTTCGACTCTTATCGTTCTGTTTCGTAGTTGCCATACCTAAGAGCATGTCTAACAAACCCCTTAAAAGGGCCAAACCCGTATAATAACCGTCGAAATACGGGTTGGGCTCTACCCTACCGTCTAGCAGGCCCCATAAAAATGGCCCCCGCGTCGATTTTTCCCGGTTTCGATTACGGGGCGGGTCTTCGCCCCCTACTTGTGCGGGGTGGGAGCGGGAATAGAGGGCCAAACCAGTATCCTCCCCTCCACTGCGCGCGAAGGGTTTCAGCAAAACCCAACCGCCGCCACCGCCACCCGATCTCCTCCGCCCCACCCTTCCCGGCAACGACACGGCCGGATCCCACTGCCATGGATCCTCCGCAAGGGCCGCCGATCGTCGGCGGTGCACCTCCTTCGGCCGCGGTGGTTGATGTCCCCGTCGGAGGTCCGCCAAACGCCGGCGACGTGTCGGCAATGATCTCCGCCACCATCCCGTCGAAGAGGAAGAGGCTTCCGAAGCAATTCTTTGAAGCCCCTGCGGCGGCCGCAGCTCCGCCGGCCGCAGCCCCGCCGGCTGCCAAGAAGGGGTGCAGGATGAAGACGAAGGCGGCCGGGCCGAGGGGTGCCCCGCAATCCAAGGTGAAGACAAAGGCAGTCAGCCGCATCAGCCTCGCGCCTCCACCGTCTTCCAAGGCCACGGCCCCTCCTCCCTCCGTTCCGTCTGCGGCGACGCCCGCGCCGCCGCCACCCTCCATGGACGTAGACAAGGTGTTCGATGTTGAGTCCACAACATCGTACATGGACATGCTCAACGAATCCGCGGTGGACTTGGACGCCGGCATCGATGCGTTCGATGGGGAGAGCAACGTCGAAGAGATTGATGACGAGGAGGAGGATGAGGATGACGAGGAGGTGGTTGAGGTTGATCCGGCTGCCGCCGGTTCTTCCTCGACGCCGAAGCCACACATGGCGAACTACAGCGAGATCGAAGACGCGATCTTGGTCCGTGCTTGGAGTAAGGTGGGGATGGATGAGTGCACCGGAGTGGATCCAATGTCTTCAACATCTTCCTAAGTGGAAGTTGAGGGACATCGAACCAAAGTGCAAGAAGGAGGCCCTGCTCACCATGGATGATGAAGCGTAAGACATGATTGCGAGAAACGCCGGCAAGCCCGAGGGCAACAAGAAAGCCAAGGATATGGTGAAGGTAGAAGGAGAAGCATCTAGCTTCCGGGAGAAGTTGGATCAACTCATGAAGTCTAAAGAGGCATTGACGATGAAGACATTGGAGACCAAGCTCCTCATTACCGAGAAGAAGAAGGAGGTGAAGCTTGCCAAGGTGGAAGCAAGGCGGGAAGATGCCAAGGTGAAGCCCGAGCTGGACTTGAGGATGATCACACTCAAAGAATCCAAGGCCATGAAGGAGATCTTGGCCGAGGAGAGGGAAATCATGATGATGCGCACCGACGGCATGGACGAGGATCAGCTGGCGTGGTGGAAGGAGACCAAGGCGGACATCATGGCGAGGAAGAAGGTTGCGCGTGAAGCTCATGCTGCAAGTGCTCTTGGTTCGTCGACTCCTCGAGGTGAGTCTCCGGCGAGTGGTGGCGTCGCTGGCGATGGACTCGTTGATGGTTGATCACATTTGGGAAGTTGCCGCTGGCGATGGACTCGTTGATGGTTGATCACATTTGGGAACTTTCGTGGCTTGAACATTGGCTATGATCGCGTTGTGATGTTAAAAACTATAAATTAGGCATCACATATTTTGGATGTGCTATATTTGATCTGAAATTGTTGTGTAAATTGTTGTGCAAATTGTTGTCTAAAACCCTGTTTTGAGGGGTCGGCAACTCGTCCGAGCTATCTGTTTTACGGGGTGGGGATACGGGTTCTGCTAGCTCGGACGAGTTTTCGGCCAATGAAAAATGAATACAGTCGCGTTTTAAGGGGCAGAAAATACGGGTTAGACATGCTCTAAGGCACTGAACGGTCAAAGCTTAATGGGGTCTTTAGCGTTCGTGGCCCAACCCGCGGGCTGCCTGCCTCTTCCTTCGTACCGCCCCAAGCCAGCCCGTTCTATTCTCATGGCCCATAGGTGGGGAGTATCGATATACACAGGTCGATTACTCAAAAAAAAAAAAAAAATCACTCGTGAGTCGTGAGCTACACGCCGCGGCGGCGCTCCTCCTCGGCTCCCACCGCTGGACGCCAACTCGCCCCCAAATCCATCTACCAAAACTCCAACTCCAGCGACGCCTCCTTGCGATGAGCCTGCCGCCTCCGCCGGAGCCCTGCCCCGGCTCGCCGGCGGCGCTCGCAGACGACGCGATGCGCGAGATCTTCCTGCGCGTCCCGGCGGACGACCCCAAGAGCCTCGTCCGCGCCGCCGCCGTCTGCACGACCTGGCAAAGCATCCTCTCCGACGTCGTCTTCACCCGCCAGGACCGCGCGTTCCACGGGGCGCCGCCCATGCTCGGCTTCCTCCACAACACACTCCAGATGAACAGACGCCACGAGGAGTACGTTGTCTCCGACTTCGTGTCCACCGCGTCCTTCCGCACACCGGCGTGCCACGAGCAGTGGCGAAGCCAGAACAATAATCTTGTGTAGTCAGTTCAAAACTGTGTAGTCAAACATATGTATTTATATGATTTTTTTATTTTTTTTTTGCATAATTTCTAGCTATGCACCTAAAAAACTGTGTAGTCAATAGACTACACAGCTCTAGTGTGGCTCCGCCACTGGCCACGAGCGCCAGCATTGGCGCGCCCTCGACTCCCGACACGGCCTCGTCCTCTTCCACACCCCTAGTAAAACTAAAAGGGACGGGGACTTCGCTATCTGCGACCTCCTCACATACGACCAGTGGAGAATCAAGGTCAACGATGAGTGCTCCGACATCTTCTGGCATGACCGGGACAACGAGGGCGTACTGTGGAACGCTGCGGTGCTCTGCGGCAAGGACCGGTGTGACCACCTCTACTGCCATGGCGGCCCTTTCCTCGTGGCCCTCGTGTTCTGCGACAAGGGACAGACCACAACCTTTGCCTCTGTCTACTCATCGGAGACTCATAAGTGGAGCGACATGATCTCCATCGAGGAACCGAATGCCATCAAGAAGTCGGGCCACATTGCTGTTGTGGGAGATAAGGTTTATTTCCAGTGTGAGCGTAGCGAAAGTATTGTGGAGTACAACATCGGTGAGCAAGAACTATCGGTGGTTCATCTGCCGATTGAAGATGAGGACCTGCCGGACATTGACCTCATGGGGGTGCACGACGGAATGCTGCTGTTTGGGACTATTGTGTGGCCTAGACTCTACCTCCGGTCAATGGAGGCTGGCCCCAGCGGAGCTAAAGATTGGGCACGACGCAGGGTCATTGAGCTCAAACCAGTGCTCCCTCGTGCCCTATTTTTAATGTCGGTGGTCGGTTTTGCGGAAGGTGTTGGTGCCATCTTCCTAAGTACACAGGATGGCGTGTACACAATTGAGCTCAGTTCGGGCCAAAGCAAGAGCGTACACAGTAAGCCAATCTTCGGAAAAGTCATGCCCTACATGAGCTTCTACACTAGAGGTACTATACTAACCAGCCTCGTACTAATTTTTGTAATATGCATATGAAGTCTTCAAGACTAAACATGAAGTCATGAAGTTTGACTATGTTGATGAGTATGTAGAGTTCTTATTTTCATTTCTCTGCATAACTAGATAGACAATTGTATGTAGAGTTTCAAGTAGTTGTGTGGAATCTGGCTTATGTGGATTAACCAAGCAGTTTACCAATGAACTTTGCCAGGTGTAGAGTTTCAAGTAGATAACGAGTGTGTAGTTGGTCCTGTATGTTTCGCTGGCTGCTCTAGGATATATGCTTCGCTAGTCAGTCCTGTTAGACCTAATACGACTGCTGCAGCACAAGATCGCGAAAAGTAGCAACTAGAACACCTAGTTAACATAAACAGAGAGAGTAGATGTGTTGCATTACTGGGCACTGACGATCCCATCGACGCCTGCGTGAGGCAGGCTTGGTGTGGCGGTGTTGATGACGAACTTGGGGTCGATGACGATCGGGAGATCCTCCCTGATCCCCTCCGGGCGCCACCTGCACCTGCCCTGGGACAGCACGGCGAGGTTCCAGTCTTCCCGTTGCTTCGGCCACTCTAGATCGGTAGAGTTTTGGGATGTGGGGGAAGCAGATGTTTAGATCGTTAACTTGGGTATCGATCTCTCGCCGGACTCCCCCTTTATATGGCACAGCAGTAACAGGGGACCAAAACCATCGAGTTGGTTTTGGCACCCCCGATCAGGGTGCGTTTGTTACATACGAGAACAGGTCACGTACGGATCAAGCCCGGACGTTGGTCCAGTGGGCCCATCCCTTTAACGTTAAGTTTTGACTTTTCTCCGTTAACCGAAAATGATCTGTCGAACTCGACAGATCAACCAACATTCTCCCCCTTGATCGTTAGGTTTAACATCATTTGCCCATTCTCCATAGGAATAATAAACCAAAGTGAGGTGTTACAACAACCAATGAAATGCTATTGAACCTCAACACTTATGGCATACCAGCCTATCTTGAAATGGATAACATAATACTTATTGGGAGTGGTTCTTATTATGGTCCCTTTATTCCGGAATCATAAGGCTTCCGGTAATCCCATGCCGGCAACATGCTCACGAAAAATTCTGGGTGGTAAGCCTTTCGTTAGCGGATCCGCAAGCATACGAGTCGTACTTATATGCTTAACCTTAGTTGTTTGATCCTGGATCCTATGCATCACAACATGATACTTAATGTCAATGTGTTTGGCAGCATCACTTGACTTGTTGTTATTCGCATAGAAAACTGCGGGTTCATTATCGCAAGTACAATAGAAGTGGTTTTGAAATGCCGTCAACCACTTTAAGTCCGGGAATGAAATTCTTTAGCCATACAGACCTGCCCGGTGGCCTCATAACATGCTATAAACTCTGCTTGCATCGTAGATGAAGCAACTATAGTTTGTTTGGAGCTTTTCCACGATATAGCTCCTCCGGCAAGTGTGAATACATAACCTGACGTGGATTTCTTACTATCCACACAACCGGCATGATCAGAATCTGAATAACCAACAACTTGTAGGTTATCAGACCTTCTGTACGTAAGCATGTACCCTTTTGTCTCTTGCATATAACGCAAGACTTTCTTTGCGGCCTTCCAGTGGTCTAGTCCTGGATTTGATTGGAATCTGCCAAGCATCCCGGTTATAAAAGCCAAGTCAGGGCGTGTACAAACTTGTGCATACATGATGCTTCCGACAACTGAAGCATAAGGAACCGACTTCATCTGATCAGTTTCAATTTGGTTCCTCGGACATTGAAATGTCCCAAACTTATCGCCCTTGACTACTCGGGGCAGGTGAGCCGGAGCACTTATGCATATTGAATTTCTTTAGTACTCGCTCAAAGTATGCCTTTTGTGATAGTCCCAACACACCTTTAGACCTATCTCGATGAATCTCAATGCCGAGGACATATGAAGCTTCACCGAGATCTTTCATATCAAAATTGGAAGACAGAAAATTCTTGGTCTCGTGCAAGCATATCCTTATCACTGCGAGCCAATAATATGTCATCCACATACGGGACTAATATTGTGAACCTACTGCCCTTAAACTTAACATAAATGCAGACTTGTCCTTAACATTTTCGAGTAAAACCAAAAGTTCTAATAATCTTATCGAACTTGAGGTACCACCTGTCTTGAAGCTTGCTTCAAGCCATATATGGATTTCTTCAGACGACATGCTAAATGTTCCTTTCCTTCCACAACAAAACCTTCCGGCTGAGTCATGTACACGTCTTCATCAAGGTCGCCATTTAGAAATGCCGTCTTAACGTCCATTTGATGCAATTCTAGGTCGAAATGAGCTACCGGAGCCATGACGATCCTAAAAGAATCTTTAGATGACACAGGAGAGAAAGTCTCATTATAATCGATTCCTTCTCTCTCGTGTGAAACCTTTTGCCACAAGTCTAGCTTTGAACCTTTCGATGTTCCCTTTGGGGTCGTACTTAGTTTTGTAGATCCATTTGGAGCCTACTCTTTTGGCGTCATTAGGAACTTCTACTAGGTCCCAAACATCATTTGAGCTCATAGATTTCAACTCGTCTTCCATGGCGATTTGCCACTTAGACGAATTCAAACTCTTAATGGCCTCCTTGTATGAGGTTGGATCCTCCACCTTTCCTATATCATCTACATCCTCACTCATGTAGGTGATATAATCATCTGAGATGGCTTTTCTTCTTTCTCGATGTGATCTTCTCACAGGCGATGGTGGTGGAGGGGCATTATTATTATGAGGATCTTCTTCATTATCCGACCGGTGATTTTCTTCACCTTCTGGATTTGCGTTATCATTAGTTTCGGGATCACCATCGAGGTTGAGGACCGGAACCGTGAGGTTCGGTCTCAACATTAGAAGTGATTCTCCTTCGCATTGGTAGAACGACCTTTTGGATAATCGGGGATGGAGCACACACCCGCTTTTCCTCAAGATCGATCTTCCTTATTTCATTAACTTCATTATCCTCAAAAAATACCGCTTGCCGGGTCTCCACGTACTTAGTGGTATGACCGGGGCAATAGAAACGATATCCCTTTCCCTGTGCGGGTATCCGACGAAGAAACAACTAACCGTTTTTGGGTCTAACTTCTTAAGTTGTGGATTGAAAATTCTAGCTTCAGCAGGACAGCCCCACACACGTAAATAGTTCAAGCTCGGTTTCTTTCCCGTCCACATCTCGTGAGGTGTGTTCGGTGCTGACTTAGTGGGAGCAATATTTAAAATATGTGCAGCCGTCTTCAATGCCTCCATCCATAGGCTTACCGGCAAACTTGCATGACTCGAGCATGCTACGCACCATATCCAAAAGCGTGCGATTGCGGCGCTCAGCCACACCATTTTGTTGAGGTTCACCAGGCATTGAATAATGGGCAACAATTCCATTCTCAGCTAGGAACTTAGCAAAAGGTCCTGGAATTTGCCCATAAGGAGCGTGCCTACCGTAATACTCTCCCCCGCGATCAGATCGTACAACTTTAATTTTTGCATTCAGTTGGTTCTCAACTTCGGCTTTGAACACTTTAAATTTGTCCAAAGCTTCCGATCGATCACGTATAGGGTAAATGTACCCATAACGGGAAAAGTCGTCACGTGAAGGTGATGAACGAATCAAAACCATCTATAGACTTAACATTAAGAGGTCCGCATATGTCAGTATGTATGAGTTCGAGGACACTCGTGGCTCTTACCGCTCCTTTCTTAATTGTTTTTGCATATTTACCTTTGATGCAATCAACACATTTGTCCGCATCGGAGAAGTCTAATGGGAGGAGTACATCATTTTTAATAAGTCTTTCCATTCTCCCCCTCGAAATATGGCCTAAACGACGAGTGCCACAATTTCGAAGAAGTGCTAGTACCCTTCCATTTCTTCTCAACATTTGAAACATTACTCACATGCAAAACATAATCATTCATAGATAACATATATAGTTTGCCTCGTCTGACACCGAGGCCAACATCTTTATTACAATGATTTAAAACAAATTGTTTGTTACCAAACTTGCACTCAAACATGTTATCATCGAGACAAGAAACTGAAATCAAATTCCTACTTAAAGTAGGTACATAAAGAACATTATTTAAATGAAGGTGAAAGCCGGTGTGGAGCTCCAAGGTGAGTGACCCAACAGCTTCAACATCAACTTCAACTCCATTTGCAACTCTAAGTCGTCTTGCCCCGCTTGTTACGGTTTGGATCAAATTTAATCCCGCATAGAATTAGCAACGTGAGCAGTTGCACCTGAATCAATCCACCAGGATGTACAAGAGAAATCAGTATATAACATTTCATCAACAAAAGTGATTTCATCTGTACCTTTCTTCATCATCCACTTGAGGTATTCATGACAGTCCTTCCTGTAATGGCCTTCCTTCTTACAAAAGAAACACACATTATCAGTAGGCTCTGAAGACTGTCCATTATCCTTTTCCTTTTCCTTTCCTTTAAATTTTGGCATTTCCTTCTTGAAGGTTTTCTTTGGCGACTTTGAAGGGCCTGACCCGTCATGCTTTCTCTTTGAGGAGCCAACATGAAAAGCCTGATCCTTGTTCTGCCTCATCATTCTTTCTTCTTCCTGGACAATCCGAGGGGATATCTCAGCAAGTGTCCACTTCTCCTTCATGGAATTGTAGTTGATCTTGAACCGATCGAACTCTTCGGGGAGGGACTCCAAGATCATGATGATAAGGAGGTTGTCACCGAGCTCACACTTTAGGTGCTTCGATTTATTTGAAGCATTTATCATTCTCGGTATGTGTCCCCTAACATCACCATCATTTTTATACTTGCCAAGTAGCTTGTGAAAAAGCTCATGAGCATAAACCTTTTCGAGCCTTTGAATTGCTCCTCCAAGGCTTCCATAAATTCCTTAGCGAGTATCTTTCTTGGGGAGAGCCCCAATAATCTCGAGTGAAATGGAAGAATTCATCACGAGCATTGCAACGTGATTGGATTTGTCCCACTTCTCCATCTTGGAGTCATAAGTTTTCTTTAGTTCATCATACCCCGTAGCACCGAGCAATCGGCGCCACGGGCTTATCCTCCCTTAAGGCATAATCAAACTCGTTGAAAGCCAAACATAGCTCAATCGAGTTCTTCCAACGAGGAAAGTTGCTGCCGGTCAACTGCTCGACAGCATCATAACGCATCGCAGCGGAAGCTGAAATTTGACATGGACATTCATTAGTAAAATTGCATGCATATAAAACAAACATGCCATAAATTCTTATTCTATGTCAAACACCGTTGGGCAGTAATGACACGAATTAGAACAACATTAGGGAGTTGACTTGCAGAAATAATACAACGTTGGTCAGAATTATTTTTGCAGTCATGACATTCTCAAAATAAACATCAACTTTAAATCATTTAAGGAATAACATATGTGATGCTTAATTTGATAATTCAACATTGAAAACATACTAAATACTCTCAACAAAAAATCTCGTTGGTTCATTTCTGTCCAGAGAAAATAGCATGTTTGCTGATCATATTATTTTAGACAATTTAATTTCTGTCCAAAACAGTGCAAAAACATTAAAACATCAACTTAATAATCATTTATATGCACTGAAAAAAACAGAAACAGTGACAGAAAAACGTTCAGCAGCCCAAGACTTCATGGACTGTCGACAACCTGGGTCGAAGCCCATCTTCAGATTGAGCCCAAAAGGACCCCCGGCCCGGCTTCCCCTTCCCGCAGCAATCTGGACCGTCCGATCGATCGGACGGCCGAGATCCCTCGCGGCCAGAACAAAACCTACGAAGCCGGCCGAAACCCTAGTTCATTTCTTCTTCTCCCCCCGATATTTCCGCGATAGAGAGATAGAGACGACGCCGGCGGCGGCGCCGCCCCCCTCCCCTTGCCGCACCGACGCGGCCAAGTCCAGCGGCGCGAGGCGCGCGAGGCATCCACGCCCGGCGGCCGGAGGCGCGCGAGGCGGCCACGCCCGGCGGCCCGAGGCGCCCTTCATCATGCCGGCGCGGTGGCGGCGCTCGCCGGAGCAGCGTGCGACGGACCATGTCCGGCGCGCTCCTCCGTCGAGCGTGGCTACTGGCGCCGTTTCCGTCTGCGAGGGGGGCGCTCACCGGCGAGGCCGGCAGCCATTCCGCGCGTTACCGCGCGTCCATCCGCGCTCCTCCGTCGGGAGAGAGCGGCGGCGCGGGATCCTTGCCCTCGCCGGAGCTATCGCTGCTCCGGCGGGCCCCGAAGGGAGAGGCAACGACCCGGCGGCGTAAGGTGAGTCTCCAAACTCGACAGGGGCTAAAAACATCATGAGATCGCTACATAAACTGCCTAAAACATGATCCTTATACAAAAAACGTGATCTCAGATCACCACTAGGGTTCTAGTGCTTGCAGTACTAGGCATCTGATACCATTGTTAGACCTAATACGACTGCTGCAGCACAAGATCGCGAAAAGTAGCAACTAGAACACCTAGTTAACATAAACAGAGAGAGTAGATGTGTTGCATTACTGGGCACTGACGATCCCATCGACGCCTGCGTGAGGCAGGCTTGGTGTGGCGGTGTTGATGACGAACTTGGGGTCGATGACGATCGGGAGATCCTCCTGATACCCTCCGGGCGCCACCTGCACTTGCCCGGGACAGCACGGCGAGGTTCCGGTCTTCCCGTTGCTTCGGCCACTCTAGATCGGTAGAGTTTTGGGATGTGGGGAAGCAGATGTTTAGATCGTTAACTTGGGTATCGATCTCTGCCAGACTCCCCCCCTTTATATGGCACAGCGCAACAGGGGACCAAAACCATCGAGTTGGTTTTGGCACCCCCGATCAGGGTGCGTTTGTTACATCCGAGAACAGGTCACGTACAGATCAAGCCCTGGACGTTGGTCCAGTGGGCCCATCCCTTTAACGTTAAGTTTTGACTTTTCTCTGTTAACTGAAAATGACTGTCGAACCTGACAGATCAACCAACAAGTCCTATTGGTTGGTTCACCTAGTGTGAACTTTGCTGATCAGGCCCTAGCATTGCCAGAGCAGTTTGCGAACCAGGTAATCAGAGATTTGTTGTGAGCCAAGAGGCCTTGGGCACCAAACCCCTCTTGCTTAACTAGGTAATTTAATCCCTTGCAGGCCACTAAGTACTTTGCCCGGGGAAGTAGTTCCAGATCAACTAATGTTTTGATGAAGCTGCTTCCAGCTTTTACTTGTTTGATTTGGATTGCTAGAAATGAAATGTTTGATTTGGATTTCTAAGTTGACTTGTATTCGCATTAACACATACGAGTATGTTCGAGAATAAGTTAGTTTCTTTTTGTTTGGAGCAAAGAAGTTAGAGAAATTGATGGGTTATCGTGAGTATTAAAATTTCTAGTTTACCAACCATCATATTTTACCATGTCTACTATATTTGTTTCTACAATTTCTAGTTTTTTTTTGCATCTTTTACCAGTTCTATTTTCTTTAGGGGAATCTTTTACCAGTTCTGGTTTGCACAAAGTAATCTTTCACCTCTTCTGCTTGATTCTGTTGAGACGTTTATGTAACACATGAAGTCATGAACACTAAACACACAATTGACTATGTTGATAGGTATGTAGAGTTTTTCTTTCCATTTCCCTGCCTAACTAGACAGCCATTATATATATAGTTCCCTGTAGTTGTGTGATGATGTATGTTTTGCCGGCTGCTTATGTGTTGCAAATCAGCCCTCACAGGTAGGAATTAGGGCAACCTAGTTAGAGCTTTATTGATCAGGCCCTACCATTGTCAAGGGAAGGTGGCAAAGTAGTAAGGGATCAGAGCTTTGGTGTGAGCCAAGAGGTATCGTGTATCCAAACCTCCTTGTGGTGTTTTTGGTAGAGTAAGAATAAACTACTCCCATGCAGGCCACTAAACACTTACCCAAGGGAAAGGGATGATTTCGTTGCTGTGTCTCCAATACTGTAGTAGTTTCAGACCGAGATCATGTTCTCAACTTTTCATGTGGATGGTTCCTATTATTGCTTAGTTGATTTGGGCATCTACAATTGAAATATTATCTTCTACTTATCAGATCATCTTATGAAGCGTTGTCTTGTTATGGTGCAGCATGGGGGCGGTTGTCGACCTCGGAGTAAGCTTCACACCCAGGCGTTAGTGCTAAAACAATATAATCAAATGGTGTCAAGATGATGGATCTGATTATTTTTACTTCCCAGATAGAATGTGAATGAATTTCGGTGTCTTCTGTTGCTGCTTGTGTTGGACAGTTTGGTTAGGGTGGATGTGCTATTGTTCTACTTATCTTTGTGCCAAAACTTGAGTCTGTTCATCTCACCGTGTGCAACTCAAACTTACAGTCAGCAGAAACTTTAATGATCAGTTGATGGTTTGGTGGCATTAATTGGTGCAAATGTTGGGGTTACAGTGTACCATCTCTGTGTGCATTATGCTTACACTATTATGAGGTGTTTCCAGGTTATGAACATGCCGCTAAATGCTGGCGCAACCATAACAAGAATACCGTTGACAATATGCTTTTTTAAGCAGCTGTTTCGTGGAACTCAAACTGTCTTTCGGGACCGGTTGATGGTTTTGTGACACAATGCAAATCGCTTCTATATCCTTTGCTGATAGAGTGGATGCTCTTGTTTGGAAACTGCATTTTTTCTGAGGTTTACCATATACAATGTTCATAATCGCATAGGCTTCACTTTCAAGAAAACGGAGCATGATTTAGGTATCAAGTGTGAGTCTAAGTCCCACTTCTTCTTTGAATGCTATGTGGCCAAGTTGTGCTGGCCCGAACTTTTCTAAAATATTTCACATTAATTTTGCAAAAGAGTATGAACATGTTGCTAAACGCTGGCTCAGCAATAACAAGAATACTACTGTTGTTATGGTGCAGCATGGGGGCAGTTGCTGACCTTGGAGTAAGCTTCATTCGCAGTAGTTGGTTCTAAGAATGATGGGATCTCTTTACTTTTTTTTGCAGGTAAAATAACCGTCCTATTTTTTGTGGGTAGATCTCCTTACTTCTGATGCCCAGGAAGAATTTGAAGCAAACTTTGGTGTGTTCCTATGCTGCTTGTGGTGGTAGTAAGATTATGTTGATTCCGCTTTTGTTCTATTAACTTGAGTTTGTTCGTCTGAGTTGGGTGCAACTCAAAACTGTCATTCTGGAGAAACGTTTATTTACTTGAGGCGGCTAGTCTTGTGAAGGCGGATGCACACTTTTTGTAATTGTGTTTGCGGTAGAACTCCAGTTCGTCCGTCTGAATTTTGTGCAAGTGAAACTGTCTGTTGGGAGAAATCACGATAATCGGTTGATGGTTTGCTGGCATTGATTGGTGAAAATTGCTCATGTTCAATACGTTTGCCGATAAAAGTGGATGCTATCCTCTTTAATACACAATCTTCTGGGATTTAAAAAGTAAAATTTCTCTATAGAGTAATACATTTTGTGGCAATCTATAATCCTCACCAAGTTTCATGTGTTTCGGTGGCTCCTAGCACAATTTGATAGGGTTGCAAGGAAGAGCCCGCATACAGGTATTCTAAAATTCAACCTAGTAGAATTTTATTTGAGATTATTACATGTTTGATTTTTGATATACCTATACACGGTTTGCGGGGTGTCCGCTTTGCAACCTTACACAATAAGCATGTGCATGTGTTTCCCCGGCCCAGCCCAGCCCATTCGTGTGGGCCATAGTTGGCGACTGGCTCATCACTCCAAAACTCCACCACGCCGCGGCGGCGCTCCTCCTCGACTTCCAACTCGCCCCCAAATCCCTCGACCAAATCCCCAATTCCAGCGACGCCGGCCGAATCCTGCTCGCCATGTGCCTGCCGCCTCCGCCGCAAAGCAGCCCCGGCTCGCCGCCGGAGCTGGTCGACGACGTCATGCGAGATATCTTCCTGCTCATACCGGCGGACGACCCCAAGAGCCTCGTCCGCGCCGCCGCCGTCTGCACGCGCTGGCAAAGCATCCTATCCGACGTCGTCTTCACCCGTGAGTACCGCACGCTCCACGGGACGCCGCCCATGCTGGGCTTCCTCCACAACACGATCCATACGAGGAGAGACGAGAGGAACAAACAGTACTTCGTTCCCACCACCTCCTTCCGCCCGCCGGCCTGCCACGAGCGCCGCCGTCTGCGCGCCCTCGACTCCCGGCACGGCCTTGTCCTCTTCCACACCTCTAAAAGCGGAGAGGACTTCGTTATCTGGGACCCCGTCACCAAAGACTGGTGGAGAATCAAGGCCAGCGACGAGTGCTCCCACATCATTTCGCATGAGCATGACCAGGATGACGAGGGCATGCAGTGGAACGCTGCGGTGCTCTGTGCCAAGGACCAATGTGACCACGTCTACTGCCATGGCGGCCCTTTCCGAGTGGCTCTTGTGGGCTCCGACGAGGAACACACCTTTGCTTCCGTCTACTCATCCGAGACTCAGAAGTGGGGCCATATGATCTCCATTGAGGAACCGAATGCCATCATGAAGTCGGGGCACATTGCTGTTCTGGGGGATAAGGTCTATTTCCAATGCCAGTATGAAGATATTATTGCGGAGTACAACATCGGCGAGCAAATAATATCAGTGTTTGATCAGCCGGATGAAGACGAGGATAAGCACCTGCCGTATGCTCCCCTCGTGGGGGTGGAGGACGGCATGCTGCTATTTTCGTATGTTCTGGAGCCTAGACTCTACCTATGGTCAATGGAGGCTGGCCCCAACAGAGCTGAGAACTGGGCAAGACGTAGTGTCATCGAGCTCGATCCGTTGCTCCCGCCTCCCGCGCTCTTGGATGTGTCGGTAGTTGGTTTTGCAGAAGGTGTTGGTGCCATCTTTCTGGATACCAAGGCCGGGTTGTACACAATTGAGCTCAATTCAGGCCAAAGCAAGAAGGTACACAGAAAGACATCTGGCGAAAAAGTCATGCCCTACATGAGCTTCTACACTAGAGGTACCATCTAGCATCGTACTGCTTTTAAATATGCATATGAAACATGAACGCTAAACACACCATTGACTGCCTTTGACTATAAGTATGTAAAGTTTTTATTTTCATTTTTCTGCATAAACAGATATATATGTATAGTTCCCAGTAACTGTGTGGTGCTGTATGTTTTGCTGGCTGTTCTAGTATATATATATGCTCTGCTAATTAGGCCTCACAGACAGTTTAACCTAGTCAGAGCTTTGCTGATCAGGACCTACTATTGTCAACAACAGTTAAAGTAGTTAAGTGATCAGAGCTTTGGTGTGAAGCAAGAGGTATCCGGCATCCAAACCTTCTTGTGGTGTTTTGGGTAGAATAAGAATAGCCTAGTCCCATGCAGGCTAGTAACACTTACCCAAGCGAAAGAGATGATTTCATTGCTGTCTTTCCCAACACTCTAGTACTAGTTCCAGATTGAATCATGTTGTCATGTGCATGCTTCCTGTTATTGCTTAGTTGATTTGGACATCTTTTCTAGGGCAAAGTGTGCCCCTCTTCTACTTATCAGATCATCTTATGAAGCATTGTCTTACTACGGTGCAGCATGAAGGCGGTTGCCGACCTTGGAGTAAGCTTAACGCGCTGGTGTTAGTGCTACGACTATGCAATCAAATGCTGTCAAGACCGATGGATCTGGTTACTTTTGCTGCCCAGGTAGAATGTGAAGTGAACTTTGGTGTCTTTTGGTTCTGATTGTGTTGGACAGTTTGGTTTGGGTGGATGTGATTTTCGTATGCTTCTCCTTGTACAAAGATTTTGTGTCCGTTTGGCTGAACTGCGAGCAACTGGAAATAACATTTTCGTATGCTTCTCCTTATACAAAGGTTTTGTTTCATGAATTGGTGAAAATTGCTAGTTCTATATATTTTGCTGATAGAGAGGATGCTATTGTTTGGAAATGCACTTTTATGGGGTTTACAATGTACAATCTCTCTGTGCAGCAATAAATTTCAGGGCGGTTTGACAGGTTTACAGTAGGGACAATGTGGCTAAGAGACAGGCCATTAGTCATCAAACATGCTTTTTTGTGATGAGCCTGCGCCTGTGGTCAAGCTGTGATGGTCCAGAGAACCAACATGTTGCAGGCAGTCTGGCCCAACGATAACAAGAATACTGTTGCTAATATGTTTTGGCAGCTCTTTTGTGGAACTCTCTCGTAGTGATCATGTCTTTAGTAAAACAACCTGGAGTGGAATGAAGGGCTTGTGGCAAGAACTGGCTTATTCACCTGAACCGCGCTCAATTCGAACTGGCTTTCATGAGACTTTTCTTTACCCTTCTTTCAGGAGACATTTTAATGATCAGGTCATGGTTTTGTTGCATGAATTGCTACAAATTACTTGTTTTGTATATTTTGCGGATAGAGGGGATGCTATTGTCTGGAAAATGCACTTTTCTGGGGTTTACAATGTACAATCTCTTTGTGCGGTAATAAATATCTGGTGGGGTCTGACATGTTAACAATAGAGACAATGTGGCTAAGAAACAGAGCACCCACCGTGAACCACCCTACCCTACGGAGATCACTCAATCTCCCATTTCATCTCTACCGCGTCCTCCTGCCCGCTTGCATTTGAAGACCGCAGCTACTGTCACATTCTCGACTCCTGGCATGGACTCGGCCTCTTTTACACCCCCAAGGAGCACGCGGACTTCACTATCTACAACCTCGTCACCAACCGCGAGTGGGAAATTCAAGCAGACCACAAGTTCTCGGACATCATACGGTCAAATGAGTCGAAGTACTGGTATGAATTGGACGAGGGCTTATCCTGGAATGCCGCAGTGCTCTGCGCCAAGGACCGGTGTGACCACCTCGACTGCCATGGCGGCCCTTTCCTAGTGGCCTTTGTGGGCTCCGACTTGAAACGCGGGTTAACCATCGCATCTGTCTACTCGTCAGAGACTGGCAAGTGGAGCGACATGATTTCCGTTAAGCAACAAGATGTCATCAAGCCAACAGGGCACAGTGCTGTTGTGGGAAATAAGGTCTATTTCCTCTGTAAGCAGGACTTCAAAATCATTGAATATGACCTGGGTGAGCGAGAACTATCGGTGATCTGTGTACCATGTTGGCCCAATGCAGACGTTGTGGGGGTGGACGATGGAATGCTGCTGTTTGCGACTGTGCTCAAGCATAGACTCTACCTATTATCGGTGGAGGCTAGTCCCAACAGAGTTGGGAGATGGGCACGACGCAGGGCCATCAAGCATAGTGTAGAAGAGTTATTGGAGATTGCACAGCACCAATAGGGCCAGCTGCTCATATATATATATAGGCGGACACATGTACAATTACAGGTACAACCCTGAGAAAACACGGGGACCTATATCTATACAATATGCTACTCAACACATAGATTCAAGTCTGCTCGTTTTTTCTTCTTTTATTTTTCTATTTTATGCAGAGATGTAGGCCCGAGGCCCCCATCATTTAAGCCTTATATTATTCAGATGTTGAGCCATGCTCTAGTCCTGGATAATTGTAGGCATCCATGAATAGCTGGGTATGTTCCTGCTATATTGTCTTTGGTATTTGATGAAAGCTAGATTTTTGTTAAAGTAGTGTAGAGTTTGCTTTAGGCATATTAACTAGGCAGCTAACCAGGTAACTTCATGGTGTTAATGTAGCTCGCACTATATGTTTGACTGGCTGCTCTAGCATATATACTGTGACGATCAGGTTTTGTTGTACCCGGTCGGAGTTTTGCTGATCAGGCCCTAGTATTACTAGGCTTATAGTTTTTTTTCGAGAAAACGCAAAGAAGATTTTTGCGTTTCATTTCATTGAAGAGATAGTACTAGGCTAATAGTATCGCCTAAAGCAGTCCACTAAGGCACTAAACCACTTACCCAAATGGAAGAAATGTTTTTGTTGGTGTGTCCCTCCGACATGGATGCTTCCTGCCATTTCTTGGTTGATTTGGACTGCTAGAACTAAAATTATTTCGAACTCACTATATCATCTCATGAAGCCTTCTTTTGGGTAGGAAAACCTAGTCCAAATGGAAAGAGATGTTTTTGTTGTTTTGTACCTCAACATGGATGCGCTTCCTATTGCTCAGTTGATTTGGACAGCTAGAAGTTGAATGATTCGGAACTCGGTCATATTATCTTATGAAGCCTTGTCTCTTATGGTGCAGCATGGGGGCGGTTGCCAGCTGGTGATGAAGCTTCACACCAAGTTGTTGGTACTACAACGATATAACCTGATGGGTCTGTCTACTTTTGCTGTCCAGGAAGAAGAATTTGAAGTGAACCTCTGTCTGTGTTGATAGTTTGGCGGATGCGCTGCTGTTCTATGTGACTAAATTTGAGTTCGTTTGTCTGAACTGTGTGTACTGTAAGTCTGTAAACCAGTAGAGCATTTTTGTTTCACCTGGCAACACGAGATGGGCAACACATAAGGTTGCGTGCATTTGCGTAGCTGAGATGGCTAAAGCGTCATGTCACGTCGATATCGATTGGCAGGGAGTTGTTGTTCAGAAAAAACTCAAACAAAGCAAATAAATGTCTCTCATTTGATCACCGTGGCATGTATGTTCCTATGGGTGTCATGTCGAACTAATTGTCAATGAACAAGTGGTCATTTGTAGTTTGGTACCGTGACAGGACTGAAAGAGTGCAGAAGCAAGGCACTCACTGTGTTTTGTATTCATTTTCAGTTGCTGTGCTTCATTTTTTTCCCATTTGTATGTTCCTATGTGTTTTATATTCTGTTGGTACTGAGACAAGATCATCCATGAGAATAATAATAGTTCTGAGACAACACACTATCAGTACCTACTAGCATAATAATAATAGTGTGTTGCTGCTACTGAGACAAGATCATCCATGATAAACACATGCGCAATAGGAACAGACACTTTCATAGTGTGTTCGACGACAATTATGTGCGCTAGGTGTTTGTGTCCCAGCTGAGGATGATGATTAGAAGCCCCAACCATCTCTCTCACAACTTTCTCGTATGACGACTGGCCCTCCGTGGCACCTTGATGCGTGCAGTTGACACACGTCCGTTGGGAACCCCAAGAGGAAGGTGTGATGCAGACAGTAGCAAGTTTTCCCTCAGAAAGAAACCAAGGTTTATCGAACCAGGAGGAGCCAAGAAGCACGTTGAAGGTTGATGGCGGCGAAGTGTAGTGCGGCGCAACACCGGTGATTCCGGCGCCAACGTGGAACCTCGCACAACACAACCAAAGTACTTTGCCCCAACATAACGGTGGAGGTTGTCAATCTCACCGGCTTGCTTGTGAACAAAGGATTAACCGTATTGTGTGGAAGATGATTGTTTGCGAAGAACAGTAAAGAACAAGTATTGCGATAGATTGTATTTCAGATGTAAAGAATAGACCGGGGTCCACGAGTTCACTAGCGGTGTCTCTCCCATAAGATAAATAGCATGTTGGGTGAACAAATTACAGTTGGGCAATTGACAAATAAAGAAGGCATAACAATGCACATACAAATATCATGATGAGTACTATGAGATTTAATCGGGGCATTACGACAAAGTACATAGACCGCCATCCGACATGCATCTATGCCTAAAAAGTCCACTTTCGGGTTATCATCCGAACCCCTTCCGGTATTAAGTTGCAAGCAACGGATAATTGCATTAAGTATGGTGCGTAATGTAATCAACACAAATATCCTTAGACAAAGCATCGATGTTTTATCCCTAGTGGCAACGAGCACATCCACAACCTTAGAACTTTACGTCACATCGTCCCAGATTTAATGGAGGCATGAACCCACTATCGAGCATAAATACTCCCTCTTGGAGTCACAAGTATCAACATGGCCAGAGCCTCTACTAGCAACGGAGAGCATGCAAGAACATAAACAACATATATGATAGATTGATAATCAACTTGACATAGTATTCAATATCCATCGGATCCCAACAAACACAACATGTAGGATTACAAAGAAACGATCTTGATCATGATAGGCAGCTCACAAGATCGAGCATGATAGCACAATTAGGAGAAGACGACCATCTAGCTACTGCTATGGACCCATGGTCCAGGGGTGAACTACTCACACATCAATCCGGAGGCGATCATGGCGATGAAGAGTCCTCCGGGAGATGATTCCCCTCTCCGGCGGGGTGCCGGAGGCGATCTCCTCGAATCCCCCGAGATGGGATTGGCGGCGGCTGCATCTCCGGAAGGTTTTCCGTATCGTGGCTCTCGGTGCATCGGGGTTTCGCGACGAAGGCTTTAAGTAGGCGGAAGGGTAGGTCGGGGGCGTCACGAGGGACCCACACAATAGGCCGGCGCGGCCGCGGGCTGGGCCGCACCGCCCTAGCGTGTGGCCGCCTCGTGGCCCCACTTCTTATCCTCTTCGGTCTTCCGGAAGCTTCGTGTGAAAATAGGACCCCGGGCGTTGATTTCGTCCAATTCCGAGAATATTTCCTTACTAGGATTTCTGAAACCAAAAACAGCGAGAAAACAACAAGCGGCTCTTCGGTATCTTGTCAATAGGTTAGTGCCGGAAAATGCATAATAATGACATATAATGTGTATAAAACATGTGAGTATCATCATAAAAATAGCATGGAACATAAGAAATTATAGATACGTTTGGGACGTATCAAGCATCCCCAAGCTTAGTTCCTACTCGCCCTCGAGTAGGTAAACGATAACAAAGATAATTTCTGAAGTGACATGCTATCATAATCTTGATCAATACTATTGTAAAGCACATGAGATGAATGCAGCGATTCGAAGCAAGATGAAGATAATGAGTAAACAAATGAATCATATAGCAAAGACTTTTCATGAATAGTACTTTCAAGACAAGCATCAATAAGTCTTGCATAACAGTTAACTCATAAGCAATAAGTTCAAAGTAAAGGCATTGAAGCAACACAAAGGAAGATATAAGTTTCAGTGGTTGCTTTCAACTTCAACATGTATATCTCATGGATAATTGTCAACACAAAGTAATATAACAAGTGCAATAGGTAAACATGTAAGAATCAATGCACACAGTTGATACAAGTGTTTGCTTCTAGGATAGAAAGAATAGGTAAACTGACTCAACAATAAAGTAGAAGATAGGCCCTTCGCAGAGGGAAGCATTGATTACTATTTTTGTGCTAGAGCTTTTTATTTTGAAAACAAGAAACAATTTTGTCAACGGTAGTAATAAATCATATGAGTTATGTATAAGACATCTTATAAGTTGCAAGCCTCATGCATAGTATACTAATAGTGCTCGCACCTTGTCCTAATTAGCTTGGGTTAACACGAATTATCATTGCATAACATATGTTTCAACCAAGTGTCACAAAGGGGTACCTCTATGCCGCCTGTACAAGGGTCTAAGGAGAAGGTTCGCATTGGATTTCTCGCTTTTGATCATTCTCAACTTAGACACCCATACCGGGACAACATAGACAACAGATAATGGACTCCTCTTTAATGCTTAAGCATTCAACAACAGTTAATATTCTCATAAGAGATTGAGGTTTTATGTCCAAACTAAAACTTCCACCATGAATCATGGCTTTAGTTAGCGGCCCAATATTCTTCTCTAACAGTATGCATACTCAAACCATTTGATCATGATAAATCACCCTTACTTCAGACAAGACGAACATGCATAGCAACTCACATGATATTCAACAAAGGAGAAATAGTTGATGGCGTCCCCAGGAACATGGTTATCGCTCAACAAGCAACTTATAAGAAATAAGATACATAAGTACATATTCAATACCACAATAGTTTTTAAGCTATTTTTCTCATGAGCTATATATTGCAAAGACAAAGAATGAAATTTTAAAGGTAGCACTCAAGCAATTTACTTTGGAATGGCGGAGAAATACCATGTAGTAGGTAGGTATGGTGGACATAAATGGCATAGTTTTTGGCTCAAGGATTTTGGATGCACGAGAAGTAATCCCTCTCAATACAAGGCTTAGGCTAGCAAGGTTGTTTGGAGCAAACACAAGTATGAACCGGCACAGCAAAACTTACATAAGAACATATTGCAAGCATTATAAGACTCTACACTGTCTTCCTTGTTGTTCAAACCCTCACCAGAAAATATCTAGACTTTAGAGAGACCAATCATGGAAACCAAATGTCAACAAGCTCTACGGTATTTCTTCATTAATAGGTGCAAAGTACATGATGCAAGAGCTTAAACATGATCTATATGAGCACAACAATTGCCAATTATCAAATTATTCAAGACATTATACCAATTACCACATGTAGCATTTTCTGTTTCCAACCATATAACAATTAACGAAGCAGTTTCAACCTTCGCCATGAACATTAAGAATAAAGCTAAGAACATATGTGTTCATATGCAACAGCGGAGTGTGTCTCTCTCCCACACAATGAATGCTAGGATCCAATTTTATTCAAACAAAACAAAAACAAGAACATAAAGACGCTCCAAGTAAAGCACATAAGATGTGACGGAATAAAAATATAGTTTCACTAGAGGTGACCTGATAATTTGTCGATGAAGAAGGGGATTCCTTGGGCATCCCCAAGCTTAGATGCTTGAGTCTTCTTGAAATATGCAGGGATGAACCACGGGGGCATCCCCAAGCTTAGAGTTTTCACTCTCCTTGATCATATTGTATCATCCTCCTCTCTTGATCCTTGAAAACTTCCTCCACATCAAACTCAAAACAAACTCATTAGAGGATTAGTGCATAATCAAAAATTCACATATTCAGAGGTGAAATAATCATTCTTAACACTTCTGGACATTGCACAAAGCTACTGAAAGTTAATGTAATAAAGAAATCCATCAAACATAGCAAAACATGCAATGCCAAATAAAAGGCAGAATATGTCAAAACAGAACAGTCTGTAAAGACGAATTTTTCTGGGGCACTAAACTTGCTCAGATGAAAATGCTCAAATTGAATGAAAGTTGCGTACATATCTGAGGATCACTCACGTAAATTGGCAGATTTTTCTGAGTTACCTACAGAGAATACTACTCAAATTCGTGATAGCAAGAAATCTGTTTCTGCGCAGTAATCCAAATCTAGTATGAACCTTACTATCAAAGACTTTACTTGGCACAACAACACAATAAAATAAAGATAAGGAGAGGTTGCTACAGTAGTAACAACTTTCAAGACTCAAATATAAAACAAAAGTGCAGAAGTAAAATAATGGGTTGTCTCCCATAAGCGCTTTTATTTAACGCCTTTCAGCTAGGCGCAGAAAGTGTGAATCAAGTATTATCAAGAGACGAAGCATCAACATCATAATTTGTTCTAATGATAGAATCAAAAGGTAACTTCATTCTCTTTCTAGAGAAGTGTTCCATACCTTTCTTGAGAGGAAATTGATATTTAATATTACCTTCCTTCATATCAATAATAGCACCAACAGTTCGAAGAAAAGGTCTTCCCAAAATAATGGGACAAGATGCATTGCATTCAATATCCAAGACAACAAAATCAACGGGGACAAGGTTATTGTTAACCATAATGCGAACATTATCAATCCTCCCCAAAGGTTTCTTTGTAGAATTATCAGCAAGATTAACATCCAAATAACAATTTTTCAATGGTGGCAAGTCAAGCATATCATAGATTTTCTTAGGCATAACAGAAATACTTGCACCAAGATCACATAAAGAATTACAATCAAAATCATTGACCTTCATCTTATGATGGGCTCCCAGCCATCTTCTAACTTCCTAGGAATAGAAGTTTCAAGTTTTAATTTATCTTCTCTAGCTTTTATGATAGCATTTGTAATATGTTTTTATAGCACTAGCATTAGGACTTCTAGCAAGTTTTTGTAAGAAATTTATAACTTCAGAGATGTGACAATCATCAAAATCTAAACCATTATGATCTAAAGCAATGGGATCATTGTCCCCAATATTTTGAAAAATTTCAGCAGTTTTATCACAAGCAATTTCACCAGTTTTAGCAGTTTCAGGCAGTTTTTCACACTTTGCATTAGGAGTAGAAACATTGCCAACACCAATTATTTTACCATTGATAGTAGGAGGTGTAGCAACATGTGAGGCATTAGCATTACTAGTGGTGGTAATAGTCCAAACTTTAGCTACATTATTCTCTTTAGCATTTTCTTCCTTTTCCCACCTAGCACGCAATTCGGCCATCAATCTAATATTCTCATTAATTCTAACTTGGATGGCGTTTGCTGTAGCAAATGACTTAATATCTTTATTTTCATTAGGCATAACTTTCGATTTCAAAAGATCAACATCAGCAACAAGACTATCAACCTTAGAAGCAAGAATATCAATTTTACCAAGCTTTTCTTCAATAGATTTGTTAAAAGCAGTTTGTGTACTAATAAATTCTTTAAGCATGGCTTCAAGACCAGAGGGTGCATTCCTATTATTGTTGTAAGAATTGCCATAAAAATTACCATAACCATTACTATTATTAGAAGGATATGGCCTATAGTTGTTACTAGAATTATTCCTATAAGCATTGTTGTTGAAATTATTATTTTTAATGAAGTTCACATCAACATGTTCTTCTTGAGCAACCAATGAAGCCAAAGGAATACTATTAGGATCAACATTAGATCTACCATTCACAAGCATAGACATAATAGCATCAATCTTATCACTCAAGGAGGAGGTTTCTTCAACGGAGTTTACCTTCTTACCTTGTGGAGCTCTTTCCGTGTGCCATTCAGAGTAATTAATCATCATATCATCAAGAAGCTTTGTTGCGGCGCCTAGAGTGATGGACATAAAAGTACCTCCAGCAGCTGAATCCAATAGGTTCCGCGAAGAAAAATTCAATCCTGCATAAAAGGTTTGGATGATCATCCAAGTAGTCAGTCCATGGGTAGGACAATTTTTAACCAAAGATTTCATTCTTTCCCATGCTTGAGCAACATGCTCATTATCCAATTTCTTAAAATTCATTATGCTACTTCTCAAAGATATAATTTTAGCAGGAGGATAATATCTACCAATGAAAGCATCCTTACATTTAGTCCATGAATCAATACTATTCTTAGGCAAAGATAGCAACCAATCTTTAGCTCTTCCTCTTAAGGAGAAAGGAAACAATTTTAATTTTATAATGTCACCATCTACATCCTTATATTTTTGCATTCAAAGTTCAACAAAATTATTAAGATGGGCAGCAGCATCATCAGAACTAACACCAGAAAATTGCTCTCTCATAACAAGATTCAGTAAAGCAGGTTTAATTTCAAAGAATTCTGCTGTAGTAGCAGGTGGAGCAATAAGTGTGCATAGGAAATCATTATGATTTGTGCTAGTGAAGTCACACAACTTAGTATTCTCAGGGTACCCATTTTAGCAATAGTAAATAAAACAAACTAGATAAAATAAATGCGAGTAACTAATTTTTTTGTGTTTTTAATATGGAGAACGCAAACAAGATAGTAAATAAAGTAATGCAAGTAACTAATTTTGTTTTGTTTTTTGATATAAGAAAGCAAACAAAGCAGAAAATAAAATAAAGTAAAGCAAGACAAAAACAAAGTAAAGAGATTGGAAGTGAGAGACGCCCCTTGCAGCGTGTCTTGATCTCCCCGGCAACGGCGCCAGAAAACGTGCTTGATACGCGTACATCACGCGTCCGTTGGGAACCCCAAGAGGAAGGTGTGATGCGTACAACAGCAAGTTTTCCCTCAGTAAGAAACCAAGGTTATCGAACCAGTAGGAGTCAAGAAGCACGTGAAGGTTGTTGGTGGCGGAATGTAGTGCGGCGCAACACCAGGGATTCCGGCGCCAACGTGGAACCTGCACAACACAATCAAAGTACTTTGCCCCAACGTAACAGTGAGGTTATCAATCTCACCGGCTTGCTGTAAACAAAGGATTAGATGTATAGTGTGGAAGATGATGTTTGCGAAGAACAGTAGAACAAGTATTGCAGTAGATTGTATTCGATGTAAAAGAATGGACCGGGGTCCACAGTTCACTAGTGGTGTCTCTCCAATAAGAATAAGCATGTTGGGTGAACAAATTACAGTTGGGCAATTGACAAATAAGGAGGGCATGACAATGCACATACATATCATGATGAGTAGTGTGAAATTCAATTGGGCATTACGACAAAGTACATAGACCGCTATCCAGCATGCATCTATGCCTAAAAAGTCCACCTTCGGGTTAGCATCCGCACCCCTTCCAGTATTAAGTTGCAAACAACAGACAATTGCATTAAGTATGGTGTGTAATGTAATCAAAACAAATATCCTTAGACAAAGCATTGATGTTTTATCCCTAGTGGCAACAGTACATCCACAACCTTAGAACTTTCTGTCACTGTCCCAGATTAAATGGAGGCATGAACCCACTATCGAGCATAAATACTCCCTCTTGGAGTTACAAGTATCAACTTGGCCAGAGCCTCTACTAGCAACGGAGAGCATGCAAGATCATAAACAACACATAGATGATAGATTGATAATCAACATAACATAGTATTCCATATTCATCGGATCCCAACAAACGCAACATGTAGCATTACAAATAGATGATCTTGATCATGTTAGGCAGCTCACAAGATCCAACAATGATAGCACATGAGGAGAAGACGACCATCTAGCTACTGCTATGGACCCATAGTCCAGGGGTGAACTACTCACACATCAATCCGGAGGCGATCATGGCGATGAAGAGTCCTCCGGGAGATGATTCCCCTCTCCGGCAGGGTGCCGGAGGCGATCTCCTGAATCCCCCGAGATGGGATTGGCGGCGGCGGCGTCTCTGGAAGGTTTTCCGTATCGTGGCTCTCGGTACTGGGGCATTCGCGACGAAGGCTTTAAGTAGGCGGAAGGGTAGGTCAGGAGGCGACGCGAGGGCCCCACACAACAGGGCGGCGCGACCCCACCCTTGGCCGCGCGGCCCTGGCGTGGCGTCACCTCGTCGCCCCACTTCGTAATCCTTTCGATCTTCTGGAAGCTTCGTGGAAAAATAAGACCCTGGGCGTTGATTTCGTCCAATTCCGAGAATATTTCCTTTGTAGGATTTCTGAAACCAAAAACAGCAGAAAACAACAAGCGGCTCTTCGGCATCTTGTCAATAGGTTAGTGCTTGGAAAATGCACAAATATGACATAAAGTGTGTATAAAACATGTGAGTATCATCATAAAAGTAGCATGGAACATAAGAAATTATAGATACGTTTGAGACGTATCATGACCTCAACATCTTCTCATCTAGGAATGCCACGTGGACCACCGGGACTTGGACCTGTTCATTGTATCTCACAAGATGATCGCGCTTCGAGGAGGCATGGGAGGATGGCTTGACCTCTGGCGTGGTATCATCGTTAACAACATTCTTGAGGAGGACCTTTTTATCTATTTCATCTCACTATCCAAGCTTGAACACAACTTGGCTCGGAAGAGTGAGCCGAAGCCGATACGGGATATCACGTGCTACAAGCCTACAACGGTTTTACCAAGTTGTCTGAGATGGAGCATGTTTATAGAAGGTTGTTAATCAATCCGCATCCATACCGTAAAATGAGATGTCTAATTTTTTTCTAAAGTATAACTATATATATAATCTATTGAGAACTGTAACATTATATAGGTATAATTTAAAAAGTATGTCATGATGTTTCTAATGACATTGATTTGGCTTAGTAGATGTTCAGAGTTTTTTTCCATCTCAGCTAAGTGAGGGATCCAAGCCCCCCAAACTCTTTCTTTTGGGTGAATAGCCCCCAATCAGCTATATGGTATTTATTGTGACCCTCATAATTATCACATAGGAAGTGAACCATCTAAGAATTAATCAAATAAATAGCACATTTAGAAAATTTAATAACACTTAGAAAATATAGAGGGATACTTGCTAGCACACTTCTAACCAGCTCCAACTTGACAACATGGTTTAGAAGTCTACCTCTACATCTAGAGGCTTTTTTCATGACCTTGTCAATAATAGGTTGTAGATCTTCTTTTCTTAGCTTACTATGGTGCAAAGACACCCCTAAATATTGCAATGGGAAATTCCCCAGCTTGCAACTCAAAGTTTGAGCAAACATGTGAGCCTCTTCCTCCCCAACATTTATAGGGACCACATCACACATGTGGAAGTTTATGTGCATCCGAGATAATTGTTCAAAACGGGATAATATCCACTTTAGATTAATTGCAGAGTTGATATTGTTTTCCAAGAAAAGGAGTGTGTCATCAGCATATTTGCATCACTAATGAAGTAATGATCCCAGATATTTTTTTTGAGGGGATTTAAGGGGAAGTAATGATCCCAGATGTATTCATATTTTGCATTAATCCAGCAATCTGCGTGCGGGTTTTGTCAGTTTTGGATTGGGCTTTCCTGCTGGGCCTTGTTATCTGAATCCTCGCCTACCTAGGCCCAGCGGCTCGGGGGCATCCGGCAGCAGCTCACTGCCTACTCCGGCGAGGATCACCGCGCGCCTCCGCCGTCTTCTCACCCGCCCCACGTTCCCTCTTCCGGCTGCCCACGACTGAGACAAGCTCCGCTGGCCGGGCCCACCACTCGTTCCCGGGCGGCGCAATCGGCGCGCTGCCGTCAACCCTCTCCCCGGCGTCTCACCCCGCCCAATCTGACTTGCCTGCCCGTCTCCGGAGAATACGGAGTGAAGAGGAAGGAGACGCGCTAATGGGTTCGCCTTCCAGCGCCGGTGGGTGAGCGATGCGGCAGACCCAACCGCGCGCGACGTATAGGTAGGGATCACATGTGGAAGGCATGCCAGTTACGCCGAGCAATCCATCTATGGTGCCGTCCAAGGTGCGTGAGACAGAGCTTCTAGCTCCAGAAATGCATTGATGTTTATGCTTGAATACTAACTTTGTTTTGTTAACCAATTCCAGTGCGAACGTGGGGCGAGAGTCCAGGATTGGAGACAGAGGTTACACCAATAATGTTCCTGAACTGAACTCCGACAAAAGGAGCTTGTTGAAAGGTGAATGCTACTACACATTGGGGAAGAAGGAAGGTACCTCTCTGTGCAATTCAGCCATCGCCGGCGCTTCAGAGGAAGCTGGATTTAATGTTGAGCGTGAAACTGGGGAAAAGTGTGAAGCTGATGTACATTCGGCAGCGAAATTGTTCTCGGGTATTGGGAAATTAGTTATATCCAAGTGCTCATTCATTTTTGACAGTGGAAGAGACACCTTTGATGGGAATTGTAGCTTGCAAGATGTTCTTAAGCATGGTCTCTGGCTCTCACCGGAGACCCTCCGCAGGTTCTGGCGTGCTTCACAGCTGAAGCCTGAAGATTTTCTTGACATTTTGGTCGGTTTTGGACATGGTGCTGCAGAAGTTAGAAACTCGAGATTTCTATGGAACTTGTACAGGTGGGCTTCGTGGCAGAGTAAGGACTTCCGGCATCTTCCAAGGTCCAATGACATGATGGTGTCAATACTTGCGCATGCTCAGATGCTCAGCCAAGCTGAATCATTGCTTCTCTTGCTGGACGAGAACAAGGCTCTGACCGATGCGAGCGATCTGTTCAGTCAGGTCATCCAGGCGTTTTCAGAAGCTGGCCACCTCGACAAATCAGTGGCACTTTTTGATCATGCAAGGCATAAGTGTTTGATACCTTCAGCCTCGTGCTATCAAGTACTTCTAAATCTTATGGTCAGAAGGTCAAAACAGGAGCTAGTTGTAAGAGTATATTTGGACATGCTTGAAGTTGGATTAGGTTCTTGTACGGAAAGAGATATTCTTGATTTTGCTATCAGTGCTTTAGTCAAGAGAGACAAATTCTTACAAGCTATTGGTATAATTCGGCAGTTAAAGAGTTTGAACATCGAAATAAGCAAGGGATCATTGTTAACTGTTGCAAAAGAATTTTGCAAGAAAAAGGACACTGGAGATATGATGAATTTCTTGGAAGAATGGAGGTATTTACCTGAGCCGCGTCTTTGCAATAGAATGCTTGCGTCTGTTTGCAAAAATCTTGGTACTGATGAGGCATGGTTTGTCTTCCAGAGACTAGAAGCTTTAGGATTTACCCCAGATGCTACAACCTTTGGAATTTTCATATGCCATAGCTGTAGAGAAATGAAACTCAAAGCTGCATTCCTCTATTTATCTGAGTGCTTTTCTAGACATATTGAACCTAAAGTTTGTGCTTATAATGCTATTATAGGTGGTGTTTTCACAGAGGGACTGTACAGACATGCAAATTATATCCTTGAAGACATGATCGAAAGAAAAATAATGCCCGAACTTCTAACATATAAGATAATTCTGGCAGGATATTGCAAGTATAGGCAATTCGATGATATAGAAGAAATCTTGAGAATTATGAAAGTCAATGGTGTAAATGGTCTTCCCTCTGGAAACTGTGCACTCTCTAAAGCCTTATTCTTTCTGGGGCTGGACCACTTAGGAGTGAAGGTCAAGAGAGATAATGCCACTGGCTTTCCGAAAGCTGAGTTTTTTGATTCAGTAGGCAATGGTCTGTATTTAGACACCGACTCTAAAAGGTTTGAGACTTCGTTGGCGCAGATTCTTGATAATGCTTTTTACTCAGATATTAGCCCAGAGATAGTCAGTGCTTGTCAGCAAGGTGATGTTGCAAGTGCTCTTCTGGTGAAAGATGAAGCTTTTCAACAGGGACATGAAATTTCACCAGCTAGCTGCTCAGAACTAATAAAGTCCTTGTGCGTTAGCCCTGCACATGTTATGGATGTTATTGACCTAATGGAGGAAATGCCTTATACATTTGATAAACTGGATGCTCAAACTCTAAATTTAGTCATCCAAACATTGAGTACGAATGATATGTCAGCTTGTGCAAGATTGGTTTTGGACAGGTTATTCAGAAGAGGCTTGCCAGTTAATCAAGATACTTATACTTATTTGCTTACAGGCTTCTGCACAGAAAGGAACATAATGGGGTTTTGGGAATGTTGGAATGTTGCAACAAAGTTTAATTGGTCACCAGACAGCAAGGATGTGATGCCCCTTATTAGCCACTTGTGCAAATGGGGAGTAATTGAGGAAGCTTTGGAGCTTATAAGCTTGTTGCCTGATTGCTATCCTAATTTGTTCCTAAGTGCATATTGTGCACTTCTCAAAGAGTTATGCAGAACTGGTTACACTACCATTGGATGTGCGATGCTGGAGGCACTCCTAGAGAAGGATGTCGTTGTGGGTCGCTCACTAATTTATAGTGTGACAGAGGGCTTCCTAAAGGAGCAGAAGACTGCTGAATCTATTGGACTGTATGACATGTGCCTTAACAAAATCAAAATGTCAGATGTGTTTACCCGCCAATTTCCATTCTCTTCGCTAGCATGCTTTGATGCAGAACGATGCATGGACTTGGTACAGTCTATGATGAAAATGGAACGTTCTGATGTCTCAGCTTGCAGTTGCATTGTGAACGAATTACTGCATACAGGAAAAGTAAGTCAGGCAATGTCGGTTGTTCAAGCCTCCACTTTGGGAAAGAAATTAAGTGACAAATTGCTAAATTCCACCCTTCAATCATATTGTTGTCTAAACAGTTGGAGAAAGGTTGATGCAGTTATTTCTATAATGCTAAAGATACACGCTAGCATTTCTATTTCTAGCTACCGCTTTCTTGTCCGCAGAATGTGTGAGCAAAGTCAGTTTTCTAGTGCGTTATGCCTTAAGGAGCTAATCCAACAGAATGACAAGTCAACGGAACTTATTTTATACAATATTCTGATGTTCTGCCTTTTTCAGAGAAGAAACAGCTTGCAGGTTCATGATTTATTGAAGGATATGAAACGTAACGGTATTTCTCCAGACAAAATCACATATGACTTTCTTGTCTATGGGTTTAACAAGTCTGGAGACACCGATCGTTCAGTTAGTGTGCTTGATGCTTGCATTGCGCAGGGATTAACACCAAGCAACCGCAGTCTCAGAATAGTACTGAATCACTATTGCAAGTTAGGGAACCTTGAGAAATCAATAGAATTGTTTCATCTGATTGAGGGGAGGGGATGGAAGCATGGTTTAGTGATTGAGATGACTGTCATTTCAGCACTTCTTTCGTCTGGAAGATACTCTGAAGCAAAATCATATCTGAACAAACTGAGCAGAAGTGCACTAATTATATCTGACATCACTTTTGATGCCCTAATCAAGGAATTCTGTGGACAGGGAGACTTGGAAATGTCTGTTAATCTGATAAATAAAACGTTAAAGAATGGTAGACTTCCAAGTGAAGCTAGTTACAGCTCTGTTATATACAGGCTCTGTGTATTGAAAGAATTTGATCAGGCTCTTGATTTTCTTGCTGAGATGCAGTTGGAAAATCTAAAACCAAGTGAGATCTCATGTGATGTGCTCATGCGTGGCCTGTGTGCCATGGGAAGAACAACTGATGCTAAGAAGATTTTGGAAATACTAATGACCTTTGGTTCCGCACCATCCTTTGGCATGTATAGAACTGTTTTTGATAACTACTCTAGGTGTAACAATACACTGGAAGCCGCAAAACTTCTGCATGACATGCAGCAAGCAGGACACACACCGAAGTTTGAGATGCAATGGTCTGTGATAAGCAATTTAAGCAGCACTGGTAGGAAGACTGAAGGATATGAACAACCTATTTTATCAAACCTTATTTCTTCCAGTGAGTTCCCCATTAAGAATAATAGGAGGAAATGATTCTTGTATGCAAATATATATCCAATGCTGATTGGAAGGAGATGATTAATGACAGCCATCCTACGAAGAACCCCAAGGCAGCAGTGGCACTGCTCCTGCGACCGCACAGCGTCTACCATCTCGTGCGGTTTGGCTGGTGTAGCCGCTGCTTCTTGCAGTAGTAACCACTGGCCCTGGCCATCTGTTTTTTGCAGAAAAATTCTACCAATTTGTGTGCAGTATAACCTTGTTGGCTTCCTGAATGATAAATGGGTTAGATTATCCAAGTCTACAGCAAATGACACAAAGTTCTTTCTGTTCATCTCAGTTGACCCTAAGAAATTGAGTCCTGGATGCACCCCGACCATTTGACATTACCTTTGTTGACAATACACAAAAAGGTATGATCACACACAGTCAATGTGTTGTTTGAGTGAAGTTTAAGATTTATTTGTCTCAGTGTGTATTTTGCAGTAGTTTTTGATATGCAATGCACTATCATAAGAAAATTATGCTAGTTTCTTACATAATATTGCTGACCAAGCAACAAATTCTCTTAAACAAATCTGCCTCATGAGGTAGTCTCCTTTCCAAAATAATGGGGTTTATGTACCTTATTCATTATTAAGCTAGAAAATGATCAATACTGTGTATCTTAACCAAAATGAATACTGCCATAAGTGTGTTATCAATCATAAAACAAAGGAAATTGGTGCCTCCCTTGGGATTTAAATAACAAACCGGACATGGGATCTTTCAGACACTTGGCAATATAGAAACATGTAGCTAGTGGGTTTTAATCGGTACACCTTGAAACAATGGTCTCCGTCCTCGACAAACTACTCTGGATTACTCTGACATCAAAAGGACTTTATCATTTTCCTACCAGTATAATCTTTCCAGACATCATTATTTTTTGTAGTTTAACCATCTCAAAGAAAGTAAAAGTTCCACCATTTTATCTTGCAACTTCTAAATAACAACAAAAGCTCACATGCTAATCAATTACTGAGTGGTAAATTACATTGATTGCCTTTTCTGGTACAGCTTCGGTTCTCTGCCGACTAGTTGAAGCAACTATTTCTGGGAGGAAGTGTTTTCCTTTGATCACATTGTGGGTTCCACGCACGTGGCCTGGAGCCTGCAAGATACACTGGTTGCAATTTCGTCCAAGCAGAATCAGATCCTTCTGAAAGTCGTTCAAGTTTGTTTCAACGAAAATCAAGTGTGGAATTAGCCAACCCCAACTTGCTTGGAAAAATGTTTTGTTGTTGTTCTTGTTGTTGAAGATGGAGTGTGGAATGAAGCGGCAGCTATGTACGCAGATTGTTTTGCTACAACAGCGATGATTGGAAAGGTTTGTAATCTAAAGATGCTCCACCTTTTTTTTTTCCAAACTATTCTGGGTTATGTAATAACTATTATTTATTTGAGTTTAAGTATTTCGTAAAAAAAAGTGGCTCTAATAGTTCTTGGTTTTTCATGATCGTAGGCTGGCGACGGTTATGGTGAAGCTATGGAGGGTTCTGTACGTGAAAACCTATATAGTACAGTATTTATCAATTTCCTGTGTCCTCGGAAGAAAAAAGTCCCCAGATCCGATCTCCAACGAAGCAACTATCATGGAGGGTTCCATCCAGCCCCCTACCGTTGATGCCGAAGCAACCAGCGCCGCCACACCCAACCCCGCCGTCGATGCCGCCCCCCTCTATCCCGGCTGGGTTCTCCTCGAGAAGGAGGCCTACGACGACAAGTGCGAGAACGGCACAACCGCTGAAGCCAAAACGATCGCCGGCCTCACGGTCAAAGTTACCTTCTTCCTCGCGGACCCGCCGGCTGTCTCCCGCTTTTGCGTCTATGGCCCCGAACTCGAGCACGAGGATTACCGCTTCCTGCCAAGGGTTGTTTTCTCGGAGAAACATCTCCTTCTCCTCCACATCCAATTCGGCCGCCGCCCTGGTAGCGCCGTCCGCGAGCCTCCTCCTCATCCCGCCCAATACTTCGTCTATTGGGCTGCACATGGCCAGCCGTCCCTTACACCGATCCCGGCTACTCGTCGGCCTGCTGGCAGCATTGCATCGTTTCCCATTGTCTTGCCGTTCAACAAAGAACACGAACACGGGGATTTCCTTGTCGCTGATCTAGCTATCACGCCGACCCGTGGGCACTATGTCCTCCACACCTTCTCGTCCAAGAACAACCAGTGGACCACCACGCCGTTGCAGTTGCAGGCACCTCCTCCCATGACAGACGACCTGCCCAGTCTACCCCACAAGGCGATCGCGCTCGGAGCGGGCGCCATAGGCTGGATCGACCTCTCGCGAGGCATCCTCGTCTGCAACGTGTTTGACCCGGACCCTGTTCTCCGTTTCATCCCGCTGCCAAAGCCTGAATTTGACCTGCGCCGGAGAGGTGACCCGCAGCGCATCCGTGACGTCACCTGCTGCAATGGGTTTATAAAGTTCGTCGAGATGGAGCAATATCCCAGACCCGATTGCAATATCGAGAGGAACTTCAAGACGACCAAGGATCTCGACACCCAACACGTCCTCTATGATTCGGACCTCTTCTTACGAAGCTTTCAGGATCTAACGGAGGAGCCCATCATCCCCCTCACCTGGAAGATCCGGACATGTTTCAGGCACATGTCTTGGAACCTTTGGTGCAAAGCGCACCCTACTCTCCATGTTGATGACATCTCGGTCAACGACCCCAGTTACTACATGGATTTGCCTGAGCTGTGGGATTTCAGCGCTGCAAAATTCACGCTGAGGAATCTCACAGCAGTTCGCCCAACGCTCAGCGTTCACGGTGGCGAGCTTGTCTACCTTGTGTTGAAGAAGGTAGGGGCTGATGATAACAAGGCATGGGTGGCTGGTGTTGATCTTCGGAACAAGACGCTGGAAGTACTGTCTTCTAGTTTCTGCGGGAGGCCCTTCCTTGCATGTACATTCTCTGGATATCTGAATACAACTCCAAGGTATCTCTACACGATGACATGAATCTCTCAAACTAACTGTATTTTTTTTTCTAAACTTCTGCTAGTTTTTTTTTTAACCTAATAATGGCATTTCACATCGTTGCTTTCTCGTTACTTTTCCTCAAGGTCATGTGCCCCAGAAGATGGCTGTGGCCAGAATTGTCCACTGAATCGTTATCTTAGGCAGGGGAATATTATTCAAAACAACCCGGTAAGCGGTAGTCATCTTTATGCGACAATTTTCAGTATCTATTCTAAATGATTTAATTTAACTATGTCTGTACGGCGACTCCAGCTGACAATGCAGACCAAGGGTGGCTACTCTAGGAGTTCCATTGATGAACACGACAATGGCGTGCACCCAGTCAACAGCTACATATTCCAGCCACAGCTCGTTGTACCGCTGCCGCACGGTTTTCCACAAACACAGCAAAACAATTGCACCCCATCAAGATCAGGTAATAACATTTTCCACGCTCGTGACATGCTGCTTTCCTTTTCTTTACCCTTTCGTTTACTGAAGATATTTAACCCAAAAATATCAGAAGTTATCAAACATTAGTCTTTTATAGTTTGATGTCATCATTTAGGAAAATGTGCAAAAGATTTTACCACCATGGTGGCACGCATGGATTACAGCTGCCAATGTTACCATTAAGATACTAAGCTGATCAAAATTGCATGTACATATAATGTTTCACACTCTTGGAGAGCTCCTCTTGTTGTTGAGGCCTGAAATTTAACAGAACTTCCAGTAAAGGGTTGTGTGTAATGATAGAGGACCATTTCTTCAAGTTGTGACTTATGTAGCCCTCTTCAAGTTGTTAGTTATAAACGGTCCTGTAAACTTAAAAATTATTCACCAGTCAAATCTGTAACAGGTAGGAGCTTCTCTTTAGCATCATTATCGAAAGGGATAGAATTGAAGCAACTATATGCGTTAGAAACTGCATCCTTTTTTTGACATGCACAACAAATAAGATATACCGTCCTATAAACTAAAAAGAACGCTGGGAATGTGGGAAAAATTATTGAACTTAAAAATATAGCTAATCAAAAGTTTGTTTCAGCTCTTCTTGAAAGCGAAAGATAAACCCTTCGTTCCATAATTCTTATCGTGGTTTTAGTTCGAACGTAAACTACGATAAGAATTATGGAACGGTGGGAGTATTAAAGGAGAGAGTGGAAACTGTAAATTAAGTCCATGTGGTAAAGCTGAATTTAACCTTCTGCAAACGTGAGGAACAGGTCACCAGCTGGTGATTTCCAGAGCGTTACTTTGGTTCTATTGGATGTAGTATACATTCTTGATTAATAACATTGTTTGGTGAAGGATATGTTGGCCAACCATGGCTGGTAATGCCGATGGGCAATCGCTTCCAGCCGCAGATGCCTCCGGAGTTGACGTCCCCGGATGTGCCCTTCAACACACTGATGCCTCGGATGCCGATGGATGACCGCTTCCTGTCACAGATGCCTCCGACGCCAGTGTCCCTGGCTGTGCCCTTCAACACACTGATGCCTCGGGTGCCGATGGATGCCCGCTTTCTGTCACAGATGCCTCCTGTGCCATCGTCCATGGCTGTGCCCTTCAACACACTGATGCCTCGGGTGCTGATGGATAACCCCTTCCTGTCACAGATGCCTCCGGTGCCAACTTACCAGGCTGCTCATCATAGTCCCATAAGATATTAGGTCCTGGATGCATCCGAGCCAATTGACATCACCTTTGTGGACATTACACAAAAAGGTACATAAAAAGGTACATATATGTTTGCTTACAACATATTTTTGCTTCTATCGATTCTACCATGGAGCAAGTAAATGATATGCATGCGTGTGCTCTTTTACCTTGCAGTGTAGGGTCTTACAAGCTCTGCTGCTAGGGGTAAAGAAGTGCAGCAAGAGTACTTCCACGCCAGCACCTTGAAGGAACCATCAGGACCATTGCTCTTGGATCAGTGATGAGACAAACCAGCACCAACCCAATGGTTCTTCAGAGCCGTCGACATCCTTCATCTGGAAAAGACAGAAACAAATGAACAAAATCAGCATCTTCATCGAATGCTGAAGAACTGGATCATTTGAAAAGAAAACATACATAACCTAGTGTGCACAAGCTTTTCAAGAGCTTGGCATCTTTGTGCCATGAAATGGCAATGGCTCATGATAATGTGTTTATTTATAGCTAAAGAAACATTGTTACACAAGCATAAGGTACCTCAGCCTACCTACACAGCCCCTTTCATCTCCCTCATTGTTCAAAGGTCAATCCAAAGTGCCCATAGGGAAAGCCAGATGTGTCGTTCCTTGTGACAATTTCTGGACATGCTAGGAGCTTTATTCCCCTAGTTGCCAATATTTAGGCTATAGTTTGGTGTTTCTTACACTCGATGCCTTTTTTTCTTGAGGTGGTGGGGTTTTTCTTCAAGGTGGGGAAGCTGGTGTTTATCTGGATATCAAGTGGCCTTCTGTTAACTAGACTCTGCACCTTTTGTGTCAGACTGAAATACTGTGTATGTGTAAATCATGTTTTTTTACATTTTCTGCAATTCTACTTTTCCAGATTCCTTTAACCTCTGCTGCTTCTATCTATCCATCTCTTGGAATTTGTCATGGGACGAGTATGGCCTGGTCTGCATCATGGTGCTTGATTTCAATTCGCATAGGTACCTAAACATCGGTTTTTGCCTGACTGACAGCATGTACTTTCAGATTTTGCATATGAACTAACCAGCAAATGTAGATGTAGTACCATTTACTGTAAGCAACCTGAGTGTAAGAGAAATAAGGGATCCATGATGAAAATTTCTACATATATGAATGATGTCTAAGTCAACATAAATTTTGTTCTCCATTAAGGAACTAAATACTCCCTCCGTCTCAGGGCTTGCGCGTATCACTAAATCGTAAATTTAAACATGGTAATACAAGATATACATTATGAAACAAATATCATTAGAAAGCTCACATGTTCTACTTTCTAATACGGAGTAACATAATTTTAATGTTACAATTGATATTATGTTGACCAAATTAACAACCTTGAAATACGTGCAATCCCTATGAATTGGGATGGAGTCACGGAGGTAGTAATTGCTTTATCATACCCTTTTTATAGTCGTAGCTGGGATGTGGCGGAGGAAGGAGAGTGGCTTGGCTGTGGCCATGAGCACCAATTTTATTTTTCAATATATAAAATAAGAACATTTTAAGTTAAAACATAGCAAATGACAACTACTTCCATTCCATATTAGTTGTCGCTGATTTAGTTCAACTTTATAGAGGGAGTAACCATACTTCTAGTACTAAAGGAAATAAAGTTATGAATAGTTAACAGTTCTGTGATAAATGTAGAGCGCAAAATTGCTCGAGAATAACTACTGCCAAAAAGATTATTTGCAATTTGCTTCAGCCCATCGCAGTTGTTTCTCTCAACTGAGCAGATGGATAATGCATGCATGATCCTTGCCCCAATTTGGTTCAGCTCGCTCAAGAATTAATCGTTCCTTGCAGAAGCACCAATTGTTCACAACCCAGTGCAGGGATCTGTGGCAGCTCTTCCTTTGTATTGCTCAGGATGTCATTTTCGATATCATATCAACACGGCTAAGTTGAATTCAAGGTATGCAAGCTGATGCCTGAATTTGTTTTGGTCATGATACAAACAGATGACAACGCGAAGGATCTGTAGCCGATAGCCAGTGGAGCACGTATTGTCTTTACCGTGTCATCTCCATGTGTTGAGGTCCATGAAATAATTGTTTTTCGGAGTGTTAACACCACTCCGGTGAAAATTAAGTACATCATCCACTTAGAAGTCACTGTCCAACATTGTTTTGCATTGAATTGATAGTTTCAGCTAGCCTTTTCAGCTGCATATAAGCAAAGGCAACCTTCAGTAACGTCTTGGAAGGCTCTAGCCAATTTGCTAATTTAGCATGACAATAACATTCAAGTTAGCATCTTTCCTGTCACCTGCAGATGCATCCACATCTCAAATTTTATCAGTGCTCGATGCTCAGTTTCTGACACAGAAGCTGGGAGCTAAAAATCCTTTCAGTCAGCGATGTGATTCCAACTACCGGAAGGACTGCATTGCATCCTTGGCGCTGCCATCTACAACCGTGCGGCCAGCCTCCTTGTTGACACCGCTGTCATCCATTAACTTCCTCATCTTCTCCGACTCTAGCCATTCCCCGGCTGAAGCATAGATGTTCGAGAGGAGCACATAATCCCCACTGTCATCACTCCTTGCCTTCAGCAATTGTCTGTTTGCGTGCTCAGCCAGTTCGATCTCACCATGAACCCTACAAGCCCCAAGAAGAGTCCTCCATATGACAGAATTAGGCTCGACCTTCATGGTGTCAATGAACTCAAATGCTTCTTTCAGAAGCCCCGCGCGACCCAGCATGTCAACCATGCAACCGTAGTGCTTGACATTGGGCTCAATCCTGTACTGCTGTTGCATCAAGTTGAAGTACTCACGTCCCTTGTCAACCATCCCACCGTGGCTGCATGCTATAAGGACAGCGACAAAGGTGATCTCATCAGGCCTGACTTTCTCTTTCAACATTTTCTTGAATAGATCTATGGACTCAGGGACATGGCCATGCAGTGCCAATCCTCCTATGATCGAGTTCCAAGTTGAGACATCCTTATCTCGCATCACCCAGAACACCTCCAGTGCACTCTTCATGCTTCCGCATTTTGCGTACATGTCAATCAGCGCATTTCCCAGGACGACAGTAAAACCAGTTCTGGAAAACTTGTCTGAAAGAGAGGAATGCAACCTTCGGCCAACATCTAGATCACCTGAGTTGGCACAAGCTGACAGCAGGCTGAGCATTGTGACGACATCAGGCTTTTCGCCCATACTTTGCATCTGCTCAAACAGTTCCATGGCATTCATGTGCGAGCCACAGCCCACATACCCAGAAATCATGGCGTTCCAGGACACGACATCACGGTCAGGTACCCGGTCGAACAGCTCCCTTGCTTGTGCCATCTCCCCCCGCTTTGCATAGGCGGTAATCATCACGTTCCAAGACACAAGGTCCTTCACAGAACACTCTTCGAACAGCTCCCGGGCAGCACTGATGTTCCCTCTCCTAGCACAGCCGGTAATCATCGCCGACCAGGCCACGGCATCCTCGCGCGCCCTGCGGTCAAACAGAGCACCCGCAATTTCCAGCTCTCCACAACTGGCGTGCATGCCGATGAGCGCGTTCTTGACGAACGCGTCGGACTGGCATCCGAGCTTCACAACGTGGGCGTGCAACTGCGCCCCGGTGCCACCGGCGCCCATGGCAGTGCACGCCCGGAGCACGAAGGGGAACGTGATCTTGTCTGGCCTCACGCCGTCGCCGCCGCGCCGGTTCATACGCGCGAAGAGGGAGACAGCGTCTCGGGGCGCGGCAGTGTGCGCGGCGCCGCGGATGAGGGTGTTGTACATGAAGAGGTCCGGGTGAGGGATTTGGTCGAACACGAGGTAGGCGTGGGCGATGGCACCGCGAACAGCGACGGCGGACGCGAAGATGAGCTCACGGAGCGCGGAGGGGTCCGAGAGGAAGCCCCGGAGGACCAGGAGGGCGTGGACCTGCTTGATTTGCCGGAGGCTGCGGCAGCGCCGCCAGAGCGGCGGCTGCCGGCGCTGAGTGCTCGACTTCCGCAGCATCTGCGTGTCAAAGCGCGACAGAGCGCGGCGAGAAGAGTGCACTTTTCCCTAAGCTAGCTGGTACCTACTGTACCTCCGATAGATTAGGACTTATAAATTTGCTCAAAAGTCAAAACTTACAAAGTTTGACCAAGTATAAATAAGAAAATATAAATAAACTTCTAAATACAACGTAAACAAATATGTAACTTATAAATTTTAAAGTGAACCTGCCGCTATCTATCTGGTATCGTAAATTTCTAGTTTTATCTAGTACCAAACTTAGAGAATGTTTTAGCTCTTCGCATATTCACCTACAGTACATGTATCTAGTCCACTCTTTTTTTTTTTGAAATATGTAAGTGCTTAGATTTACTAATTATAATGTGTATCTAACTCACTTTGAAATGACCAAAACATCTTATATTTGTGAACGCACGGAGTAGTTATGTTCATATTAACAAAAGGTTGGATCACTTATTTCTCAATGGAGAGAATAATTGTTCGTTGGTGGAAATGTTAGCGTTCATGCATCAATAGGAACAGAAATGCAAGGTTGCTGGCTCTCTCCTCACGTTAGCATCAGGACGAGCGAGATGTGGAGGGCACCCGCGCGAGTGTTTTTTTTTTGAGAAACACAATACAAACACATTTATATAGACTTCTTTTTGAAATAGGGAAAGCCCTAGCCTCTGCATCAATCGATGCATACAACTTTTTATTATATTGTTATAAAACTAAGTTGCACAAAGCGTTACAAATCATGGATCACTCAAAGTCTTTAAAAAAACAAGCCAAAGAAATGAACGAGAGCACTAGACAAGATCTTCATGTGAGTCACCTCTCAAAACGCCAGCCGCACCGGTTGAATAAATCCTGTACTACCGTCGCTAAACGGTTGCACACAATATCTATGTCCCAACGCACATCCTCCGGCTGGAGATAGGACCACGTATGGATTCAGTAGGTAGCCAAAGGAATAACCTGCATAAAATATGAGAAACTTTTTTTTGTTAATGCTAACATCGTTGCGGACCGTCCATACAACCCATAACAAGGTGCGCACACCAACTCTAATGTGTCCCTTATCTTTCTTTGCAACTCCATTTAACCAATTACCAAACAAATTTGTGACATTTGTTGGTGGAGGAATATTAAAAGTCATGTATACAAACGCCACACTATTTTAACAAAAGGACACAAAAAGAAAAGATGGCGTATTGTCTCATCTTGATCACAAAAACAACATTTAGAGCAATCCTGCCAATTTCGTTTTTTCAGATTATCCTTAGTAAGAATCACCTTCTTATTAAAATTCTGATTTTAAGTGGGATATTAACTTTCCAAATGTATTTCTTAAAAAAAAGCGGTATGACCATCAAGTAGGTGAAGATACATGGACTTGACAGTAAAAATGTCAGATGAAGTAAGTTTCCATCAAAATTTATCAGAGCTGAACCCTCATAAGTCTCAAAACTAGATGAACCCATCTATCCCATTGATCACCCAATAAAACCCTCCTAAAACATATGTTTAACGGAGTTGAACCGATAACATTAGCCACCGACACGTTAGGATGATTAACTATACAATATAACGATGGGTATTGATCACAAATCGGCCTATCCCCTAGCCAATTATCTTCCCAAAAGCGAGTATTCTGACCATTACCTAATTTCACCGAGCCTCTCATGAAAAAAAAAATCATATTTTACATTCATCAACCCTTTCCAAAATGTGGAATCCGTCGGTTTTGCTGAAACCTGGGATAAATTTTTCAATCTTAAGTACTTATTTTGTAGGAGTTCTTGCCAGACACCTTGTTCATTCATATAAGTTTAAATAGCCATTTTCTAAGCAGGCTCTTATTTTTTAATTCCAACACCTCAATTCCAATACCACCTTGATCCTTTTGTCTAGATTATATCCCATTCGTGAGTCTATACTTTTTCTTATGGCCATCACTTTGCCAAAAAAAGGGGATTTTAAAAAAGCTAGTTTTTTCCTAACCCCACTGGAATCTCTAAGAACGATAAGATAAACATTGGCAAACTCATAAGAATAGAATTTATGAGAATTAAACGATCTCCATCTCTTTAGCTTTTCCAAAACAAAAAAATTCACTCTTATGAAAATTTATTTTGAGCCCGGATAACTGCTAAAAAATGGCTCCTTATTAAGAGCTTTATCTAAATCACGCTCCATGAAAAGAATGGTATCATCAACATATTGTAAAACAGAAACGCATACACCACATGCATAGGCGTACACTCTACCCTGACGAAATCATCATAGCCGCCTCGCTATCAATGAGAACGTCGCCTTCCACTAAAAAATATTTATCAAACCTAGGATATAAGCTGTGAGTCTGTGATGGACTCAAGGTACAATCACCCTCGTAACCAGCCCAATCTCAGGTTGATTCTCTGGCCCCGCGCTAGCTCGTCAGTCCCGTCATGCACTGGCGGAGAAGATGACCAGAGTTGGGCAGTTTCCCCGGTCGGCCTGGCACGATCAGAAACTTTCCGGATATACACTACGTTTCAGATAACAAGACCCAGGAAGGAAGCCCGATAGGAATCAAATCCAAACTCCTATCGCATCGATCGCGCACCGCCATCCCTGACCCATAAAATCGCTTCGATCGAATCTACAGAAGCGCCCGCCCGTCGGCAGCACCGATCGCCATGGCGTCTCCTCTTCTTCCCGCGGCCACACGCGCTCGCTATCCATCCTGGGTTCTCCTCGACACGAACGCCTACTTCGACGAAGGAGTCAACTCCACCACCGCCCACGCCGTCACGCGCGCCGGCAACGCCGTCCGGGTCACCTTCTGCCTCGCATCCCCGCCGTTCGTCTCCCACATCTGCCTTTCCAGGTACTACTGCCCCGGGCTGGTGGGAGCCAAGGTTGTATCCTCGGCCAAGGATCTCGTCCTCCTCCGCTTCGGCTCCGCCGAGTACTTCGTCTACCAGGCCACGGGCAACAACCCGTCGTCGCTCAGACCGATCCCATCCATTCATCCGGGTGTCGACTCTCCCCCCTGCATTTTACCGTGCGACGACGACGACGGAGAATTCTTCGTCGCCGATCTCTCCGATGAGCTGGGCCCCGAGCGCTACGTCCTCGACGTCTTCTCGTCCAAGACCAACAAATGGGTCACCAGGCCGTTGCAGCTGCAGGCGTCTCCAGCCATGACAGAGAACATTCCAAGGCAACACGACAAGGTGGTCGCGCTTGGGGGAGGCGCGGTGGGCTGGATCGACCTCTGGCGGGGCATCATCGTGTGCGACGACGTGCTCGACGAGAACCCTGTTCTCCGCGTCGTCCCGCTTCCGAAGCCTGGATTCGGTTTCGACCGGCGCCGAGGGACAGGGACGGGTCACAAGGAGGAGGTACGGGATGTTACCTTCTGCGGCGGTTTCATCAAGCTCGTCGAGGTAGACTACCGTTTCAAAGAAGTTCTTGTTAATGGCAATGCCAATAAGAACAGTTTCAAGACTACGTATGATCTTGACGCTCTAGACACTATCTATGATTCAGAGCTCCTTCTCCAGGAGGGAGAGTTTGCGCCCACTGAGGATGAGGAATACGCAGTCCTTGATGGTTGGAAGATTCGAACGTGTTATAGACATATCTCGTGGGACTACTGGCGCAAGGGCCACGTTGTGGACGCTGATGACATCACCGTCTGCAACCCAGAGCATTGTAAGATGTTGCCTCAGTTGTGGGATCTTAGTGCTGGAAGATCGGCATTGAGGAACCTGGTGGTATCCTACCCGACGCTCAGCACTCGGGGGGATGATGTAGTCTACTTGATGTCTAAGTTAAAGATTAATGATCAGAGCGCTTGGATGGTTGGTGTTGACCTTGGGAAGAAGACGGTGGAAGTAGTGGAGAATATTGTCGATTATTTCCAACCTCCATTCCTCTCATGTTCATTCTCTGAATATCTGAATACAACCCCAAGGAATGTGTTGTAATAACTTGTAAAGGATGCTCGGCACTTCATGCAGAGGAGTGAAATTTATCAGATATCATGAATTAAGTAATTAACCTTAATTATAATTTCCTTATAGAGAAAACAAATTTCATTTATACTCATGACTCAAGTTGGCTAATTTTGACTGACAGACTTCAAAGACTAAATCCTTCCAATTTTTTTGAGTAGTCTCTAAACTCTTTTGTTTGCCTCATTTCGAGCTAATTGAATTTGATCCATTATTTTGATTCAGTTTTGTTGTTGAGATAATTAAAAATTGTGTATCCAACATTGTATATCAAATTGTATGTGTGTTGAAAAATCTAGATGCGTACATTTATTTGACCATCAATTTTATGAGAATAACTTGTTTTCACTGCGATAGAAAATAAAGTTACCGTCGGGGCAACGGCCAATCTCTTCCAATCCAATGTCGATGCTGCTCAACATCGACGATCTCCTCCAGCCTCTCTCCACCGAGGCTGGCCCCACCAACTACGAGGCCTCTACCTCGCAGCGCGCTCCACTCATACCCTTCTCGCCCCTCGTCCAGTGGCGCCCCTAGCACCCGGGAAGTACTACAACCACATTGGCTTTCACACAACATAACCCACTCACCACGAGCTTACCTCGCCCCGTACTTCGCCACCCTCCTTCTGCCAGGGCCGGTCCAATTTAAATTTGGACCGTGTGCAAGTTCAATAAATAAAATTTATATTAAAAATGTATACTATTCTATAACTTGTTTTATTATACTACAATTTTAATAATCTAGTGACTTCATTACACATTTAGCACACATAATTAAATATAAAATGTTAATAATATTAATTGTGTTGTTTTTTATTGCAATTACATTTATTATTCTACTTTCATCAGGCTAAACATATGTATTTTGTATGAAAAACTTTGTTATTTGTGGTATATAAACATTGACAAATTAAATTGTATGCATCCTTCTTTTTTTCATCTACATTAGTATTTATATAAATATCTTTAATAGTGTGGTGGATAATATATTGGGTAAGTCCTAACAAATATTTTAATAGGTACTAGTGGATTTTTAGTGTACAATTTTGTTAGAAAATGTACAGAAATTTCTAGATTATAAATTGGACCGTTTTCTTACTGTCTATCGGGTTTTTGTGATTCGACTTTTTTTATAAGGTTCAATTATAATCTAACAATGCATGCATTATATATACCAATATTAAAAATTTCTAATCCTCAACTATCATAAAAAATATTATAAGTTCTCCAAATTTCTCGTACATAAGACTTGAATTGCTAGGATCGTCATGATGCATTCCGTATACTCCGTCCATGCCAAAACGTAGTGCGTACAAAAAAAATTAAAAAGTCAAATGATATAAAGTTTGACCATTTATATAGGAAAAAATATTAACATCTAGAATACCAAATCAATACCATTAGATTCGTCACGGTGTATATTTTTATTTGGTATATATTTGGTATGGTAGACATAGATAGTTTTCTTAATAAAGTTGGTCAAAATTAGCATCATTTAACTTTTTTAAAAAGGTATATGCACTACATTATAGCATGGAGGGAGTACCCAACTGCTAGTCATGTCGTTTATGCAAAAAAATAAATGCATAATATTTTAAATAAAAATGTAATTACCATTGTTTTAATTACAACGAGGCGAGTTTCCATTGGAAAGACTAACGATACAACTAATATCAGGTTTGCTCCAATATGATACAAGGTTTGTTGTGCGGACTTACTTCTACAAACAAACAAATCATTTTCATATATTAATATCACTCCGATCCATAATGTAAGCCACTTTATCAAATTGAGCTGAAATAGTTTGCTAAGACGGCTTACATTATGAAACAAGGGAATAGGTTGTTGGAGACGATAGATATAATAGTATAATGATAATAATTATGAGAATACTTTACTTGGGATTTAGCCATGAGTCTGGCTGAATCTTGGCTGGACGTCCATATGTTCACTATAATTCACTATAGTAAAGTTGAGCATATCAAACTTCATGCACTAGCCAATGCAGCTAAAAGTCGAAACTGATGAAAAGGGTTAGGTAATCCACTTATACATATCAACACCCCTTCTTACTTGTGACTGGGAGAAGATAAGAGAAAGTCATCACGTGGAAAGAAGAATAGCACACATATAAATAATCGTATAAGTGGTAAACATAGGGGTTGGCAAATAATGCGAAAGCGAGGACTCGAACTTGAGACCCTGGGCTCTGATACCATGTTAAGCTTCATGCACTAGCCAACACAACAAAAAGTCTAAACTTATGTAAAGGGCTAGGCAATCCACTTATACATAACAAAAGAGTGTAAGCTCCTCTTCAATGTGTTGACACTATATGTGATAAAAGAAGAGGATCACACTACTAGGAAAAAGGTTATAGGCCCCGAGCTACCACCAATGCGCCCAAAAAGTGGTCCGTCGGCGCTATATATATTACCGCAGGGGCACCAATATTTAGGGTGTCGATGCTGTTGAAATGCCATCGGCGGATCAAAAAACTGGTGCGCCGGGGGTAAGGATCGTCCAGATCCGAGCTAGGAAAAAAATTTGGGCCTCACATACCAACCGGCGCACCACTATCTTTGTGCGCCGACGATAATTGAATATCACCAGCGCACTACTATGTTGGTGCGCTAGCAGTAAGTAAGGCCCAGATTTTGCACCCCCTCTGTATGGATCGCCTTTTCTGTTTTGAAAAAAAAAGAAAAATGATAGAAATTTCAAATTTCAAAATCATGTCCATGTGTTATGTGTTCTACTTGTTACGAAAATTAACAAATATGAATTTAGATTTTTTTTGCAAAATAGCACCATATTTTGCAAAATTTTGCATACGGCCTCTGATAAAAAAGATTATATAAAAATGTATCTACGATTGTTTACTGATTGTTTTGATTCCTCAAAATCAGAAAGAAAACTGAGTTTTCTCAAGTTTTAGATTTTGCTGCGACTTTTTTTTGAAAAAGGAGGCACTTACCGCCGGAGCATCACCAAAATGATGCGTCGGTGGTAACCATCGCTTTGTAACCAGCCGGCGCACCCCTTCTCCTCCTCCTTTTCCACTTCCCCCTTCTCCTCTTCCAACTCCTCCTTCCTCTTCCTCCCTCCGGCGACCACCTTCTCGAACCCCCTCCGGCGACCACCTACACCTCCATCCCTCTGGCAAGCTACTCCGGGGACCGCGTGAAAAGGCAACAACTCGTATATAGTCCAATTTGGTGTATTATGGCTAGCATGTACAGCAGAGAAGCTGACCATGATAGTTGTGTCTCAGATATTGTTGGGCATGGTCTGTAACTCTGTATCAGTAGGATGCAGCAACATCAAAATCCGCTGGAGTCTTTCTTTGGATATTTTCTGAACTCAACAGTAAACTAGGCACTTGGATGAAAAGTTGCATACCATTTCCAGCGGAGTCATCCGATGAATTATGACAGCTCACCCGCAGCGCTACATACTCCTTCCGATCTGTTTCAATCGACGCGGATACCACATACTACTGCACAACCCTGCGTCGATTTAATCGGATCAAAGGTAGGAGTAGAACGTATTGACTGTAGACGAGATGCTTGTTTGTTACTACTAGCAATTTTACCGTATAGATTTTCTAAGAAAAGAAATAGCTTTACTATAGACTTGTACTGGCGTAGAAAGAATACCGAGCACAGACGTGTATTTTGGGTCGATGCTTGCTCGGCCGTGGCGTGCGTGTCTATTTTGTGCGGCTGTCCTGTTGTTGCTTACGTGCACGCTTCTCAGCTTTGGTTTCGCCTTGTCTAGCTACCCCCGTTTATACCTCCAAAAAAGAGGTCAATTTTATGTGAAAATACGAGACGCGAAGATTGTACTGAACCTCTGCAAGTTGCTAGAGCATAGTTACACAGTTAAATATTCACGTAGTTCCAATTGAAATGGAAAACGTAGCCCTTTCCTTCTTTCTTTCTTTCTTTCTTAATTAATTGAAATAGGAGCAAAGTCTTTGACCTCGTTTCAAAAGAAAAAAATGAAATGGAAACTAAAGCCCAGGAGTTGAATCCTCTTTGCTGTAACAAACAGCCGAGAGAAACTTGGGAAACTCTTTTGCCTGGAAGAAACGGCCGGGCCGAGCCTGTAGGGCCTACCCGGACTCTGTTGCCCTTACTTGCAAGACTGCTCAACTCCGCTTCATGCCTCGTGGAGTCGTTTACTTATTGGCACGGCGATCTGAAAATGCAGTAAAGCTCACACAAGTAACACAACTCCCAGGCCTGAAAAAAGGAGCAGAAGAGCCAGGGGATGACTTCGCTAAGCATCGCAGGCTGCAGTGGCATCAAGGTGACACCACTCAGATCAGTAGGGGAGCGATCAAGGCCAAGATCAGGAAATGGTTTTCTCCTGAATGTCTCCTCCTCCTCCACGTCGTCGTCACGAGCGATCACAACTTGCTCTCTGAAGCCTCCACCTTCCTACGGCGGCAAGGCGAAGGGGAAGATCAATCCCAGAGATCTCTTCACCTTCTCCTACAGGTTCAACACCGACATCCCCATGGGCGAAACTCCAGGGGTAAGTTGCTTGTGTGGTCGAAGCTTTGGACATTTAGTTTTATAAGTGCTACGCTTTGGAAGTTTGGTACGCCCTTTTTGCCAGGTGATCTGATTCCCTTGACGTTCTTTGTGCAGGCGTCCATCGATGAGTACCTCATGAACAGGCCCAGGATCGTCGGAGCCGTGTTCCCCGATAAGCGGAAGCGAACCAAACTTAACGATGTGAGTCATCTCACCATTTCTCCCCCCTGATTTTGTTTCTGAAGCTGTGAACTGAAACGAGCAAGAACATTATTCCGACGTCAGAATTTTTTCAGTGATCCACTGTTATACTAGTTTGCTTTTAATTGCCGGTGCTGAAGCGTGTAATTTTCAGTGACAACAACCTGTCACCCTTCTTTTGCCGGCAACTACCTAGGAGAACAGTTTCAGTGCACGATCCACGTGAACGTTGAACACCAATATTACACGCAACTCTAACGCACAACTGTTACACTGATCATCCTTTTCACAGGAGGAGTGGAGCGTGCAGCTGATCCCCATCCAGTTCCTCTTCCTGTCAGCCTGTCCGGTGATCGCCATCCGCTTCGTGAGCAGGTCCGGCGGGAAGGGGTACCCGCCGCACGTCCCCGTCCGCGCCACCAGCCTCCTCCTCATGGAGGTCACGGACTACAGGCTGGAGGGGCTGCAGAGGGACGCCATGCCGTCGCACATGGCGGTGACGGTGCGGGGCACGCTGTACCCGCAGCCGGAGGGGCGCCGGAGCCTCAAGGGCCACGTCGAGATGAGCGTCGGCTTCAACCTGCCCCCCGTCCTCGCGCTCGTCCCGGAGCCCATCATCCGCGGCGTCGCCGACACCGTGCTCAGGCAGCTCGCGCAGCAGATGAAGCACGACTTCGACACCGGACTCGCTGCGGACTTCAAGAAGTACCGTAGGGAGAAGCTCACCGAGAAGAGGACCGAACACTGATTCATGAACTTTCTTTCTGCATTTTCTTTCCTTTTGGGTGCCGTTGGCTGCCCGGTAACAAGTACAGTAGTGAATTGATGTTGATGGCAGTAGTTCATGCAAAAGATTCTTTGGAGCTCGCCGCATGATCAACGGACTGCGGAAGCATCTTGTTAGTCGTTCGGAGCGATGGCATGATCGAGAAGATAATAACTTAGGATCCAAGTGCTGTAAATTAGTATGTACATAATGATGTATAACATGAATATTCAGTTATACAAAGATTTGCTGGTCTCAGGCTAAGTTCCGTGTTTACTGTCAAACTTGTCATCATTCCTTCCTGGCTAACCGGGAAGCCTAGTTCACACAAATTTATTTTTTCAAAGTAGAAACTTCAGTCATCACACGTTTTTCCGAATCTATCTAGTCATCAAGACAGTTGCAACATCAGTGTATTGTACTGTAACCAGCACGACGACAACAGGATGAGGAGTATAGTAACTTGGTATCCTCATTTATTCACTGTAAACAATTTAAATAGTTACAAGAATATTCAGTATTACAGAGATTGCTAATCTCAGGCTAATGTATGTTCTTACTGTCAGACTTGACTTCCACACCCTCTTGGCTATGAATAAATCTATGTACCAATCTTTTTTATATCTCTCATTTTTTGAATTGAATCTATGTACCATGTAGTATATACAATGCCTAGGGCATTTGTTTCAACAGCTAGATTGAATACAATTAACATATATACACCATATGTATCCAAATATCCTAGTCTTCCAGTGACCGGTTTCTCGCCCTCAAGTCACGCTCAAGGCTTTGAGGCGTTGGAGGAGTCCTTCCACGACGGAAAAGGACAGCAAGAGCTTTCATTTGACGGCAGAGATTGAAGACCTACAAACAAGTACAGGTATGATTAGTTGTCAACCACATTATGGTATTTATGAAGATCATATCGTTTGTTATCTTACTGATGAAGCCTCTATTTCTGCAATTCCCTCGCATCCCTGTAGAAGGTCACAGTAGTTTACAGCATCATCCTCGTCTTCAAACACCTGTAAGAAAAGAGGGTCATGGGTCAGAAAAATATACAAAGGAGACAGTTATGTGAGAATTTGCAGAAAGCTGGTCATCAACAAGATAGAAACAGAAGAGCAAACTATTCAGAATGCACCATAAGCAGTAGAAAAATAGAACCATCCAATGCAAATCAACACCCCCCCTATGGTCTTCATTACTTGATCAGAGACGCCGCAATTAGGATTTCAATGCAACATTTATCGGTATGGTACATAGTATAGTATGGTAGGCTGGAATCATTAACAGAGTCTGTAAGAAAATGATTGCCAATGCTATAGTCCTTTTTAGACTGCTCAATTTTGCTTTGCCCTTTTGGTCCTTCAAATAGATTAATTGTACTAAGGTATATCAATAGAGATCCTTGCAGTCATGAACGGTATGCATACAGGCACCCTTCGTTGGAATATATATATACATATAGTGATGCACTATGGTTATCCTAATCTACTTGGGCAGTCCTTTGTCCTGATTCATTGCCCACATTTACTTGTTCAGAAGTTACACTCTCCCATTAACCATAGGAATTAAAAAAGAAAGACACTTGGCTGACTCTCAAGAATATGTGCACGCAATGTTTACTAACTATACTCACCAGTACTCCCTCTGTAACATCTTCAACAAGCATACTAAACTTGGAGCCAGAGTACTTTGATTTAGTCCCAACTCCTGAACTCCCTCCCTTTGAGAAAAGCATTCCAAGTTCCTGTTCGACTTCACTGCAGAAAATAAAGAAATGAAGAGACCATGTACACAATAATCACAACTGCCCAATTATACCTGTTATGTTAGCAGAAAAAAATTCTGACCTGCGGTTCCTGCGTGTTTTCATTGTCCATAGTTGGTTGTCTCTTCTCGCCAGCACATAGACAGGCTTGGGTTGTTCTCTCCAAGGGTTTGTCTCCAACACTGAGCCATCATGAGAACAGTTACTTAAGTTTTGAACTTGCGTATCCAAAGGGGCATTTACAGTTAGATCATCACAAGAATGACTTCGAAAATCATAAGAACCAGGCCATTTCCAGTGGACCTTATAGTGTTATTATTAGTGGGCATGAGTGCATCATAACCTTTCAGTTATATAGCCATTTAACCACTGAGTCTAGTTTGCAGGCTCCAGAAAGCAGAATAAGCACAACCCTAGGATGCAAGGCCTATACGAAACTGCACCCATCTAAGCCAAAACATGAGGATACAGTTGATAATCGCGTATACACATGGACATGGTCATACTTATTCCCACTCAATCCCCCTCCCACGTAAAACTGCACATCGCCCGAAACACGGCAGGCGTGAGCGTACAAGCCTCACACAGCAGTTGCTTTGCTGACCTTGAGCTCATTCCTACACGCAATTGTCCCGTACACACAAAGATCGCACCCTTGGACACTCGGGTGTTTAGACTAGGCATTCCATCGAACACTACGCGCGCTCGCGCTTAGGAATCTAAACCTCCAATCACCATTCACCTGGTATTCATTTAGGACGCTAAAGCTAAACCCTAAGCAAATCAAGCCAAGATGAACACGATCCAGTGTTCCAGGAACAGGACCAAGGTGTAAAGGACTTTTACCGTCGTAGGCGAGGGCGTCGAGCGACTCCATGAGGTGGCGCCGCATGCCGTAGGCGCGGGAGGAGACTTGGCGCAGCAGCTCGCCCGAGGTCCCGGGGATGCCGCCGTCCATCCCCATGGCCCTCTCCACCTCCTGCTCCTCCTCGTCCTCGTCCTCGTCGCCTCCCTCCGGAGACGGCGGAGGCGGAGGCCTGGACGAGGCGGCGGCCACGACCGCGCGGCGGTGCGTGGCGGCGAGGCGGGGCCGGGGGGCAGGGAAGGAGAGGAGGTTGCTCCCCAGGGTTGTGGCCGCCGGCGCCGGCGTCGGCGGCAGCGGCGGGAGCGACGGCAAGGTAGCTGCCATTTTTACGGCCTACCGGAGCAGAGGACGGTGAGAGAGGTTCGGGAGAAAGCAAGTGGAACGTGGAGACGGCACGGCAGCTCCGGAGTCTTCGTGTTGTGTTGTGGAGATTTTTCTACCGCGGTGGCTGTGTCCGGCACGTTGTTGGGTCGGGGTGGTGACGTGCCACGACTTGCGACCGGCCGCGGCTGTGTGATGGCTACGATCCAGCCGTCCACGTTGTCTTGGACCAATTTTTTGGTTGGACGTGCGCGGCCGCACGAGGGGTTTAACCGGAGTTGGTTGTGTTTTCCATAGGTTTAGCGTGTGCGGCACTATTTGGTCAATTTCTATTTTTACAATTAGCACGTACCATATATATTACACTTCTATTGATCTTCAAAATTTGAAAGAGTCATGTTTTTTTTTTGACCAAGAGTCATGTTGTATTCTACGATAGAAAATAAAAAAACTATGCCGTCTAACACTCGTACTGTATTGTTCACTATGTTAATTTCCAAGGTTTGAGGAGTCGCTACACGGTGAGAGATGGATAGGTCACAATGCTCACAAATCAAGCTCTCGAATAACCATTTTAATGTGCAACTATCGACAACAAGACAAAGAGATATATAATTGCAGAGCATGAAAACCATTAACTAAAACGAACTGTGTACAACCAACATCACCAAGTATATTAGTTCCGGCATGATACAACAATCTTCTCCAGGCATCACCCACGTGGAGAAGCACCGTCGCGTTTGGGAGGAGAAACACGGAACTCATCTGGTAATACACATACAAGGTTAATACAAAATTGAAAAATGTTTTCGTTAAAAAATATAGTGCCTAGTTTTATACAGCAACTGATTGGTGAATGTAATCATGCTCATGCTGCAGTAACACAACTAGTGTAGCACTTTGCATCTGTTTAGAAATTAGACGCCAAAAATATCATTATCACAATGTGTAATAATTTGTCACTAACTCGCGGAGTTGGTAGCAATAGGTCGAAGGCTGAATCTGGCTATTGTTAGTAGTCAATTGGCATATACAATGGAACAAGTTCTTTGGATGCTATGTATGATGAATGCTTACACATAGGCTTATGTTTTGAAAAGATAAATCGAGTTATGGTGTTTATGAGCTCTAAAAATGGATATTAATGATCCTCCAAACATAAACGGGTTAGCTACTTCTACGGTTCCTATCCATTCGATGATTTTCTATCTAAAAGGTAGTCGTCCACCGAATAACAGAATTTGCTCAGTTAGCGAGTTGATGTTAAGTCCAACCAGTACACCTAAATTCAAAGTATGTCGCAATTGTTGGTGTCCAAGTAATAAATACCATATTATTACTCATATTTTGTTATTTCTGGGATTCTCCAAAGCCTCTTGATCAGAAACTTAGTACCCTTGTACGATTTTCCGAGCAATGGGGACCATGGAGGTTTTGATGTAGATGTTGTGAGAACTACTTTTTGGAGATGAAGTATGTAGGGCCCCAAATTTTGCAGGTTCCATTGAGCCTGCAATTGGGGTGATGACTTTGCTTCTTGGTCCTACTAAAAAATTAGAGTTCACACAGATCAAACTACAATTTGGGGAGAACCTATATGATTGTATGCAAAGAAGAAGCATCTCGAGCATAGTGCTAGACTTATTCAAACCGGTTTAAAATAGATGGATGGTGACCAATTCTTCAATTCCGCAATGGCAGTTGCCACTGATAGGTATATGGTGTTTATTAGTGGTAATGTAGCTTTATTCTCTATTTCTTCCAAATTTTTGTGCGGATGACGTCATGATGGATCAAATGGGAGCGTGATTGGTTGATCCAGGCTGAAGCACTCCTTGTTGGGTCTGCATTGTCCCATGTGCCCAAGAATTAAGAGGAATTCAAAATATCATCCTCGCCTTAGACCCTCCTTATGTGATTTTTTTTGCATCAAATCCCCTTTCATGGACCATTTGGTGTCGTGGTGGTTCGGTACATGAAAGCTTTGGCAATAGAGCTTTCTTCTATGGTTTTTGATCATATTAATCGTTTGATCAATGATTCAATACATACGTGTTAGCGCGTAGAGCCAAATATTATGTTCTTATGGACATGGATTGTGAGACATATGGTACATGGGGTTAGAGATCAGTGAGTTCCATGTCCGACGGGCTCACATGTCAATGGCCCCACGGCAAGGTACCACATGTACAAAGAGTTGATTCATATTTTTTGCAATCTCGGCTCAGACAGTATCGAGGACACTCTTTGTAATGATTGAATTGATCAATAAATGCTGAATTATCTCAAAATAATGCAACTACACATCCTCCCTTTGAGACTAAAAATATCAGGAGTCACCACATAAAAAAGGACACATGGAAGCTTTTAGCTCAAAATAATTTGGCGAAGCCACACTTTACTTTTTATTTTTATTTTTAAGAGTAAATTACACCCGAAGTACACCATCTTGCGTCCAATGTGATAGTTTGGTACACCATCTTGCAAACCGTGAGACCGCCGTCCACCATCTTTCGAATTGCGTGATGGTTTGGTCCTGGCCAATCAGGAGGCGACGCGTGGATGCCAGGTGGTTTTTGTCGCTCGTGCATGGTTTTGCTAATACCCCCGGGAAATTGCTGCACCGTGTTTTGGTCCATCCCCTGTTGCTTCTCTGTTTCGTCCCCAACCAACCTAGGTCGTAGACGGCGGCAGCGGTGGCGATTTGCACGGCGACGGCGACGTAGTGCTGGGTGGCATACTGGCGGAGGCTGGGCGAGGGAGCGCTTGGAGGCGGAGCGGGGGAGTGTTGTCTGCAAGGTCACCGGAGGCGATGGCGCCGATAGGGGGCGCGTCGGCCGTCGATGCCGGCGGTGGCGGTGGCGGAAGCACGTGGGCGGAGGAGGAGTGGAAGGAGACCTCCGTCGTGTACTACCAGGCATCGCCGAGGAGGACGCCGTCGAGCACAAGGACGCTGGTAATTTCTCTCTGTTCGCCGAGAATCATCTGCATTGCTCTGTTTTGGGCACCTTCCAAATTATCTCACTTGTTGTCTGAAAATCTAGAGCAAATTGTTGTTTTGTAGGATAAAATAGAAGATGTAAACCAGATGCATCATAGAAGGTTGAATGTGAGGGAAATTGAGGAAGAAAATATGCTCCTTTTAATGAGATTGAATGAATTAGAGGATGAAGTAAGGAAGAGGAAGGCAGTGAAGAAGGCTATGCAAATAGAACATAGGGAGGAGCTTAGAAGTAGAGATAGGAGAGAGTTCTTGTTTCTCATAATTGTAGCTAGTTGTGTAGCTTTGTATGTTCTTTCTGCTTTGATGAAGGGCTTTCATTGAGTCAACTTGTACTGTTTATATGATGAAAAAAAAATTCCTTGAGGTTGGCTGCTTACTGAAATTGCATTGTTCAGTACATAAATGAAGCAATGGCATATGCATTGTTTAGTAAATAACCAGAAAACAAGTTCATCTCATGCTTTGTTCAGTACATAAATGAAGCATTGTCATATGCATGGTTCAGTAAATAACCAGAAAACAAGTTCATCTCATGCATTGTTCAGTACATAAATGAAGCAATGTCATGTGCTGCTAGTTGTCAGCTGTGGATGGTGCATTTTGACTCAAAGGCATCTCATGTGCATTGTCATCTGCACTGATTTGTTCATTCAAGTCTGGAAATGCATTGAGGTCAATCCTGTCATCACCAAAACACATGTAGTACACACTGCCAGGGCCTGTTGCATAGCCTCTTCTTGATCTTCCTCTGGCAACTTGGTGTGCAGTTCCACTTGTGCTTGCTTCAGCTGATCTTTTTCTGGTAGCACATGTAGATCTCCCCCTTCCTCTCCCTCTTTGTTCATCAGTTGATGTTCCCCTTCCCCTTGTTGCTCTTCATGTGTCAGCACTTCTCCCCCTTCCTCTTCCTCTTTCTTGCTGAGTTGATGCACCCCTTCCCCTTGTTGCAGCTTGCTCGCTCTTCCTCTTCTTGTTGCCGTAGTTAAATTGTGCCTTCCTATAGGGATGCTTTCTCTAGCTTCTACCACAAAATCACTCTGGTAGTGGTTGTTGCACTCGTAGCAGGTGGTACATTGTTTGCTGCCCGCATTTTCCATTTTACGCTTAATTAACTATCATGAATTATTCACTGGAGACAAGCTAGTAAAATTAATTTGTATACCTCTTGGTCCATCATATACACCATGTTGTCCAGTGTATTGGAAGGGTCTAGTCGTGGGTCAAGTGCTTGGGGGAATATGCTCTGCAGAGATTAAGACAAAATGGTAAGAGCTTGGCAAAGGCAACCTAGGAACCATAAAAAGCATGCAAGGCCAACCTGCTGAATGACTATGCAATGACAACCAAGTGAATGACCATGCAATGACACAAGGGTGATTTTAAATTGAAGTGAATCTCCTGCCAATGTTACTGTTAACTTGTGAATTTGGTTGTTTTCTACCTACCTAGTTTCCATATAAATAGCACCTCGCTATCGTGTTGTTAGCAATACAAGCAATGGATACCACGGAAGACATAGTGTACCATAGAAGAAGGTCGACTGGTAGCAGTACACAACCTAATGACATAGTCTACCATAGGAGAAGTGCTAGGGAGTGGGAGTTGGCACATGCTAGGACTAGAAGTGCTAGGGAGCAGGAAGCTGTTGTTGCTTTGGAGCAGCTTGGTGAGTGTGTGGTCAGAACACAAGTCATGGCTTTGCCAACTCCAAGCTTTCCGAGTCAAATTAGAAGGGCTTGTCGACTCGAACAGCCGTAAATGTCTGAGCTGCCAAGAAGAGTGCATGGCATGCATCCTAGGGATGCAAGGAACCAGAACATTTGTTCAGGTGACTTCCCTCCACTTGAACAACTGGAGAGGGCACTGGATGGGCAGTACCTGCATGCACTTGTTCCTCCAACAATAGAGAAGGAAGTTACTACTTCCATTGTGCTTTGCAAGGTGAGGAAGGCAGTGAAGAAATGGTTCAGGAAGGTCAAGAAGGCAGGGAAGAAGTAGACTGTAGCTTGTATAAGCATGTGTAATGAATTGTGTTCTGTAATTGTGTTATGCAATAAAGTGTGTTGTTGTTCCTAACCTGAATAATTTCTGGGATGTCATAGTCTTCATCTTCCCGGATAATTCCATCCCGTTGTTGTTGCACTTGATCTTGCACAAATTTCAGGTGCCCTCTCTTGTTGTGATCAGCTTTCCCACAGACAGAGCAATGGATTGTCACACCAGCTTTGGTAAATACTTTTACTCCTTTTTTCATCTTCTCTTCTGGTGCTTGCCTTCTGTTTTTCTTGGGTCTACCCATAACCTTTGTGAACAGAGGTGGATGCACAACTGGTGCACTGACTTTTTCCCAGAATACTCTTCCTCTAAGTGGGACCAAGTTGAAGCTATATGCTCTCTTGTATGTATCAACAGTGTAACAACCGTGCACAAGGGATTCGGGATTTTTCCTATCCGTTCCGCAACAAGCAATGGCATGATGACATGGTATACCCGTTAATTGTCATCTTCTACAATCACATGTTTTCCCTTCAGTGTCAACACAGTAACTTCTTTCCAACTCATGAGATTGGACAGAGAATAGGTGATTTCCTGCTGGTTTAACAATGCAGCTCAAACTCCATTCAGCTTAACTCTGTCCATTTTCTTCTTAATTTTAGGACAGATCATTCCATGCCATTTTGCCGCATCCATCTGTTTGGACAAGTTTCTCTCGCATCCGCTTGTGGAAAAGCATGTCAAGCATTGACAACACAGGATTTTCTCTAGCCGCCAATATATAGCTGTTGAAAACTTCGTAGTGGTTATTCAGATAAGCATGTCACACTTGCAAAAATCTGAGAAAAATGCTTTGATCCAAGTGTTTGGTTGAAGTTCTTCTACCCACTCATATGCTTGCTCACTGTCCACTTTCAGTTTGTCCATATTTGCTTGCCATTTTGGAATGTTGGTTGATCTAGCAATTGCCCACATGTCATTCTTAAGTGTCTCTCCTCTATGGCCTGCCTTCTGGAAATTTTGAATCATATGCCTAACACGTAATCTATGCTCGGCATCGTGGAAAACCTTCCGAACCGCATTAATCAATCCCTTCGCCTATCACTCATTATAGTCCAAAGAAGATGTGTTAGTAATGTTCAAGTCATCCCTCAAGGTTGTCAAAAACCACTCCCATGCACTTGTGCATTCTACCTCAACCATGCCCATAGCAATGGGGAAAATGCAGTCATTTGGGTCAATGCCAACTGCAGTTAACAGTACTCCCTTGTACCTTGTCTTAATGTGGCAACCATCAATGCAAATAAGTGGCCTGCATCCACTAAGAAAACCTCTTTTGCAGGCATCATAAGTCCAATACATTGTTGCCAAATGTTCCTTGACAATGCCACTGCTTGGATCTTTGACAGAATTAGTTGATAGAAAGAATGTGCTTCCTGGATTAGCTCTCTTTAGCTCTTGGCCATAATCCCTTAGTACACTGAATTGTGCTTCCTCATTGCCATGGATTTCCAAGCAGAGCTTCTTTTCTTGCTCTTCCAAGCTTCCACCGTCAGGGCACATGTTGAACTCTCTTTGCACCTTAGCAAGAAATGTTTGCAGATCCATTTTTTGGTTGTCCCTGAATTCATCAATGAACTTCTTGCATAGAAACCTAGCAGTAAGTGCCCTCATTTCATAGACTCTCTCACACCTGTGCTCATCTTCATAACCTGTTACCACAAAACCACCTGATCTCTGAAAATCAGTGCCAACCTTGAGAAACCATGGACACCCTTCATCACAAACTGCATGAACTCTTGCTCGTTATTTTTTATTTTCCTTATCTTCACTCTGTTCCCGATGCTGTATGCATTGACTGCTTGTCTAACCTCCTCTATGTCTGCAAACTTCATCCCTATTTTAAAAACAGGAGAATCCATGTCAACCTCTGGATTGAATTCCTTGAACTTTAGCTGCACCTGCTGCCTTTCATCATCTACCAAATGGAGGTCTCTATCATCTAGTGCATCTTCATTTTCAGTTTGTACAAACACAGCTCTCTTATTGTTGTCATTCACACCGCTGTCAACATTATCAATGAACAGATCATCATCTCCTTCCTCTGCATCATAGTCACTGTCATATATCTCAAAGTCACTTCCACTGTCAGAGTCATCATCCAAATCAGCCAGAGTTTCTTGCTCAACTGTCTCAACAGCTACAAGTGATGCCTCGGATAGAGCAGGTCTTGACCCGGATGAAGCTGGTCTAGCAACTGATGAAGCTGCTCTAGCAACTGATGAAGCTGGTCTAGCAAGTGATGGAGCTGGTCTAGCAACTGATGGAGCTGGTCTAGCAACTGATGGAGCTGGTCTAGCAACTGATGGAGTTGGACTAGCAACTGTTGGAGCTGGTCTTGTGATTGTTGCTCTTGCAACATTTTACCTCACAAGCTCAGCCCTAATAGTTCCAAGAAAATCTGTGTGATCCACAAATATGGCCAGAGTGTTATCGTAGCAGTACTGCTTTCCTCATCTCATTCATGTCCGCATCATCGACAATTGGCAGCAAACCATCTTTCGATTTTTTCCAGGAAACAACCAATACACATGTACTTTATGATCCCTCAAACAGCCAAGCATTCCCGTAATTTCATCAAGTACTATGTTGGACCAACTATGAGCACCGAGATAATCAAACACCGAAACCGTATCATCAACATACCGCAGCCTTTCTCCCAATCCACAGTAAAAATCCATTGTGGCATACTTCTAAAGAGAAGTACCCCGAACCAGCTTACATTATGCACCACCGAAAATCAAACAATGATAAATTAATGCTATCTCATGCACACACAAAGATTGGCAAACAAATACAATCGTACGTAGCATGTAACACTTGCAGTCATAAAATTCAGAGTTAAGGATTCTACAAACGAACCGAATTTTGAAACTTTTTGATTCTACTCCATGCACAGGGGTTAAACTAAGCTAAACAACACACAATATGCAGCAATGGTGCTTTTGATTATCATATTGAACGAAAACAATGACATGTTCTTCCGCAAAAACTCGGCTACAAATGGCCAATGCAACCCACGGATTTGACTCCTATCAGCTGCTCTTGAACAAGTCGACGATGGTTCTTATACGGGGCCCATGACGCAAGGATTTGACGGACCTCCGAATCCATGGCGTCGACGGGCGCTACGGTACAGGCGGCGAATACAAGGCACAGGGAGACAGAGGAGGGACTCGAGGAATAACATACCGTAGGGAGGTGGATCCTCGTTCCACATCCGCTCGCGCAGCTCCGGCGGCATGACGGCGGCGCGACAGCTTCTCACGGCGGCGCGGAGACGACAGGGAGCAGAACTGGACGCGCGGAGAAGACGCAGGCCGCCTAAATCAGCGCGCGGGGGCATCGGCGATGGTTCGGGCCGACCGGGGGCTAAGTGCAAAACCATCCACGCAGCAGCGTGCGTTTCCATTGGCCACCTGGCATCCACGCGTCGCCTCCTGATTGGCCAGGACCAAACCATCACGCAATTCGAAAGATGGTGGACGGCGGTCTCACGGTTTGCAAGATGGTGTACCAAACTATCACGTTGGATGCAAGATGGTGTACTTCGGGTGTAATTTACTCTATTTTTAATGAGGTTGGCCTTAATTTGGTGAGTGCTCGTGTGTGTGTTTCTGAAGGAGAAAAAAACAATCCGACATGCTATGGCCTATGGGCCTGTTGTACATTAGGCCGTCTGAGCGATTCCTCCAGAGGATTAAGCCCACTTTGCAAGGCCGCAACGGCTCGTCGTCTCCGTACACACGCGACGTACGCCTGGACCAAAAAGAATGCGCGGAAGCGACTAGAACGAACCAGCTTGTCATCGTGCGGTGCCCCGATTTTCAGAGCGATCACCTTCGCCTCTACAGACGCCGCGAGAGCGCCGACCGGACGACGTGTCGCCGCGAAGTGCCACCTTAGCCGGACACCCGTCGCCCCACCACCCGCCTCGCCCACACCAACTCCTACACGCGTCCAACCTCTCCTTCCCCATAAAACCCCGCGCCACAAAACCCAAACTCGATCACTCTACTCTGATTCCTCTCATCATCTTCATCCTCGCAGTCGCATTCGATATCTCCAGTTACACGCAAAGACTCATCATCGGTAGATTGAAGCGAAAAAGTTAGAGTTAATGGCGGTCATGTCGCGCTCCAACAGGCTCGCGGCGACGGCGCTGCTGGTGCTGCTCGCGCTGGCGGCGGGCGTGGCGGCGAAGAAGACGCAGGACGACGTGGCGGCGGAGGCGGCGGCTGGCAAGGAGGACGAGACGTGGACGGGGTGGGCCAAGGAGAAGATCTCCGAGGGGCTGGGGCTGAAGCACCTCGACGAGGAGGAGGCCGCGCGCAAGGCCGGCGAGACCGCCAAGTCCACGCGCGAGACCGCCCAGCACGCCGCCTCCGGTACGTACGCGCGCGCGCTCTCCAGAGTCTGGCGGCCCGCCGCACTGTTATTTTCCTTGTCTGACACTGACCCGCGTCATTTGATTGCAGAGACGGGGAGGCAGGTGAGCGGCAAGGCCGGGGACGCCAAGGAGGCGGCGGAGCAGGCGGCCACCGGGGCGGCGAACAAGGCCGGGCAGGCCAAGGACACGGCGAAGGAGGCGGTGAAGGGCACCGCCGGCGAGGCGTCCAAGAAGGCGGAGCAGGCCAAGCACAAGACCAAGGAGGCTGCGGACTCGGCCGCCAAGACGGGCGCTGAGACGCACGAGCGGTCGAAGCAGGGCAAGGCCAAGGTCGAGGAGACGGCCAAGGAGAAGGCCGGCCAGGGGTACGAGACGCTCAAGCAAACCACGGACGCGGCCGCCGAGAAGGCTGGCACTGCCAAGGACACCGCGGCTGAGAAGGCAGCGGCCGCCAAGGACACGGCGGCTGAGAAGGCCGCTGCCGCCAAGGACACTGCCGCCGAGAAGGCCGCTGCCGCCAAGGACACTGCCGCCGAGAAGGCCGCTGCCGCCAAGGACTCGACGTGGCAGGCGCAGGAGACGCTCAAGAAGTACAACGACGAAGCCGCCGCCAAGGGCAAGGCAGCGAAGGACACGGCCGCGGAGAAGGCCGCGGCCGCGAAGGACACTGCCGCAGAGAAGGCAGCTGCCGCGAAGGACGCGGCGGTGAAGAACGCCGAGGTGGCGAAGGACACTGCCGCGGAGAAGGCTGCAGCAGCGAAGGACGCAACCTTGGAGAAGACACAGTCCGCGAAGGACGCAGCGTGGGAGACGGCGGAGGCGGCGAAGCATAAGGCCGGCGAGGGGTACGAGAAGGCGAAGGAGAAGGCGTGGGAGACCGCAGAGGCGACCAAGGAGAAGCTCGGGGAGGTGAAGGACAAGGTCACCGGCGCGGCATCCGAGGCGGCCGGCAGGGACAAGAAGCAGCGGAGGGACGACGAGCTGTGAAGGAGCTTAAGCATGATCTACATTTCTGGCCGTAGTTCTTGAATCTTGGGGATGTTTACAGTGCTCGCGTTGCGTCGCTCTAGTTTTTTTTTACGTTGTTCCTTGTACAATAATGTGACCCCTCTGTAGAGAACCTTGCACGATCGAAACAACTTTCTTTTCAATCTTGTGTTCGCCTGAAACTTCACCCGAAATTAGAGCTGAACCGTGACAGTACATGACGAACAGGACCAACTAATACAGGCAAAGCATCTTCCCAAATCTAATTGAAAAGAGATGCATTACAACCTTTAATTATTTCCGGCATGACGACGATGATTACATCTTACCTGACCTTCCTCTTTCAAACCTAATTGAAAAGGATTTACATTTCCACAATCTCCCCCAACATACATGGACGCTTCAGACGAGCAGAGGAGCTTCCAGTGCGGCGGAAGCTCTCGCCCTCGGAGCGTCGTCGTGCAGCCTGAGGGTGGATGTAACGACGAGGACGAGCACGGCGAAGCAGGCTGGGATGAGGCCCGTGCCGTACCTGCTCATGGTGTTGAGCCCTCTGACCTCGCCGCAGCTGGGCGTCTCGTCGTAGGACTCGAGCACGAAGAGCGCGATCCCGCAGGACATCTTGTCGAGGAAGCTGAGGGAGCCGTAGACGAAGGCGCAGCCGTTGAGGTCCTCCCCGACCAGCGCGCTCTCCAGCCCGATCGTGGTCACCATCACCAGTGCGTTCGCGGCGCCGATCACCATCGCCAGCGGGTACATGAGGTTGTGCATCTGGCTCGGGAGGATGAAGACCGCCGCGCCGGAGACCACCCACAGTGTCGCCCCGACGGTGAGCAGCGACTTGAGACGACGGCTGTTCCACTTCATCTCCTGGAGGACCACGGACACGAGGAAGCTGCAGCAGAATATGATGGCTGGTATCTGCAGAAACGAGGCCAGAGATCAAACGGTGCGAGTGGAAGAAACAAAGCTGCTTCTCAACAGCTGCTGTTGCCTATCAGGCATCAGAAAATGGAGAACATCAACTTACAGTGGCTTTCGAGTATTCGTTCATTTTCAGATCTCTGGTGACGTAGAACGCGATGAGCGACTGCAAACAGCAACAAAAATAGTGTTACAATTCAAGTTATTCACCTTAATACTGAAGATACTTTGGTCTTTCAGAAATCATATCCCACACAGCATTTTTCAGCAAGGATCTCGAGTCTAGTTCTGTAAGAGAGCAAGATGCCAACCTGAGAGACGTTTGTGATCAATCTTGCGAGCATGTAGAGGAGAGCAACCTGGTAGTACAGGGTCTTCTTGAACCAGTAACCCCAGGCGATCCGAGCCCGCTTCTTGCAGTTAGGCTCACACTTCAAACTGCAAAACCACACAAGATTTCTTCAGCAAACTGCAATTATTTACAGTGCAACACATATCTGAATTGGCATTCTTTCTGTCTCAGCATACGTTGGTTCACTTGTTCCAACGTGGAACAGCACCAGGAAGCAGCATCCTACGAAGATGGACACGTAGGCGATCCACTTGTACTGCAGAAGAAGAGGAAGCCAGATCACTAACAGTTTAAGAGCAGGTCTAACAGACCCCTTAAAAGCCCCAACCCCGTAAAATAACCGCCGATATACGGGGTAGAGCTCTACCCGGCCGTCTAGCAGACCCCGTAAATCAGCCTCCGGTATCGAATTTTTACAGTTTTGGGTACGGGGCGGCTCCTCGCCCCTTACAAGTACAGGGTGGGAGGCTGAATACAGGGCGAACCCCCTAGTCGTGGCGGGCTGAATTTTCAGGAAATCAACTGTTCATCGCGCCGGTCGCGGCCGAGGCGGCGTCGCGTGACGGGGCCGTGGCGGCCGGAGGCCGGTGCATGGCATGGCGCGACGAGCAGCAGCAGGCCGGAGGGCGCGACGAGCAGCAGCAGGCCGTGGCGGGCGGGGGCGGCCGGAGGCCTGGCCGTGGCGGGCGAGGGCGGCCGGAGGCCTGGCCGTGGCGGGCGGGGGGCGGGGGTGGCCGGGCCGTGGCGAGCGGGGGCAGGGGCGTGGCGGGCGGGGCCAGGGCGCCGCGGGGGCGGCCGGAGCGGGAGACGAGGCGGCCGGGCCGTGGCGGGGGCGTGGCGAGCGGGGCAGGGGCGTGGCGGGCGGGGCCATGGCGGGCGGGGCGGCCGGCGGCCGGCGCGGGGCGGGGGCGGCCGGTGCGGGGGCGGCCGGAGCGGGGGCGGGGGCGGGCGGGGGCGGCCGGAGCGGGACGCGATTTGGCCATGGCTGCCCAGAGGTGGAAGAAGAAGAGAAGGAAGATGGGGAAAAAAAATTTAATTTGGCATATTTTTGGAATATGCTTTTTTACCGTTTAGGGATACGGGTTCTGCTAGCTCGTCCGAGTTTTCGGCCGGTGAAATCCGGATACAGGGCCCTCTACTCGGGTTTTACGGGGCGAAAAAATACGGGGCCTGTTAGACATGCTCTAAAAGTGCTTTCATCATATGCCTTGGTCAATCACAGAGATTTTTTTTCTTTTTGTAGTTAGCCGCTACTGCTAGAACTCAAGGCTGATTTGGCAAGGTTAGAGCATCTCACCTGAACAACAATGTCTGCACATGTTTTCGCCTTTACTGCACCAAACACAGCTAACGCGATCCCATATAAACCAAGATTAGCCACCTGCAATTTTGTCGTGCTCACTCATAGTTAGCATCTTCTCCTCATTTGAACAAAGCAGTCAATGGAACAAACAGACCGAGGTTGTAAAGTTAAATCAGGCAAGAATTATTCAGTTTCCAGGTCACGTTGTGATACGTAGGTATAACGGAGCTCATAGACAAGTATGCTAGTAGCACGAGATGAAGAGTGGTAGCGTGAAGCGAAGAATAAGAAAACGGCAAGTTTCTATTTTTTTGTTCAGATAAGTACCGTTTTTTCTGCAGAGGCCGGGTCTATTGCGCAAGTAATAAAGTGCCCATTTTCGAAAAAAAGTACCGTTTTTTCGGTTTCAAAATACATTTGGTTTACGGAGTTAACTCCAGTCAAGAAAGAACTAATGCACGCTAGTACTGACCATAGTGGAGGCATTTCTGCAGCTCGCCAAGGCCACCCGGCTTGTGGGGTTGGATGTCATGCAGTTCACCATCGCCCTGAAAGGAACAGAACAGTGTCAGACGAAATGTTCAGCCCAATGCCAAGAAGCAAATCAAGTGATGGGAATGTGCGTTTACATGTGGGAGACTTGTGTGGCGGCCCATCCGATGTTGAACACCGCGGCGAAGAAGCTGTAGCCGATGGTCCTGACGAGGTAGGAGTCGGTGCCGAGGACGGTGCAGAGCAGGCACCCGCCGAAGACGGAGGAGAAGGAGACGCCGACCAGCACCGATCCCCCGATGTGCCACAGCTTGAAACGGCCGAACCTGTCAATCTGACGATCACACGACACATTTTCCATCATAGATCAGTTAGTGCCACCGATGATTCACAGCTTTCACTGTCGGTAAAATTAAAAAACAGAGTTATGGTCGAGTTGGTTTGGTTTCAGTACCATTTCGCCGGCGACGATCGTCATAACACCGTCTGCGACCTGGCCTGAAAGCATCACGATGGATGCATCCCTGCAAGTGAATGATCAAGTCAGCTTCAGGCCATGCAACTTAAGCTTTATGCTGATGGAGATTGGTGCATTGGTTACATACCGTGGAGTGAGGCCGATTTCTTGCAGGAACATGAGGAGGTAGGTGAACCAGCAGGCGGAGGTGATGTCGTTGAGCATGTGGCCGACGCCGTACGACAGCACCGGCCACCGGCCGAGGGGCTCGGCCACGGCCAGCTCCTCGCCGCACTTGTCATCGGCCATGGATGGAGGGAGCTCGGTCGCAGAATCTCCTCCACGCAGGACTCTGAATCTGAATATACAAAGAATGAAACAGCGAGTGTGTCACGGACCAGGATTCGGGGCCGGCATTAATAGCATGCCCGATCGGGCGAGGTGAGGCTAGAACAGATTTGGAAGGGAATTCGGGTAGAGTAAGTATGAGCCCGACAGTCACGCGAAATCTGTCCACCCATGAAAGGATAAAATTCTGTCGACAGCAAATGCCGCTGCTCAAGAGGCAAGTAGTGGCAGTAACCGAAAAGGAAATTGGATGGATATTCGGCCCCCATCAACCAATCTCCCCAAAATCCCACCAGCAGCGAAAAAGCATCTTTCTCAAAAGAGAAGAGACAGAAGCAAGAACATTCATTCATGGAATCTAAGGAGGGAGTTGTCGGATGGCGAACCTGTGGAGATGACGGCGACCTGAGAGAGAGGGAGAGGTGTCCGACGAATGTGTGCACGCAGGAGCAGGATAGGTCGATCTGGTCAGGCGGTGGTATTTATAGGACGCAGGTAGCGAGGGCGGGCTCAGCTGGCGAGCAAGTGGGGAAGAGAGAGGCCGGGGGGCTCCCGGGCGCAGTCGACGCCGCCCGCGCCACGGGACAAAGACGACGACGATGATGTGATTTCTCTAGGTTTTTCCTCCTTTGTCTATTTTTTTTACTGGAAAACGGGTGCCCAGGCTCCACGCTGGCGTGTTTGGCCCTTTTTTCTCTTCTCTGTGGTGCGAGACGTTTGCGTGCTCTGAGACCGGTTATTCATTAATGCAAAAGATTTATTTTGTAGCGTCGCAAGATACAGTATCGTATATATTTGTGTCATGGATACTAGTAGGATATACGTTTCCTCTAAAGAAAAGACAGATGCGTCGGTGTGGAAGCCAGCATTAATATTGTACATCTCTTCTGGGCCATCAGGCTAGGAATGCAGCGAATGCTGGCCTAGCCGATCGAGCCGATCAACTTTGAATTCTGGTCTCTTTTGAACATGGCAGCAACTTTTTTCTTTTTTTAAACAGGGAAAGACCCAGAAGGGCCTAGTGCTGCATTGAACTGATCGTCGGTGGAGTTACAAGTTGTGAACAGGACACATAAAGAAACAAAATTACAACACAGTCCTGCAAATTAGCACTAAGGACCTTGAAAAGTATAGAAGAAAAGCAATCAGGTCCCTTATCTCCATCAACGGAACTGGGACTCCACCATCGGCCGCTCTCATCGCCACCGGGACTGGACCACTTGGGGCAAAAAGAACGTAGGACGCCGACAAGAATCCTTGGAGGGGCCTCCACATCGGAGGTTGAGCTGATGCCAACTTAGGCATCTGGAGAGGCCGCCTTATCGGCCGGAAATCATGGTGGCAAACCATGGCCACCATGTGTTGATCTCCAAATTGCAGCCATGACTTTCCCTGCAACCACCCAAGACCGACATCTGCTGCATCGTCGTGCGTCCTCCTCCAGTCGCCACCACGCCGACGAAGAGACGGAGACACAGCCACACCGCTGGGCCGACTCGGGTTGTCGCCAGCAGAGGCCTTATTAATGGTGTAGCTAGTCGCTCCTCTTCCTGGCGCTTCCGGCTCCAACCTCAGGAGCTCCGCGATGAGAAGAAGAACCACCAGCAAGCACTGGATCCGGCCAGAAGAATCCATCAACTGGCTATGCCATTTCCATTTATTCCTTAGAGCATCTCCAGCCGCGTCCCCCAAACCGCGCAGGATTGAGCGTTTGGGGGACGTGTTTCGTTCGTGCCGCGTTTGGGGGACGTCGCTCCCCAGTCGCGTCCCCCAAACAAAATTTCGCAAAATTTAAACTTAACTAGATTCGATTAGATTCGTCCAAACTTACATAGATTCGAACGAAATTTGACTAACTTTAAAACTAAACCTAATCTAGAACCACTTGCGGCGGCCGGAGGCGTCGTAGTACTGCTGGAAGTTGTACATCTCGTCGGTGACGACCTCCTGCTTGACGCGCTCGTCGACGGGTGACATAGGCATCCCAAATGGGCTTGCCGAAGATAGTACCCGGAGTTTACTGAAGGCCCACTACCCGAAGATTAAGAAGATTCGAGAGTCCAAGATATATTAAGGAAAGCTAGAGTTGTAATAGGAGGAGTTATTTGTAATCTGGCGGGATGAGTTAGAAACCGTCCCGGACTCTGTAACTTGTACAAAACGAAACCCTCGGCTCCACCTCCTATATAAGGGGGAGTCGAGGGACAAAGAAAGGATCGAATCTACCGTCAACATAACCCTAGTTTTCTTAATCGCCGAGTACTTTTCGCCTAAACCTTCGAGATCTACTTGCCCTCTACTTCTAGCAAAACCCTAGTCTACAATCCGTAGGCATTGACAAGTTAATCCTTTGTCAATTGGCGCCGTCTCGTGGGGATTAGAGGTTGCAAGGAGCTGATCTCGATGGCACGTTCAAGATCTTCGACATCGTCAACAAGCAAGCGCAGCGATGGATCGAGGTAACAAGGGAAAAACCGATCTATTCAATTTTATTCCTCACCCGCCCTCCCGTATGGATGCATGTGCCTATCCGGAGGAGCCCATCATCATGACGTTCGGAGAATTCCGATTTGGCGTCAACAAGGAAGGATCCTACCGTCTCGAAGTTCCGATCTCGTCGGAATTTTCAGCCGATCGATTCTAGCTTTTCGTCGAGTGACGAGGAGTCTTCGTCGCCATACTTCATCGACACCAAAGCGAAGGGAAAGCTCGCCAAGATCTTCAGCAACACATCCTTCGAGTCGTCTGCGGACTCCTTTATAAGCAGCGACTCCGAAAGCGTCGGCATCCTCAACTTCATCGACAAATCTTTCGCCATCGGGAAGGTCCTCACCACTCTGTATGATGGTGTCACCAACCTTGACAAAAATCAATACGCAAAATACCACCAGATCTGTGCAATAGAAGAAACGGGTACATCAGAACCACAAACGTCAGAGGCTTTCGACGATTTGGGAAATCCATACGTCGATCCCGCTGATCTCAGGATAGGTCTAGGCACTAAATATGCCGGATCTTCAACTCGTGCAAAAGTCCAACTCCCGCAAGCTGCGTGGGATAGGGCTGCGAGAGCCATGGATGGATCAGAACCAATGAATACTACTGCTACCGTACAAGAGTTACAGTGCATATCAATATAGACTTGCTCGAGTAAGCGGAGAGTTAGAAAAACAGACAAGCATCCCCGAACAGGAGGAAAGAAGCAAGCCTTCGCATCAGCGTACGCCGAGCAGAGCTAAGTCGCCTTTCGAGAACATCGGAAGATAGTCACAGAGAGGCTCGAAGGAGAGCAAGATCTCGGCTACAAAATATACCGGAAGGAGAAAGAGGAAACCTAATCCAAAATCTCGACATGTCCTTCATGACGATCGATGAAAGGGGAAATATCATCCCAAAAACACCGTAGCAGTGTTACATGGCAACACAGGCATACATCCTCGCGTCCAGACCACCTCCTGGGGACCCGAGAGAACCATTGTTCAATATGGCGACGGCTGGAGTAGGAGTTATGGGAACAGCGTTTGCAACAACGCCTCCCGAAGAAAATCCTAGGCAAAATAGTCCACGACCCACCGCAGCAGTTCAAGACCCACCAAGAACAAGTGGAGCAAGAGACACAGCAGTCCAAGTAAGGGTGGACAGAGCGCGACAAGAAAGAAGGGAGCGTCGGCACTCACCGAGGTTGCCGACGAAGATATGTGTGGGCTCCCGTGTTTTACGAGAAGAGTTCGAAAAACTCGAGTCCCAAAAGGGTTCAAGCTACCCGAAAATTTCAAGAAATTCGACGGCCCGCAAGACCCCGAGGATTGGCTCGTGGATTATCTCGAGATGGTGAAGCCGGTAGGAGGAACCGGAGCAACAGCTATGCAAAGTATCCAAGTTCATCCGAGCGGTGCCGCAAGATCTTGGATAAAGAAACTCCCCCAAGTTCCATCGACAACTGGGAGACCTTTGAGGATATCTTCGTGAAAAACTTCCGATCCACCTCGCAAAAAACCTGCGTCATTGGAGGAGTTGAGAGCGTGTCGACAAAAACACGACGAGTCGATGAGGAAATACATACAAGCGGTGGAACATCATAAAAAACTCAGCAGAAGATATATCCGACGAGAGGGCAATAGATGCGTTTGTGGCAGGAATCGGGCGAGGAGATTTCGTCGAGGACTTAGGGAGAACTAACCCTAAGACCATATCAAGCACTTATGGAGATAGCCAATAAATGGGCAGATGGAGAAGACGCAATATACAACAAGCGACATAGGTCGCCGTAAGAGGATCGTGGTCGAAATTATCAAAATAGAAGGCGATTTTCTCGCCGCTTCTACAATAACGATGCTCCCGGCCATATATCGGCTGGTTTTCGGGGAAATCCCGGAGGAAATAGTCGAGATGATTATCAAAGGAGCAACGAGCAACAAGGCGACAATAGAGGTGATTTTCGCGGCAACGAGCAAAATAGTGGACCAAGGATCCAAAGACCTTATGTGTCTCCCGAGGAAATGATGAACGGTCCGTGCCAAATGCACTTTTATCTCGACAACAATGGAAAGAGACAATCAGACATCTCCGTAAAGATCGCCGCAATTTTCAGGCAATGCCGCGAGCCGCAGGAATCGCAAATGCCCAAGCAAATAACGAAATCCTCGGGAGCCAAGGAGCGAGATTCACCTTCCACCTCCTCCCGCAATTACCGACGAAAATCGACACCACCTCGAATAGCGGCAGCACCACACCCACCTCCATATGTTGACCCCAACTCTAATGGTGCGGTTTCGATGATTCAGAAGGCTAGGCCATCAAACAGGGCGCAGAAAGTAATTTCGCGACAAGTGTTCATGGCAGAGAAGATGCCCCCACCAACAGTTGAGTACTTAAATTGGTCGGGCCAGGACATCGGCTTCACAATCGCAGACCATCCGCAGCAAGTTCCGCGACCAGGACAATCAGCACTTATCTTACCCGCAGTAATCGCTGGATTTGACGTGTCGAGAGTTTTCATAGATGGCGGCAGCAGCTTAAACCTCATGTATGCAGATACATTGAGGAAGATGAACATATCTCTAGCAAATTTGAAACCAACTGAAACACGTTTCCATGGGATCACACCAGAGAAGCCTAGTTACCCATTGGGCAAGATCAACCTCGACGTTCAGTTTGGAACCCGAGAAAACTACAGGATAGAGAATCTGGAGTTCGAAGTTGTCGATTTCCCATCGCAGTATCACGCTTTGTTGGGACGACCAGCGTATGCCAGATTCATGGCAGTGCCGCATTATACATATCTGTTGTGGAGGATGCCTGGGCCCAAGGGACCTATCACAATCAAAGGAAGTTTCGCGTTATCTGATAAATGCGACAAGGATTTTCATCGACTATCAGAAACTTTCGGGATGCAAGCAGAATATGCGGCGCCACGGTTCACTGATTATGATGTACTGCCAGAAGTAGGAAGATCTTCTAAGGAACCAACTTTCAACACAGCCAAGGATTCAAAGGAGGTACAGATCCACCCGACAGATCCAAAGAAAACGACGTCCATTGCCGCAAACATGGATGTCGCATAGGAAAGCGCGCTCGTCGAGTTCCTCCGTGAGCACTGGAAAATCTTCGCATGGTGTCCAGCCGACATGCCAGGAGTACCCAGGGAACTTGCCGAGCACCACCTCAATTTGGACCCTCTCGCACGACCAGTCAAGCAGCCTTTGCGGCGTTTTTCGGAACCTAGCCGCAAAGCCATGTTATCAGAAATAGATCGACTCAAAGATGCTGGATTCATCAGAGAAATATCTACAGAAGCCACATGGGTAGCTAACCCAGTGATGGTGCCGAAGAAACACACAATAGTCCTTCGCATGTGCGTCGACTTCACGTGTCTCAATAAACATTGTCCCAAGGATCACTTTCCCCTCCCAAGGATCGATCAAATCATCGACTCCACGGCAGGATGCGAACGTCTTTCCTTTCTGGACGCATACTCTGGTTATAACCAGATCAGATTAAAAGAAGAAGACGAAGTTAAAACAGCGTTCATCACACCTTACGGCGTGTTTTGCTACAAAACAATGCCCTTTGGTCCGAAAAACGCGGGAGCAACATATCAACGGATGATGCGTATGCCTAGCAACACAGATTGGAAAAAATGTACAAGTCTACATCGACGATGTCGTAATAACGTCAAAAAGGGGTCAACCTTGATCGAAGATTTGAAGGAAACCTTCGACAACCTCGACAAGTTCTCGCCTCAAACTGAACCCGACAAAGTGCTCTTTCGGAGTTCCCGCAGGAGAACTTCTCGGGTTCTTAGTATCAGCAAGGGGGATTGAAGCTAATCCCGAAAAAATACAGGCCATCGTTACTATGAGAAAGCCAACAAAGTTGAAAGAAATACAACAGCTAACGGGGCGAGTCGCAGCTTTAAGCAGATTCGTCGCCAGGCTAGGAGAAAAAGCGCTGCCGTTCTATGCACTGATCAAGCAAGGAGAAAAATTTCAATGGAACGAGGAAGCAGATAGAGCTTTCGAGAATCTCAAGCGAGCAATTTCGACACCACCGATATTGGTGGCGCCAAAAGAGAAAGAACCTCTCCTCTTGTATATTGCAGCTACACCTCAGGTGGTCAGCACGGCCCTAGTAGTCGAAAGGGAAGAAGAAGGCAAACTTCATGGAGTCCAAAGGCCAGTATATTTCATCAGCGAAGTACTGTCGCCATCAAAACAGCGGTACCCGCAATATCAAAAGCTAGCATATGGAGTATTCACGACAAAGAAGAAAATTGCGACACTATTTTTCGGCACACCCGATAATAGTGGTCAACGAGGCTCCCTTGTCAAATATACTCGAACAACCCGTAAGCTACGGGTCGTGTCTCCCTTTGGGGAATAGAACTTTCCCCTCGGGACATCACGTATGAAAAAGAAAAGCAATAAAATCGCAGGTCTTACCAGATTTCATTGCAGAGTGGATGGAGCTACAAAACACGGGACCCCCGGATTTATCAAGAACTTGGACCATGAACTTCGACGGGTCCAAAAGATTGGAAGGTGCTCGGAGCAGGCGTGATATTAGTATCACCCGAAGGCGACAAGTTGAAGTATGTTCTCGCGGATGACGTTCCCAAACGCATCTAACAATGAAGCAGAATATGAAGCTCTCATACACGGGATGAAGATGGCGAAAGCTTGCGGTGCAACCCGACTGAAAATTTTCGGCGACTCACAGTTGGTAGCACAGCAAGTCATGAACCAATGCGATGCAGTCAATGAAAGTATGATAGCATACAAAGAGGTGTACAATGAGCTGGAGAAGTTATTCGATGGTTGTGAGGTAAACCACATCAGCAGGATGAGCAACGATGAAGCCGACGTTCTCGCAAACATCGGGTCACAATGCCTCGCGATTCCTCCAGGTGTGTTCTGGGAAGAGATTAGCGAGAGATCAACAAAGCCAGCAAAAACAAAGGAGAAAAAAGAGAAACCCTCGAGTATCGCCAAAGACACAGCAGAAGAAGAAGAAGAAGAGCAAGAGCTAGTCATGATGGTGCAAATTCCATGGATGCAAGCTTATATATCATATATCCTAAGGAAAACCATACCCGACGATCCAGTCGAAGCAAGGCGAATAATTAGGCGATCAAAAGCTTTTACTGTGGTAAAAGGGGAGCTATACAAACGCAGCATCTCGGGTGTGCTACAACGGTGTGTTACACCCGAAGAAGGAAGGATTATCCTAAAGGACGTGCATGAAGGAATATGCGGGCACCACGCGAGTAGCAGAGCTATCGCGGCTAAGGTTTTCAGAGCAGGATTTTATTGGCTCACAGCAATCGAGGATGCAAAGGAAATAGTGCGCACTTGCGACGCGTGTCAAAGATTTGCGGCAAGACCTCACTCACCAGCCAGCGGAACTTATGCCAATCCCACTGTCTTGGCCCTTTGCTCAATGGGGTCTCGACATGGTGGGTAAATTGCACAAAGCTTCGCCAGAGGATATGAATACTTGCTGGTGGTCGTCGACAAATTTACTAAGTGGATAGAAGCAAAGCCGATAAATTCACCGTGACGAGCGCGTCGGCAATCAAATTCGTAAAGAGCATAGTCTTCGCATTTGGAGTTCCTCACAGTATTGTGACAGACAACGGCAGCAATTTCACGTCCAAGGAGTTCAAAGCGTACTGCGCAGAAGTGGGCATTAAATTGAGTTTTGCGTCTGTTGCGCATCCTCAGACCAATGGACAAGTCGAGAAGGCCAATGGCATCATTTGCAATGGCATCAAGAAGCGCCTGCTAGGACCATTGGAAAAAGCTAGGCATACTTGGCCAGAGGAGTTACCAAGTGTGTTGTGGAGTATCCGAACAACACCAAATACGGCGACACAAGAAACACCGTTTTTTCTAGTCCATGGAGCTGAAGCAGTCCTGCCAATAGAAATAGAGCATGATTCTCCAAGAGTCACGGAATATAATGAAGAAACCTCGAGGGAAGCCCTGGAGGACGACGTTGATGCACTTGACGAAGCTCGAGATGAAGTCCTGTCACGAGTCGCCAAATATCAACAGGACCTGAAGAATTAACACAGCCGACGATTGCGTCCAAGGTCTTTCCAAGTTGGCGACTTAGTTCTGCGGCTCAACCAAAAAAGTCACGAAAAACTCGAGTCACCATGGCTTGGACCCTACATCGTCACAGAAGTAATCGAAGGAGGAGCATACAGAATCAAGGACAAGAAGACAGGGATTGCCGAGCCAAATCCCTGGAATGTGGCACAGCTCAGGCGTTTTTACGCTTAGATGCCGAAATATAGTCTCCTTTGTAAAGCTACAATGTACTGAAACGCCCGCGAGTTTTCAGACGCACTCTTTTCCTTTTTCGGGGCACCGAGTGGGGCCGGAGAAGGTTTTTAATGAGGCGGGCTCGCGGTGCTGCAATATAATAAAGATAGTGGAAATATATATCTTCTTCTCGACAAGATCAGGGGTTTTCCCCTACATGATACAATATATATATATAAACACAGTGTCGATAAATGCAAAAGAAGCATCTCGCCTTGGTAAAAATACCTCGCCAAAAGAAAAAGAGATATAGACAAAATAGTGATCAATAAAAGACTCGGGGACTTGCACCAACAAAAATAGTACAGTGTATATTATCTTGCCTTGGTTTAAAAACCTCGCATTATACAAATACAACGAATAACCACCGAAAATACTCGGGGGCTAGACAAATATAGAAATATGCTGTTTGCTTCACAATAGAATCATAATCATGATTTACAAAGGAGAATTATTTACGTAAGGAAAATAATCAGCTCCGATTCAATATATCATCAAGAGTAACTCGTTTTCTTCAGGAGCAGCGCCAAGAAAATCAGCATAATGACCATCTGCAAAAAAGTCGGCATCCATCCGAAGAAGGTCTTCAATCATTTCCTCGGCTACAGGTGAAACCTTCGTGTTGATGCGGTCGATACCAACTCTTCGGCGCCGTACTTTCTCGTGCACCTTCTCAACAACTTGGTTTAGATCAAGCTTCGAGTGACGTATCTGAAGCATGATAAGGGCAAATCTAGCGCCAGCCACCAATTGAGCTCTGACAAAGTTGTGGACCCTATGAGCATCTTTAAATTTCTCCATTAACTCGGGAAGAGTTTTCGGTTGAATATTCCGAGGAAACATAGAGTTATAGACCATAGACAGGGTCTTGGTGCGAAGTCAAGATATTCGCGTACTTGGCAGTGCACGATCTTGAAACCCGACAATCCGCTGAGTTCGTTCGGGAGTGGCCCAAAATAAACAGCCATGATTTAGAGAAAGGTTGACAAGAAGATTTGTTCTCTCATTCACTCTCGCATCTTCGGCCGCAAGCATCAATAATCGAGCCTATTAAGACAAAAAGGCAATAAACTTTGAAGACAAGACAACAAAATAAAGAAAAGGCATTGGAAAATTGAGACACATACCCAAAGATATCCGAGCTAGCTTCCATCATCAGCTCGAGCATACTATTTTCACGGTCACTAGCTCCTTTTGCTTCCAACACAGCAGCTTCCTTAGCAGCCATAGCTTCTTCGGCTTGTCGACGAGCAAGTTGTTCCTGTTCAGATGCTTTCCGAGATTGTTCCATCATTGCCGTAGTTTGTTTCTTCGTGGACCGAAGCTCGTTGTCGAAGTTCTTGTAAATCCTCCGACAAGGGTGTGCCGGAAGAACCTTCAAGAAAATTGTCATCGGCTTTTATTTTCTTCGACAAGGAAGACGCGGGGGCGGCATCAGGAGAAGAAGGATTCGTCGAGTAATTATCAAATATCAATCGGAAAAGAAAATCTCCGAATCAAAGATAGAACCAAAAGGAATTTCATTGATTGCGTGAAAATTTACATGGCCATTACAAAAGAAGTTCTCCTAAGGGATCGGTAGGGAATTTGTCGCCAAGACTAGAATGGCAACAATAGCAAAAGAAATAAAGAAAGCAAAAACTAGACCTCCGGCCTTGAAGAGCTAGGAGTAGAAGCTGGCCTGATCCCGAGATATGCCAAGATTTTCTTCGTGTTGGGCTTTGGCCGCCTTGATCAAGGACCTCCACTTTGACTTGCTCTATTTGATTCGGTGTCGCCAACCTTCATCCAATCAATAGTTTGTTGGCTGTCAAGCAACTAGGGCAACAGTGCTTTCCACGGCAACCTTCATGTTCTCATGGCGCATCTTCAACCCAAGATCTTCGGGAGGATTAAAGCACTTGGCAAGGCCTAGGAAAGTTGCGGGCTCCTCTTTCTTTGGGAAAAAGTAAGGGAAAAGCCGCGACAACCCTGCTTTAGCCTGGTCAATGCCTTCGCGTGCCTCTGATCCATGAACCTCGAGGAATGAAAGGGCATCAAGAAGAGGATCATTGGCGGGTTCGTCAAGTTGAAACTCTTGAGCTGTTCTAGCTGTCAAAAAAGAAACTTATTGAGCAACAAATGAGTGCGTAGAGGGAAATACAAAAAATAATAAGTGGTATTTACCGACGAAGCGGCGACTTTGTGTCCTTAAGCGCTTAAGGATCGCCTCTTCGCGAGCAGATTGGGCAGCTATGTGATCGCTCAGTGAAGTTTCAGCAGTGTGAAGTCTTTTTCTAAGATCTTCGACACCAGCAGCGTCAGCCTTGGCCTTGTCGGTTTCTGCTCTAGCTTCAGTAGCATCCAATTCGGCCTTTTTGCGAGCCTTTTCACTATGCTCTAATTGTTGAGCAAGTGTGTTGGCACGTTCATTGGCCTCCGCCAGCTTTTTCCGGCAATGAAGAAAAATATAGTTAAATATCTCGACAACAAAGGAGCAAAAGAAAAGAAGCAAAAGGAGTAAAGCATTACCTTCAGCTTTACTAGCATATTCACTGGTACCCGACAAATTGGGTACCGATGCGAAGAAGATCCTTTATCAAAGGCTGTTAAAAAAAGAGGGGGATAGAAGGAAATGGCGGTATGAGGAAAAATATAATGGTACATAGAAATAAACAGAGAAAACATACACAATGACAAAAAAGTGATGAACTTACATCCTCCATGAGAAGGTTCGAGGAGCTACTCAATTGGAGAGTAGGTTCCGCGATAATCTCCGTCCTTGCCCTTTTCGGTGAAGAGGCTCGGGGGCTTGACGGAGGAGTAGCAGTGCCGATATTTTGTCGAGGAGGCGACGTTTCTTCCCCTTCGACTGGCGTTTCCGAGGCGACTAATGTATGTGACGTACTCGTTCGAGTAGCCACATCAACAGTTGGTACCACTTCTTCATCATCACTACGAGCAACAAGTCGACAATATAAAGGCAAGATAGACAAAAAATCTTCAAAGTAAAAAAAGGGGGAGATGGTACTTACGAACTGATAAGAGTTTCGAGGTATGGATCATAAGCTGACTTCGGATGAGAAGGAACAGTTTCTTCGGGTTTGGAGGTGCCGGAAGTTTCGGCGTCCTCCCTTTTCCTTTTGTTCTTTGGGGAAACAGCAGGAGGAAGGGATTGCGTCGATTCGCTGGCTTCGCATTCAACTTCCTTTTCATAGGAAGCCGCAGATTTGTGAGAACCTGCGACTTCACTTTCATGAAGAGAAGAACCTTGATTGTCTTCGGCAACGATAGCTTGTTCTTCGACTTCTCCATCCTCAGGAAGGGGAGGAAGAGAAGCCATAGTAGGATGGTTCTGCAAAAAATAGCGACAAAGGAAACATTAGCGAGATATCAATACAGTGAGATGCAGGTAACATTTGGAACAAGATAAAAATTCGAGAAGGCAAAATACCTCGGGGAGAGGATTGGTGGAGCTGTATGGTTCCACGCGGCAAGAGGAAGGAACAGAGTCTTTTTTGTTTAAACGGGAAATTCTTCGAATCAGCTTCTCCAAGTCCTTTGCAGAAAGATCACTGGAGAGCCTATTGGCGTCGTTTCCACCAAAGATATGTCCAAAGGGGATTTTTGCGAGCCCGAAGAGGCTGCACTCTAATTCTAAGAAAGTAGGCAGTGATTTGAACACCGTAAAGCTCTTTGCCTCGAGTATTTTGAAGTCGACGAATACGAGACATAAGTGCTTCGTCGCCTTTTCTCTTCTTCGGAAGCTTCAACGATCCCGAGAGCGGCGGCGCTGAATTTTGGCGTTTCCGTCGAAGGGGATTATGTTATGTTCCACGTAGTTGGCACTTTCCTCGTGAATGTAGAGCCACTTTTTGCGCCACCCTTGGACAGAATCGGGAAATTTGACGTCGAAGTAATCAACGTCAGTTCGAACACATATAACAACGCCGCCTATGTTATAAGTGGCATTGCGGGAGGCATTGCGGCGGAGAAGGAAAATACGTTTCCAAAGAGCCCAGTTAGGAGGGATTCCAAGGAAACATTCGCACAGCGTGATAAAAATAGAAATGTGGAGGATGGAATTGGGGGTCAATTGGTGCAGTTGAATCCCGTAAACAAAAAGAAGGCCGCGGAGGAAATCGTGAATTGGGGCAGAAAGGCCGCGGATGAGGTGATCGACGAAACTAACCCGGTACTCCATTGGAGGGTTGGGATAGCTTTCTTCGCTGGGAAAGCGGATGGCATCTTCCTTCTTCATCAGGCCAAGCTTCTTCATCATGTTGAGGTCTTGGTTGGAGATTTTGGATCTCTCCCACTCAAGATCTTCGGCGGCCATCTCGGATTCTCGGAGTGCTCGTGGCGCGTGAGTCGCGTGCGTGGTGGCATCAAAGGCAGGGGACAAAGCAATGCTTGGGCGTGCGGAAGATCAAACAGAGTTGGGCGCAGGGAAGTTTTTGCAGAGGAAAACAGATGTGCGGCGCGAGCGAAGGACTGGACCGAGGTTGAAGAAAGGTTTATATAGGATTCGGACGAAGCAGTGCACCGTTGGATGAAGAAATCGTGTGGTGAAAAAGGATCTCGTAGATACAAGGGTAAAAAGGTATTTTTATTGAGAAGGAATGGAACATGCGTTACCGTACGAGCGCCAGGAAAAGCGGAGGACGTGTGTCCCCCACTTGCACGACGTGTCAACGTGGTGGGAACAATGGACCCACAAGGCAGCGAAACAAGGGATAATGGTCAGTTTCCAAAATAGAGATCGTGGCTATCATTAGCAATGACGTCGTCAAGATAAAAAATTCGACTGCGAGTTTCCAAAAGTTTGTCGACAAACTCAAAAGTTATTTCGGGAGACTTTGATCAAATACAAGTTTTTGCCCAAAGGCTCGGGGGCTACTTTGGAAAAATGGAAAACTTCGAGTATGACAAGATAGAAAAGGCGAGAGCCTATGACCAAATGCAAGCATTTGCTCATAGCCTCGGGGCTACTCCCATCGGGAGCGCTGGTCGCGCACCCGATAAATATAAAAATATCGAGAAGGATTATAAAAATAGCGGCAAAGGATACTAATCTGTGGAGCCTACACCCAAGCACAAGTTCTTGGCCGTAGCCTCGGGGCTACTCCCATCGGGAACGCTGTTCGCGTGCCCGATGAATTTTTTTCAAAAATAGAGAAACGAAGTGAGTATATTTCGAGTTACCCAAATAACTCTACATATACTCCCATCGGGAAGACAAAATAAAGTCATCAAATATGACTCAATAAAATGTGCTATTCCAAAGGCGAAAAGCACTCGACAATATATTCTCGTAACGCCAAAGTTGCGATCAATTTCCGAATGCCGCAAATTTGCGAAGGTAAGACCCCGGATCCGTTCTGCTCGGGCGTGGCATCGCCAAAGACTGCGCTCTGCTACTTTTATCCGTATCAACGGATACGAAGAAAAATCCTAACGGACGCGTTAGGTACCCGATAAATTTGACTGGGACTCGACGAATGGTAAGACCTTAAGCGGCACCTGTCGAAGTTTACACCGATATCCCGAGATCATGTCCAGGGACGTGATCTTGAAGTAGGTTTTTGCGGATTGCCACTAGAGCAGTTAACTAGTACCTGATCCGTCAGATGAACTAGCCCCAACTACCGTTATCCCTGTACAATATAGAATTTTATGTGAAGAAGCATAAATAAAAGCTCTCGAAAAAATATAAACAGATGAGATTTCCCTTGGATCTACGATTCAAGCAAAATCTCGGGGGCTACTGACATAGGCATCCCAAATGGGCTTGCCGAAGATAGTACCCGGAGTTTACTGAAGGCCCACTACCCGAAGATTAAGAAGATTCGAGAGTCCAAGATATATTAAGGAAAGCTAGAGTTGTAATAGGAGGAGTTATTTGTAATCTGGCGGGATGAGTTAGAAACCGTCCCGGACTCTGTAACTTGTACAAAACGAAACCCTCGGCTCCACCTCCTATATAAGGGGGAGTCGAGGGACAAAGAAAGGATCGAATCTACTGTCAACATAACCCTAGTTTTCATAATCGCCGAGTACTTTTCGCCTAAACCTTCGAGATCTACTTGCCCTCTACTTCTAGCAAAACCCTAGTCTACAATCTGTAGGCATTGACAAGTTAATCCTTTGTCAACGGGCTCGTCCTTCACCAAGCCGCTTGGTCCTGCCTCGCCGTCGTCGGTGAGGTCCACCAGCGGCTTGCCGGAGTCGCGGATGGACATGGCGATCGCCGCGTCCAGGTCGCCCCTCCAGGCGTCCTTGTCGTCCATGGACGCCAAGAACGCCGCCCGCAGCCCCGGGCAGTCCTCGGGGTCGTCGGCTGGCGCGATGAGCCGCTGCTGCCGCTCGTACTCCGCCAGCAGCGTCGCCTGCGACGCTTCCTCCGGCTCCTCCTTCACCTCCGGCTTCGGGATGAGGAGGGCGCCGCCGCGCCTCCCTTGCGGCGAGCAGAAGATCTGGGAGGGGGGAGGCGGCGGCGACGAGAAGGATTATGAGCGGCGAAAACTGCAGGGCGTCTTAAAACAGCGGCGACAGCGGGTGGTTGCACGCAATAACTCCGGCGCGGACGGCCACGCGGCCATGCACGACGAGACGCGTCCCTGCGTCGCCTGGGAAAACAGGGACGCCATTAACGTCGCTTGACCAAAGGTAGGCGACGGGGTTTTAGCCTTCCTGTGCCGCTGACGGGTCGGCCCCGCGTCGGTTGGCCTCGCTTTTCGTTGTGTTCGGCGTCCCCGGAGCGTCCCCTGTGGGACGGGGACGGGCTCGGGGCGCCGGACACCGTATCGGGCCGCGCCGGACAAAAATGGGCTTTGGGGGACGCGGCTGGAACTCTTTTTTTGTCCGGCGCGCCCCAAATCCCTTTGGGGGACGGTTTGGGGGACGCGACTGGAGATGCTCTTACACTAGGATTTCGTAAAATTGAGACATAATGTTTTTTTTCCAAGTGATCCAAAGAGGGATCGAATTTCATTACCAGAAGATAACGGAACCAGGACCAAAAGGTCGGGTATCATCCCAGTGCGTGAAAAGAACAAGGAAAAGAACCTACTACTAGCCTTTGCTGGACAGAGATTCAGAGAACAAAACTAAGTTTATATTACAGACCAACATTAGGAAGCCAAAGAACAAAAGCTGATGCATCAGAAACATCAGGAAGACTGCTACCGAGCTCCAAATAGCAAAAACATCATCCCTACCCAAGAGAATTTTGAGTGATCTTGACATCATCAACGTCTTTATCTTTCCGCCAGAGAGGGGGGTTTGGGATAGACCTTCCCGCACCCGCATTGTCAGCCATCGAAGCGAGCCTCGTGAGATTGTCTGCTCCAGCCCGAATATCTTTCGCATCCTTGGCGCCATGAAGTCATGCCTAGTATTTCATGAACACAACAGAGTAGCTAATTAGCTCAACAGGAGAATGAACCAACTTGCTTTTGAAGCAAGCTCTATTTCGCAATTTCTAAACTGCCCAGCAAATAGCCGTAATCCTAGCAATTTGGGTGTTGCGATTGGGAGGAACAAACTGGGAAAACCATCAGAAAAATTCGTTGGGCGCGTGGGAGCTCCAATGGCCTTCCTCACAGAGCTCCAGACAAATTTAGCAGCCACACAACTCAAAGAACAAGTTGGTAATACTTTCATGTTCATTGCAGAACTCGCAACGTGGGCTTACACTTCAAAAGATCGTATTTAGTAGCAATCGCATTGTGCCATATGAGCCACAGCCATATCTTGATTTTAGGAGGAATTTTACTTTTCCACAGCTGAAGGATCTATCCAAACCACTGCTACACGAGTGTTTGTAGACCGTAAATTTACCATTTTTTGACCACTTCCAGAAAGGTTTGTCCTTTCCATTATTGAGAGTAGTGTGAGCCAACAGAGCCAACAGTCCATTCTTCTGGACAGCCAAGTCAGGTGTCATCCATCTCCTGAAGGTGAATCTCCATCCTATTTCAGCAGCAACATCCATTGTAACAACTTGTTTATTACAAATATTATAAATATCAGGAAACATATCTTTCATATGACTAATTCCAAACCAAGAGTCACCCCAAAAGCTAGTAAGGGATCCATTCCCAACCTGCATCACCCTCCCACATAAGTACAAACTTTTGATATGCATCATATCGGACCAAAGGGGGGAATCACCATGTCTGTGTTTTGTATAAAAAAACACCAGCAGTTTTCAGATATTTGTTGTTCATGAAATCTTGCCAAGGACCAAAATCATTCTCCAATTTCCACCACCATTTACATATCAAACTAATGTTGAATTTGTGTAATTCCTTCACCCTAAGCCACCTTTCTTCTTTGGTTTACAAATTCACTTCCATTTCACAAAATGATATTTTCTTTTGTCAGCACTCTCAGTCCAGAAAAAAGATCTTATGGGTCCATCCGTCTGCTCAATACTAGTCTTGTGCAACAGCCTCATGGACATCTGGTAAATAGTGCTAGACAAGCAAGCATCTATTTTAATCAACCTACCTCCAATAGACATGGAGTTACCAACCATCCACTCATCTTTTTCCTGATTTTCTCTCCTAGAAAATTAATTTCAGCAAGTGTAGTCCTTCTGGCACACACAAGTGTCCCTAAATATTTGATGGGTCAGTGCCTTTCTGAACATTGAATACATCCGAAAAACAATGGGCTTTATTTTCATCTTCCAGAATTAACATAACTTCATTTTTCTCAAAGTTAATTTTCAACCCAGACAATGATTCAAAAATATACAGCAACTGTTTCAAGTTCCTTGGCTGCTGCAAATCATCTTGGATCAAAAGAATTGTATCATCATCATACTGCAGCAATGCAACACCGGTGTGTATCAAGTTGCTGGCCAAACCAGTAATCAAACCATTTTGTTGTGCCAACTGAACCATTTTGCCAGACTATTTGCAGCCATATTAAATAAAAATGGAGCAAAAGGATCACCCTATCTCACCCCCTTATGACCCCCTTATGACTGGTAAAATAGGGTCCCACTTTATCATTCACTTTCCCACTAAGAGTCCCTTTTGATACCACTTTTCTAATCCAAATCAGCCAGTTGTCACTAAAGCTCTTCTGTTTGCAGCAATCAAATAGAAATTCCAGTTTACTTTATCATAGGATTTCTCAAAGTCAATTTTCAACACTACACCTTGTTGTTTTCCGATTCTGCTTTCTTTCAAAACCTCTTGTAGCAACATTACTCCATCTGGAATGTACCTCCCTCTAACAAACGCAGTCTGACAAGGATGCGATAATTTTTCCATAACAGGGATTGCTCAAGCCTTTGTTAATATCTTGAAGAACAAATGGGTCTAAATTTCTGAATCATATCCGAGTCGTCAGTTTTTGGTGCTAGAATAATAATACCATAATTAATTCTGTCTAGCTCAATCTTGTGTTCAAACAAATCATCAAAAATAGCCATCACATCATGTTTGCTTATTCCTTCCACTAGCATTTCCATTTATTCCTTCCACTAGGATTTGGTAAAATTGACATGTAATGTGTTTGCTTATTTCTTTAGCAACTGGTCATGGAGTACTTTTTTCCGGAGGAACATTGTCACTACTTGCTTATTAGAACATGTACAATAAACGATGCTTAGAGTGGTGGTTATGAAAATAAACTAAGTTTTTTCTTAAGCACGGGTGCTTATTTGTACAGGAAAAGTGTCTAGTTAGGCATCTGTTTTGTACCACAAGTGTTTAGGAAAAAATCGATTTTTTTCTAAGCACCTCTCTAAATACCTTCCATTCTATATGTCCTTAATTTGTTCGTTTATTTGGTTAACTATTGTGATGTGCATTACAATTTGACAAACGAGCAGCAAGTTCCCAGTCAACTGCTAAGGGCCACATGCCCACAGGTATACAGTATTACTTGAATGAAAAAATATCGCCTCATGTAAACAACGAATGGCTTAACTTTTTTCGATAAACAAAAGGAAGGACACCTTCTTAATCGACTTACAAGCATTGCTGTTGTTGACAAAGAAAAGGAGTTAAAAGCATTGCTCATTTCACCTCTCATACAATAAGATATCATCCTTTCACCGTAGCTGGGTCAATAAAAACAATGTGAATTCGGGAACAGATTTCGTGTCCTGAAGTCACTGATATTGGCTAACATCTCGTGAAGTGATGGCAAAGTTGGTCATCCAAGAAAGCAGGAACTAACATAGCCGCCTGCCTACCTGCCTTGAATTATGAACGTATTAGGTACCAGGACTGCTTTAAGAGCATCTCCAACAGACGCGCTATATAGGCCGCGCGGCATAAAAACGTCCGATATAGCGCGCGCGGGACAGAATCAGGCGCTCCAGCAGGCGCGGTAAACGGCGCGGCGCTGTAAATATTTTAGGGCGCGCGGCTTTTTGCACAATCCGGAGCGGCATATCTGGCGCGTTGGCTACAGCGCGCGGCATCGCTCGTCCAAGCGCGAAAAAGCCAACGGCTGGAAATTTCCTCCCCCGCGCCCGCGCCCTCATTTCCCCACCTACCGCCGGCGCGAAATCCAGCCGCCGCCGGTCGACTCGGCCGCCGCCCCCGCTTCTGCGCGCCGCCGCGTCGTAGATCCGCGTCGCCCACACCTCCTCCTGGCAGTGGCTTCAAAACTATGTGTTGTATTGTCTCAAAACCATGTTGTATTGTTGTATGTGTTGTATTTGGTGTGAAGTATTGTTGTGAACAATATATTATATTTTGGATGGTACAATATATTTGTGATTTTTTATATATTGTTTCATCTTGTTGGATGCATATTTGTGTGTGTTTGCTGTTTGCGCCGCGTCCGCGCGCTGCAAAATGGCGCGTCCGGCGGAGGTGCTATTTTACCGCGCCAACGCGCGCTGCAAAATGGCGCGTCCGGCGGAGGAAAAAACGGCACAGCGCGCGATATCTGTTTACCGCGCGCGGATTCTTGGTTTTAGCGCGCCGCGATATAGCGCGTCTGTTGGAGATGCTCTAACCGAGTGCTGTCGGCTCTCACCAAAAGGTAACAAGCCTGTCATACTAGCAGACATGCATTATTCTTCAGCACTAGCTTTCTTGTGAATTCGTAGTGCCACTACAGTAATTAGGGTAGCTATATTTGCCGTCGCTAAATGCTGCACCAACCGGGGCATCAGGCATGTGTCCTGCATCATATCTTACCAGAAAATCAAAATTATATGAAGATGAAAATTAGGGTCCTTTTAGCAGAAAAAGGATGAGTGGGTAGGTAACAAGACCTTGTCAAGTTGTCAAGCACATGGACCAAGCAACCATCCAAACGACTAACTAAATTGATGGCGTCAGGTTTCTTCCTATATGCAGTACTCGGTACTATATTTCTCTTGACCACATTAGCAGCCGCCCATGGTATGCTCTTGACCGCAAGTGCAGGGGTTTAGCAGCCCAGGGACTTTTGCACTTGTTCCCTGGTCTTGGACTCGTGTACAAATGGAAGATCAGATATTCCGGCACCAGCATACAAAAATATCAGCAGTTCAACATTCGTCATTGTTGCCATCATCTCTTTTGTCATGTGCCAATGGCATTGTTTCATGTCCATGTTTATCAGCACAACGACAAACATACAAGGCAAATATATTTGCAGGATATATGATACTAGTAGCTGCATAGCATCAGCGGGTCACTACAAGATCACAATTCATACACATAATGTCTATATGATAACCTTTTCCCACCATAACACCCCTATTACATCCACAAACTTCCCAGGCAGGAAGGATTCCAGAGCATAAACATAAGATTTTGGGTGTGCTTTGGTTTGTGCCTAAATCATCCAAACAATATTTTGTTGCCCATCCTTGGCCAACACATGGGCAACCAAAACCTAGGGTAGACAAATTTTGGTTGGACTCGTTTTGGCACAAACCACATACACTCTTATTCGTTTCTTACATTTTAAGTCTAGCCTGCTGCTACAACACACATACTTTGGCCTAATATGGCAAAAAGGAAGAAAACCACATTCATGAATATGAGGATGGCGTGCATTTTCTGCTGCCTATCGTTGGCTCCATCAACTAACCAAAATTCCTGATCTGTCAGCTCAGGAAAACCATGAGTACTTGTGAACACTATTGATGCTATGGAAGGTTCCTGTTCCTCTCACAAACTACCCTCACTTCACTTTTATAGACAACCAAGCCTCTGAACTCCTCTTTGATGAGCATTATGCAAATTGGTCAATATCTCAGAGAATTTATAGGAATGGACCAAATAGATGTTCATTCTGGCAACATGCAGTCCCTTTCATACAATGCTGGGTACAGTCTTACTGGTACTGGCATTTGAACTTCTAACTGAGTGATTCTTTCAAAATCGGAGTATCATTGCCACCAAAAAATAAATACATTTGAGCATGTTTCCACTTAACCGACAGATATACTCAAACTTGGAGCACTTGACAATGGATAATGTGGGTCTTCAAATTACGACCGGCAATTGTTGACCACAAGTTCGCCATGAAAGACCTGTACTGGCCCTTCCGGGCAAACATTTCCCACATGCGGGCACTGTCAATCTCAATGACTGTTGTTGGGTCAGAGACATCAACAAGGGTGATGCTCATGTTATTACGGACAATACAGAGCTTTCCATTCAGTGAGACCAAAGCCACAGCTTCAAAACCTCGTGAGCTGCCCAGATGGCGCCTACTGTCCATGAATCTTGTCCACAATCCTGTGGCCCCATCATAAACTCTTAGCTTGCAGCCATCCTGACAATCTGCTGAATAAAGACGACCATTAAAAGAAATGCTTGGATTCCGCCAGCCTGCAACCATTTCATTACCAATGGTTGACCACATGTTGGATGTTGGCAGATAGACCTCGCTCACGACCTGGCGATGGGAATCAAGTCCTTTTAGGAACCACTTACCGTCATGTACAACTCCAATGAACGGCACCATCCCTGTGCTCATTTCACTAATGCAAGACCATCTATTCTTGTTAGGATTGTAAACCTCGGCAGATCTTAAAGTTCTATGTATCCCTTCACACTCCCCACCAGCAACATACAGGCAGTTGTTTATGACACAAGAGCCAAAGCAGTGGCGCTTCCGTAACATATCTGGAGCTCGTTGCCATTTGTTTATCCGAGTATTGTAAAACACAACACGCCTCATAGATCCTCGTGCTGGGTCTTTGCCACCAAATAAGTACAAATAGCAGCCACTGAGAACAGCACAACCAAAGCCCACGGCTTCTGAATACTCTGGTGGAACTGGAGGAAGCGACTTCCATAGCCGTTGCACCGGATCAAAGGCATGCCATGATATCTTCTGATCACGATCCCTTTTGAAAACATACACCCATTCTTCTGCCATGCCAAATTTCTTGCGCAGTGAGTAATAAAAATTCCCGGACACAAGTCTGCACCATCGTCTACTGACTAGACGAAGATTAGGGTGCTCAGATAGAGGAACTCGCAGGAGACATGAAATAGCCAGGTCATCAGGAAGGCCAGGAAGAAGTGGCGCCTGAGTTCGGGACCTCTCCTTGCGTGAGCTCCTTGACTTGCGCTTGTTCGGTTTGACGTCAGGTTGCATGCACAGCCTAGCACCAGGGACAAACTTTCTAGCATTGGCAACAGTTCTAAGGCCTCCATCTACCCTGCAGGAGCAGGACACGGACTCTACCTGCAAACACATTGACCAATCATGTAAGACGCTTCCATTCGTCTGGATGTGGAATAACAGAAGTATGAAACAAAACCAAGTTGTGTATTATCATTTATCAAGGCCACAAACACAACTTCCCACCCACTAGCAAAATATTGTGGACACAATACTTGGTACTGGAAAGGTAACCATGTTCAAACAAACCATTGATTCATTTTATCATACTCCGTATAAAATACAGGGAGATCATACAGCAAGTAAAATGTGTGATCAAGTTACTGTGGCTCAGCTTAGAAGTTAGAATCTAGGATTATTTTTGTCCCACTGAACTCCACATGTGAAAAGAAAAAGAGAAAAACAATTACGAATAGAAACATGGTAGAAAAAGGAATTAGTTAGTGGTACGATTTTTATAATAACTTTTAAACGTATTTCAAAATGTTGAAAAAATCCGATAAAAAATTTCACACGTACATCTTGATGTTCTATGTGCCCGCAAAGTTATTTCACAAAAAAACAACATTTTCTGTGTCATATGTAAAATAGATAAATTTTGGTGCTAAAAAAAGCTATTCAGTAGCAAATTTACTTATCTTTTTTACACATGACACAAAAAATGTCGATTTTCCACGAAACCTGGCTTGTGCTTATAGAATGTTGACATGTACGCGCGGAATTATTGTTCAGAATTTTTTAGACATTTAAAATGTTTTTTTCTAATAGCAGGAGTATATGCTCCCTAGATCAAAATTGGATTTCCGTTAGTACTTGAACAAAATTAGTACATGATCACTTAGCAGCTACTGTTCAAACTTGACTGTAAAATTAGAACAGATTGGCCGTAGGTTTGGTTGATACACTCCTTAAGCTCCTTAAGCAACGTATATAAATGCATCAAACGATCATATCAATATAACTATTCCATGCAAAGAAGGCCATGCAGAAAAGAGATGGAACTATCAAAAATGCGTAATGCTCATATCAAATTTACATGTAGTAGTGTTTCTAAGTAAAAAAAGTAACACTTCCACAATATCTTAGATTAAAGCAACACTAACACGTCACTAAAATGATTTCATGAAAACAAAGGATCAAATCACCTCCATGGCTACCTACAAAAATGAACATAATTTTGACCACGCACTTTGAAGATCATAACTTTAAGCCAAAATTTCCTTGGTCAACTGCAAGATTATAAGTTTGAACAAAAAAAAAACCTGGCTCCAGGGCAATAACCCTGACTCAATTACAAACGAAATTCTCATGAAATGTTGTTTCTAACAAAGGAAGTTTTCTTTAAGGTTAAAGCAAAATTAAAGTGTAACCCAAATGATTTCACAAAACCAGGAAAAAAAAAAGGATACCAGTCTCCTCCATGGTTAACTTCAAATCAAACCCCGTAAAAAAATCTAAGGACCCAGATTCAAACTCAAACTCAAATCATAAAATGACCGCAGAATATATCCTAGATCCAAGATCATAACTCGAGGCTAAACGAAGATCAGGCCTCACCAGTGATTTGAGCATAAGAATTCCGCGGACAAGAAGGTTCGCTCTATCTCTGTGCGCTGCATCCATCTCAAGATTAAGCAAAATCTCCGCTAAATAAACGCTTGTACCTCAATGAGTAGAGGAACTCTCACGCTCTCTTTCTCTCTAACGAAGACCAAGATGTATACAGAAGAAGGATTTGGTATCAAACCAGTTTTTAGTAACCCGCGGCCAAGTGCGCACATGGTTTAGTCTAAGAGTGGTTCTCCTTTTAAGGGAGAAAGGGGGCGGGCCTCGAATATCATACTATCTATTGCTTTAATTGGAAATAATACGCTATTAATTTGGCGATCTCCCTGCCCTTAATGAACGAATACAGCCTTGGGAAATAAATTAAATGATTATAAGCTCCTACACTTATTCTGCACCCGACAAACGTCACCAGCATAAGCTTTGCTGGCACACCAGCCCATACTGAATTACTGTCGTGGTTACATCGGTATCCTCTGGGCCGAATACCATGTATGCTAAGTATGTACTAAGGTCATCATTTAACCATTGCCAACTCTGCTACCGTTCATACTTTGTCGGCACTAGGCTGTATTTTTATTATTAAAACAAAACGCTCACCACCCACACAATTCAAACGTTCTGCGTCGTCATTATAAGTAAGTCTGCCACTTAACCAAGTCTAAAAATTATCTGAGACGGTAATTGCATAATCCTCATCCAGTCATCCTACACTGGCACTTTGTGTTGCCCATGCTCAACACAACCCATGCTATTTTCAAAACAAGAAAGGTGATACAGGGACAAAATCTTACTATAATTTTGATACAGTATGCTACAATATATAATTCAATCTATTTTCTATATATGCATATGCCAAACAGAAATAATAATAGCTGGAAACATGGAAAAAAAATGCACCTAAAAAATGATCGCCAGCCATAAGCAGTGCGATAATGAAAACAGAGTTCAAAAGGGGATTTACAATAAATCTACCAACTTCTCCAGTGTACAATCTAACCTAGCGCTCAAATGGAAATTGTACTCTCGGTTTGGCATAGTAAGAAATTCAATCGCTACCCAAATTCAGCGGTCATGCTGTGCAAGGAAGGAGATAAACAAGGTGCTCACCATGGGTAGGTAGGACCGTCGGGTAGGGTAGGTGGGCCGCCGCCCGCGTAGATATGCTGAGGCCCGTGGGGAAAGAGCAAGGACGACGGGGCTTGCCGTGGATCTGGTGGCGAGAAAGGATGGGGCGGCAGCCGGCCGTTGGTCGTCGGCGGAGACGCAGGAGCTAGTGCTGGAGCAGGGAGGCGTCGCCGACCGGAAGGAGGCACGGCCGCACGGAGAGTCGCTCGGAGAGGGCAGGTTCTAGGGCTGGTTGTGTTGACTGCCACATGTCATTCCGGCGGTGAATCCGTGATGGCCGGATTAGTATTCCTCCTCCTCTCCATGACAGAGAATCAGCTCCTAGTGACTCCGTGATGAGAGAGAAATCAGGGTGTGTTTGGTAGGTCGGGCGTTTGGCCGTTTGGTAGCTGGTATAGATTTCCTGCACCACTGCGCTAGTGAGATGGTCTTCCTACGCGTTGTGAATGGGCCATGGGCCATAAAATGCGGATCGTTTGGTAGACTGGACAGGCTTTTCTAAGCCGGAGAGAGAAGTCATGCCCCATTGTTTAGGTGCCTGCACAGATTACTTTCTTTCCTACTCGTGCAACCCACACGCTGTTCGGTTGCAGATAGGGGCGAGCAGTGGTAACCCCTCCCCTTAGAGTGGTGAGGTTACCCAGCACTGCTAATAACTGAATTACAACACACAGCAGATTCAGTTCATCAAAAAATGTGTTGGTAATACACAACAACTACTTAATGGGTGATGCATCACGAGCGAAGCAACTATACTTCGTGATGCATCGCATGTTCATCACACAAGGGGTTAGTATATATCACATGGAAGAAGTTCATCATTATAGACCAGAAATCAGTTTGAAGCAAGTCCTAGCTAATGGAGGGATACGAGACTACCTCCTAAAATGAGCAATCATGACCAAGGATGCAGAAGCACTAAGCAGGAAACTGGTTTTGAAGCCAGATCCTTAGCCAGCTCCTCCTCTCCGGTGGCTGCAGCTTACGGTACTGGGCTCTTCTTCGTCGTCTGCAATGAAGTCGATAGCCCTGATCATCAACTTAGGTTGGTACAGTTGTGCCCTGCTGACAAACCGGGGCGTGAAGATCATCTTCATCTGAGCATAGTTCGTGATCGGGGTCCCGACGTACTGACGATGCCTCAGGTTCCGCTGCAATCCAAAAGGAACAACTGTTAGTGCGAACGACATTCACATATACAGATCTATGAAGTAACTCAATGAGGCTTACTACCTGAATGTACTCGTCTGTCATATCTTCATCAACAACATAGAAGGAGCAACCATCTTCGCTCCAGTCCAGATTGCCATCGGTTTTCATCTTCAGTATGACGGTCCACTTGGTCCTCCAGTTTCTGATGTGGTTGTAGAGCTGAAGAGTGGTCACATGTATGCCAGCGAATGATAGAACATCAGCAGCTACCTTCTTCATCTACTGCTCTTTGAATCCCATGTTGAAACAGACGCCGCTACGGACGAGCTGAACCAACCGGTTCAGCACAAACTCTGATAGCTCAGGTTTCCAAACCATGGCTGGTTTTCTTGAAATTAGAGATTGCTCAGCATTGACAGTACAAGCAGAAAGATCAGGGGAGCCCAATAGCAGATCAATGAACTACCACTACCATATCCACATCCTTAAGCAGTACCACTAGTAGATCAATGAACTACCACTACCACATCAATGTAGAGCGAGAAAAGTAAGAGCGGTCTTACAGTTAGAGGAGCCACACGCAGCACCGAGGTCAGGGAAGCAAGGGACCCTGGCAAAGATGCAGGCAGCACCTAGACAACCTCAACAACCTCAACCGGGGACGAAGGAATATCCTACAATGGATTCGTTCAGACCAGCCCTGTGTACCCACAAGATCTACATCTAAGGCTAGGGTTTGCAAAAACTTACCACAACCGAAGTCATCGACGCAGAGGAAGAAGACGACCATCCGTGGCCAGTAGCCGCCGCCACAGCCACCGTCGCTGCAACCCTCGTCAACCGTGCAGGTGAGGAAGAGCCGGCCATGTCGCTAGATCGTGAAGGGTGGATGAGCTCGAAAAGGGGGGAAATGGGGGATATGGATTTGGCGGTGAGAGAGCCGCCCCTATATACGATGGCAAAATTTCAAGCGCGGTGATCGAATTCATCCCCCCGAGATTTCGTCGTCCCGCGCGGGCTCGCGCCATCTCCCGTGGTGGCTCGGGGGGGAACGCGGCGTTCTAGAGTTCTGCCGGAACGGGGGTGGCTCGCTGGAAACGACCGAGCCGGGCGTTCCTCCAGGGCCTGGCCGGAGGGTGCTTTGAGAAGCGGTTCATGCAAGAACGCGGGCTCGGCCAGGTAACCAAACGGGCCAAAAAATGGTGGGTCGATGCGAGCCAAGGGGTGCCCAGACTACCAAACACACCCTTAGTTGCTTGGGTCCGATTTGCGTCTCACTGCGTTAGTGAGATGGAACGTCCTACGCGTTCCATACGTGCTCTAGGCCAGAAAATCCCTATTTTTTGATAGCCCGCTAAGTCATTTTCTACACTAGATAAGGAAGATAGGCTCCGTCATTTGGTTGCATACTTGCAGCCCAATTTAAATGCATCGAAACACAATTCAGCTGTTTGGTTGCACATATCACAGTTCCATAGTCTTACCTACACCTGGGCAAAGTTCGGGTCGGGCCAGGGCTAAAAAAGCTCGGTGGTAAAAAGTTTGGCCCAAGCCCGACTGGCGGGCCTGTAATTCTGGCCCGAACCTAGCCCAAATGAGCAAAAAGCCCTGCCCTGCCCGAGAAGCCCATCCCAAGTAGGCTAAAATGCGCAAACTGAAAGACCGAGCTTGGCCCCATGTTTGGGCTCAAATATCAGGCCTGAGCCCAACCCGAAGTGCAAGCCTGACCCGGTTCGGAATTTTTGGGCTTGGCCGGGCTGCCTATGTCCAGTTCTAGTCTTGCCACAGTTCAAAGTAGGTGAGAATACCATGCCATAGCATGTTACATCCGATCACACACCATTCAGAAAAACAAGATCCTCATGATCACAACGATCAGGAAGGCGATCATGAAATCTTTGACCCTTATCTCACGTACCTCCGGTGCTCCTTGTAGAGTAGGCACTGCCTCCGGTGGTAGTTGTGCTAACGGCACTGGCTTATCGATGGTCTCGATTGACATGGCCTCATCATCCAAGAAGCTCTGGTAATCTTGTTGTGCCTCCTCCAATGTTTTATACCCTCTATAACTGTTGTTGGAGTAGCCACTAACTTGGTCTTGACAAATCCTCCATGAGTTGTAGATTCCTAACTTGGTGTTACGAGAAAGGGTTCCAGGAATCAAGTAAGGTTGTTAATCAATCACAGCCATGAACTAAGTCATAACAGAGCAATAGAACTACAAACAAAGTCATAAGAGAAGAACACAAATGTTGACAACAAATGATAAACTAACAGGGGCATGCATGATCATTGCAAAAGTGGATCACAAGTTTATCCTACACTAATATGGTGTCACCCTACCACGACAGCAAAAGTGGGTGTCATCCTAACACTGCAAGTTGACCATAACATGAGGGGTTAGTATATGCCACCTCATAATACTTACAAAAGGGGGCCATCAGAAGTCTTTCATCCCTAGCTACAATCAAAATGCACATCATCACCATCAAGTAATAAGGAAACTCCATCACCTCCATGCATGCATCCCCTAACCCACGCCCTCAAGGGCACCACTACAGGTTGTAGTGGTACTTAGCAAGGTAGTTCCTCACCCAGAGGGTGCGGTGTGGGTTGTTCATGCCCACAAAGCTAGAACACTGGGCATTGTGGTCGACGAGGTGTCTTAGCGCTGCCATGAGATCCTCCTCGGTGAAGCCATTCATGTCCATGACCGCCTGGTACAGGTTAGGGTGCATGTATGTGGGCTTGTTGTCCCGGATGGCTTGTGCGACGTCCTTCACAGCAACAGTCATGTTGATGAAGGCCGCCAGCTTGTCGTCGGTGAAGGCACCTCTCTTCCTCTTGCCGGTGTGCACCTTTTCAGGCGCATCGACATCCTTCTCAGGTGGCCCATCGAGGATGACCGTCTCAGACTCCTGAGTGTACGTCAACATCCTCAGCTGAAGGCGCAGCTGGATCCGTGCCTAGGGTCTCACTTGATCCCATGGAGAACTTGCCGGTGGCGAGGCCGTAGGAAAAGATGGCATGGATCTCTTTGTAGTTCGCAATGGGCGAGTTTGAGAACTTTGCATCCCTTTTGGGTGATCCTACCATATGAAGGGACAATAATATTAGTTGTGCATGTTTGTGATGATAAGAGTTAGTGAGGTGGGCAGAGCATTCTCACCGTGGTGTGCCCATGGTCGTGCTCAGCCTCAAGGATGTTGTGTTTTCTCTCGTCGCACCACTGAGCTCCACTTAGATCGCGGAGCCTGCTAACGATGAGCCACCTCTGCCGCCACTTCCTCAGGTGGTTGTACACCTGAGTGGAGGTAATGTCTACACCACAATGTTCAAATAGAACCTTTGGCACAACAGTCAGATGGACTTCCTTCAATCCTTTGTCTGTTCTCACTCCGGTCTTGATCAACTCGCACATCTTCTCCAAGACGAAGCATGACATGAAGGGGATCCATTTCATGGTCGCGTTCCCCTTCTGTGAGGTCTTCACGGCCTTCTCCATGTCAGTGCGCATCTTTACCCCCACAGCACTTTAACTCCATATGATAATGTCCCCGATCAGTTCAATAGAGCAGCTTTGTTTCTCTGTCGCTAGATTATGTCGTTCTTCCCCAAGTCCGGTGAGGCGGCAACGTCCGTCTCACTCTCCCAGTCTCCTGCCTGCAGTCGAGAGGCCCTCGTGGGGGCGCCACCCAAGCGGTTGTGTTAAATATCTTGCTCTTCCATCTCTCCTCAAATCCCAAACACGAAACATTTGAACCCTTCCGACGGCCTCTAAAATCATAGCTTCAGATGAAGGCGCCTCTATGGATGATATATTCTATGACAAGTTCGGAAACTACAACTTCCTGGAGCACATGAGCTTCCGACGCATCCGCCTCCCCACTCCCTTACAACTTCCTGATAGAGATATGCCCTAGAGGAAATAATAATAAAGTTATTGTCATACTTTATTGTTTGTCATAAGTATTTATAGTCCATGCTAGAATTGTTGACGTGGGCATTACCCTTCGGGTAATCGGCATTGCCCTATCCTGTACGACCCAACTGGAGGCCCATGAAGATACCCGATGGCAAGGTGGGCCACTAAGACGGTGCTGGAGAAGATTCCTTGAAGTACAAGATGAAGAGCCGAACAAGGAAAGTTTAGGGCTAGGTCTTTTGTAAACCTAGTCGTACCCGGATAGATCTCTTGAGACCTGGCCTCCTATATAAAGGCCAGGAGAGGGGCTGCCGAGGGACACAATCAATCTTAGCAACTTTAGCCACCAGAAGTCTAGAGCTAGGTCGTCGTAGCACTTAGCCTCTCGACGAGATCACAGCCGAAACCTTCGGCACCCCATTGTAACCCGTTATTTTCATAATCAAGATCAGACAGGCAGGACGTAGGGGTGTTACCTCATCGAGGGCCCTGAACCTAGGTAAATTGCTCTCCCCGCTTGTCTGTTAACCGATGTCTCGTGTCAGCCTAAAGGATTCCATCAACCCTAAGCCCCAATCGGAGGGCATTGTCGAGGAGCACCCTCGCCAATTGGCGCCGTCTGTGGGAAACCTGTTGGCACAAGATCTGTCATCGGCAGATCCAACCATGTCGTCGACAGCTTCATCGACGCCATCGTCATCATCACCGATCTTGGGAAGCCCGATTCGATTCGGCTCCTATGAGTTCACCCCGCACAGCGACTCTTCTCGCTCGACTTTTTCGGGCTTGCGAGGAAACATGGAGATGGCGTTCGGGAGCGTCCACTACAACGTCAACGCAGAGGGAATCCTTCGACTGCTAGAGCCGCACGCTCCCAGGTCAGCAAGGAAGCCGCTCTTATCGACTGCAGGGCCGATTATGTCATCATCATCGATCTCTCCGCTGGGCTGACAGATTCGACTGGTCCGTCCGCGCCTTCGACTCCTCGATCGACGTCCTCGATGTCGGTCGGATCTGACAACCCCGCGCCATCAGAGATGACCTCGTACTACTGTTTGAACTGCGACACAAGGCACGGGCTGGGATCGAGTGACACGCCATTCATCTGGAGCGCCTAGTATTCGATGGGAGAGGACATCGTCGACAGTATCGTCAAAAAAGGTACCTGGAAAGCAGCGCGCCATCAATTTTACGCTGCCAATAACACAGGAAACGCAAGGAACGGGGGAGAAGGAGAGCACACCCCACGCTCCAGCAGACGACGAAGCTTCGGAAACAGTGCCAGTAACCATGATAGCGATTACACCATCGCAGAGGAAGAATGGGCAGCTGCCCGCGCGGCCGTGCAAAACAACACACCACTCCCCGTTGGAGCTTCGGTCGGAACCCTCAACGCCTTTCATGAAATACTGGACAGGAATCGGGAGCGGCTGTCCCTCGAGCAAACCACCCTTGAGAGACGCCTGCGTGCGGCAGAACGATCCAGCGAACAACGCAGAGGAAGCGCCTCCCGAAGCAGTCAGGGTGCGGGGAAACACCGATCAAGATTGTCCAGGCTTTCGGAAGGTGATGCTAGGGAGATAACATCAAACTTATCCAGGTCATTCATGAACACGGATACCGCAGGAATGCTGAGGCCAAAAACCGTCGAAACAACAACTACTAATCTCGCGGCGTACCTCGTTAACCAACAACCCGAAGGTTCCATGGTTCAGGCTCATCGGGGCGCTCTAGAAAGCCTTGCGATCCTGGGAGATAAATTGGTTCCTCGGAAAGAAAAAGCCTCACCACAAGTCAGAGGCTCAAAATACCGCTCAAGGGATGCTCGAGACGAGATTACCCAAAGCAGAATCGACAAAGCCAGACGTCGGTGAGCTGCGAGGGGAGAGTACGACAGTGACACCTCAGGGGAAAGCGACGAGTATGATGGAGAGCTGCGGGGGGCTGACTGCTTAAGCTACAAGATTCGAGAGACGATGCCACCCAAAAAGTTTAAACATACCCCTTACGATGCCGCCAAGTATGATGGACAGCAGGAGACAAGATCATGGATAGATGATTACTTGCAGACGGTGATCTTACACAAAGGAAACCAGATCGCAGCGATGCAGTGCTTGCAGCTTTACCTGAAAGATTCGGCACGAGCCTGGTTGAGGGGCCTGCCGAAGGGATCTATCAAGTCATGGGACGACCTGGTGGATGCTTTTGTCGCCAACTTCCAAGCAACATACAAGAGGCCTGTCGGGATCGAAGAGTTGCGGCACTGCCAGCAGAAGCCGAAAGAATCAATGCGTGCGTACATCAGGAGATTCACAAAACTCTTGAACACCGCCGAAGATGTTTCCGTCGACGGAGCAATAGATGCTTTCAGCGACGGCATCCGATGATAATACCAAAGCCGGGACATCCCTTGAACGGTATTTTGAGCCTCCGACTTGTGGTGAGTGATGTCTACTCACGCTTCTTTTCCTGTAGACAGTGTTGGGCCTCCAAGAGCAGAGGTTTGTAGAACAGCAGCAAGTTTTCCCTTAAGTGGATCACCCAAGGTTTATCGAACTCAGGGAGGAAGAGGTCAAAGATATCCCTCTCAAGCAACCCTGCAATCACGATACAAGAAGTCTCTTGTGTCCCCAACACACCTAATACACTTGTCAGATGTATAGGTGCATGATACGTCCCCGACGTATCGATAATTTCTTATGTTCCATGCTACTTTATTGATGATACCTACATGTTTTATGCACACTTTATGTCATATTCGTGCATTTTCTGGAACTAACCTATTAACAAGATGCCGAAGTGCCAGTTCCTCGTTTTCGATGTTTTTGGTTTCGAAATCCTAGTAACGAAATATTCTCGGAATCGGACGAAATCAACGCCCGGGTTCCTATTTTTCCCGGAACCATCCAGAACACCCGAGAGCCGCCGGAGGGAAGCCCTGGGGGCCCCACACCACACCCTGGCGCGGCCAGAGGGGGGGCCGCGCCGCCCTATGGTGTGGTGGCCCCAGGCCCCCTCCGAGGCTCCTCTTTCGCCTATTTAAAGGTCCTGACCTAAAAACCCCGACAGGAAAAGCCACGGTACGCGAAACCTTCCAGAGCCGCCGCCATCGCGAAGCCAAGACCTGGGGGACAGGAGTCTCTGTTCCGGCACGCTGCCGGAGCGGGGAAGTGCCCCTGGAAGGCTTCTCCATCGACACCGCTGCCATCTCCACCGCCATCTTCATCACCGCTGCTGCTCCCATGAGGAGGGAGTAGTTCTCCATCGAGGCTCGGGGCTGTACCGGTAGCTATGTGGTTCATCACTCTCCTATGTACTTCAATACAATAATCTCATGAGCTGCCTTACATGATTGAGATTCATATGATGATGCTTGTAATCTAGATGTCATTATGCTAGTCAAGTGGGTTTTACTTACGTGATCTCCGGAGACTCCTTGTCCCACGTGTGTAAAGGTGACAGTGTGTGCACCGTGTGGGTCTCTTAGGCTATATTTCACAGAATACTTATTCACTATTATGAATGGCGTAGTGAAGTGCTTATTTATATCCCTTTATGATTGCAATGTGTTTTGTATCACAATTTATCTATGTGCTACTCTAGTGATGTTATTAAAGTAGTTTTATTCCTCCTACACGGTGTAATGGTGACAAGTGTGTGCACTCGTGTTAGTACTTGGCGTAGGCTATGATTATGATCTCTTGTAGATTATGAAGTTAACTATTGCTATGATGGTATTGATGTGATCTATTCCTCCTACCTGGCGTGAAGGTGACAGTGTGCATGCTATGTTAGTACTTGGTTTAGTCGTGTCGATCTTTCATGCACACTAAGGTTATTTAAATATGAACATTGAATTGTGGAGCTTGTTAACTCCGGCATTGAGGGTTCGTGTAATCCTACGCAATGTGTTCATCATCCAACAAGAGAGTGTAGAGTATGCATTTATCTATTCTGTTATGTGATCAAAGTTGAGAGTGTCCACTAGTGAAAGTCTAATCCCTAGGCCTTGTTCCTAAATACTGCTATCGCTGCTTGTTTACTGTTTTACTACGTTACTACTGCTGCATTACTACTGCATGTTTACTTCCTGCAATATTACTACCATCAACTGCACGTCAGCGAGCTATTTTCTGGCGCCGTACTACTGCTCATACTTATTTATACCACCTGTATTTCACTATCTCTTCGCCGAACTAGTGCACCTATTAGGTGTGTTGGGGACACAAGAGACTTCTTGCTTTGTGGTTGCAGGGTTGCTTTAGAGGGATATCTTTGACCTCTTCCTCCCTGAGTTCGATAAACCTTGGGTAATCCACTTAAGGGAAACTTGTTGCTGTTCTACAAACCTCTGCTCTTGGAGGCCCAACACTGTCTACAAGAATAGAAGCACCCGTAGACATCAAGCACTTTTCTGGCGCCGTTGCCGGGGAGGAAAGGTAAAAGGTACTCACACTCCGGATCTCGGCTACTAAGCTATTTTCCGGCGCCTTTGTAAGTACTCGAAGCTATTTCCTTTAGACGCTGCAATTGCGACATTTGGTTTCTTGTTTACACTAGTTAGGCATAATGGATAACAATGACCTTCTTATTCTATTTCCTGATTTAAGACATGGATGGTTTGATGCGAAAATTAAAAAACCCATGGAACATATTAATATGAATGCTTTGAACACTATTGTTGCTAATGCTATGGAAAATTCTAAGCTTGGGGAAGCTGGCTTTGATGAGCATGATATTTTTAGTCCCCCAAGCATTGAGGAGAAAATTTACCTTGATGATACTATGCCTCCTATATTTGATGATGAGAATAATAATGATAGCTACTTTGTTGAATTTGCTCCCACTACAACTAATAAAATTGATTATGCCTATGTGGAGAGTAATAATTTTATGCATGAGACTCATGATAAGAATGCTTTATGTGATAGTTATATTGTTGAGTTTGCTCATGATGCTACCGAAAGTTATTATGAGAGAGGAAAATATGGTTGTAGAAATTTTCATGTTACTAAAACACCTCTCTATGTGCTGAATTTTTTTAAGCTACACTTGTTTTATCTTTCTATGCTTGTTGCATTATCCTTCATGAACTTGTTTATTTACAAGATTCCTATGCATAGGAAGCATGTTAGACTTAAATGTGTTTTGAATTTGCCTCTTGCTGCTCTCTTTTGCTTCAAATACTATTTCTTGCGAGTGCATCATTAAAACTGCTGAGCCCATCTTAATGGCTATAAAGAAAGAACTTCTTGGGAGATAACCCATGTGTTTTTTTTACTACAACAATTTTCGTTTTGTTGAGTCTTGGAAGTTGTTTACTACTGTAGCAACCTCTCCTTATCATGTTTTTGTGCCAAGTAAAGTTTCTATGTTAAAGTTGATACTATATTTGGGATTACTGCGCAGAAACAGCATTGCTGTCTGTCACGAATTCTGGCATAAGTCTCTGTAAAAAATTCGAAAAAATCTGCAAAATTACGAGCGTGATCCTCAGATATGTACGCAACTTTCATTAGTTTTGAGTTTTTCCATTTGAGCAAGTTAAGTGCCTAGTCCAGATGCATCTTTACGGACTGTTCTGTTTTTGACAGATTCTACCTTTTATTTCGCATTGCCGCTTTTGTTAAGTTTTTTTTTTGAAGTAGCCCGCTTTTGTTAAGTTGAATGAGTTTCTTTGTTCCATTAACTTTCAGAAGTTTTGTGAAATGTCCCGAAGTGTTAAGAATGATTGTGTCACCTCTGAACATGTGAATTTTTGATTGTGCACTAACCCTCTAATGAGTTTGCTCGAAGTTTGGTGTGGCAGAAGTTTTCAAGGGTCAATAGAAGAGGGTGATATAATGTGATCGAGAAGAGTGAAAGGTCTAATCTTGGGGATGCCCCGGTGGTTCATCCCTGCATATTTCAAGAAGACTCAAGCATCTAAGCTTGGGGATGCCCAAGGCATCCCCTTCTTCATCGACAAAGTATCAGTTCCTTCTCTTGAAACTATATTTTTATTCGGTCACATCTTATGTACTTTACTTGGAGCGTCTGTGTGTGCTTTTATTTTTGTTTTGTTATCTTAGTTCTCTGAATAAGTTCATCCTTGTGTGGGAGAGAGACACGCTCCGCTGGTTCGTATGAACACATGTGTTCTTAGCTCATAATATTCATGGCGAAGTTTCCTCTTCGTTAAATTGTTATATGGTTGGAATTGAAAAATGCTACATGTAGTAATTGGTAAAATGTCTTGGATAATGTGATACTTCGCAATTGTTGTGCTCATGTTTAAGCTCTTGCATCATATACTTTGCACCTATTAATGAAGAAATACATAGAGCTCGCTAAAATTTGGTTTGCATAATTGGTCACTCTAAAGTCTAGATAATTTCTAGTATTGAGTTTTGAACAACAAGGAAGACGGTGTAAAGTCTTATAATGTTTACAATATGTCTTTTATGTGAGTTTTGCTGCACCGGTTCATCCTTGTGTTTGTTTCAAATAACCTTGCTAGCCTAAACCGTGTATCGAGAGGGAATACTTCTCATGCATCCAAATCCTTGAGCCAACCACTATGCCATTTGTGTCCACCATACCTACCTACTACATGGTATTTCTCCGCCATTCCAAAGTAAATTGCTTGAGTGCTACCTTTAAACAATTCAAAAGTTATTACCTCTTATTTGTGTCAATGTTTTATAGCTCATGAGGAAGTATGTGGTGTTTATCTTTCAATCTTGTTGGGCAACTTTCACCAATGGACTAGTGGCTTCATCCGCTTATCCAATAATTTTGCAAAAAGAGCCGGCAATGGGATTCCCAGTCCCAAATTAATTAACAAAAATAGACACTCCTCCATGGTATGTGATTGTTGGACTGGCACCCGAAGGATTCGGTTAGCCATGGCTTGAGAAAGCAAAGGTGGGGAGGAGTGTCATCATAATAAAACTAAAATAAAAAGGCACTCCTTCATGGTATGAGATTGTTGGCGGGCACCCGAGGATTCGGTTAGCCATGGTTTGTGAAAGAAAGGTTGGAAGGAGTGCCACCCAAAAATAAAATAAAATGGGAGCCGCTCTTTGAAGGTTTGTCTGGCAAGGGGGTTAGAGTACCCACTACCATTCGTTGACAACAACAAACACCTCTCAACATTTTACTTTTTATGCTCCCTATATGTTTTCAAAACCAAAGCTCTAGCACAAATATAGCAATCAATGCTTCCCTCTGCGAAGGGCCATTCTTTTACTTTTATGATTGAGTCAGTTCACCTATTTCTCTCCATCCCAAGAAGCAAACACTTGTGTGAACTGTGCATTGATTCTTACATACTTGCTTATTGCATTTGTTATATTACTCTATGTTGACAATTATCCATGAGATATACATGTTACAAGTTGAAAGCAACCGCTGAAACTTAATCTTCCATCGTGTTGCTTCAATGTCCATACTTTAAATTATTGCTTTATGAGTTAGCTCTTATGCAAGTCTTATTGATGTTTGTCTTGAAGTACTATTCATGAAAAGTCATTGCTTTATGATTCAGTTGTTTACTCATGTCATTACCATTGTTTTGATCGCTGCATTCATTACATATGTTTACAATATGATCAAGTTTATGACGGCATGTCACTTCGTAAATTATCTTTGTTATCGTTTTACCTGCTCGGGACGAGCAGAACTAAGCTTGGGGATGCTGATACGTCCCCGACGTATCGATAATTTCTTATGTTTCATGCTACTTTATTGATGATACCTACATGTTTTATGCACACTTTATGTCATATTGAGTGCATATTTTCTCGGAACTAACCTATTAACAAGATGCCGAAGATGCGATGTTGCCGTTGTCCGCCGTGTTTTTGGTTTCGAGAAATCCTAGTAACAGAAATATTCTCTGAATTGGACGAAACTAACGCCTTAGGGTCTTATTTTGCCACGTAAGCTTCCAAGACCGAAGAGCGAATCGAGTGGGGCTTTCACGAGGCGGCCAGGCCACATGGCCGCGCGGCCAAGGCCGGGCCCCGCCGGCCGCCCATGGCGTGGGCCCCGTGTGGCCCCCCCCGCTGCCCTTCCGCCTACTTAAAGCCTCCGTCGCGAAACCCCCAAGATCGAGAGCCACGATACCGGAAAACTCCACGAGACGCCGCCGCCGCTAATCCCATCTCCGGGGATTCTCGGGATCTCCTCCCAGCACTGCCGAGAGGGGATTCATCTCCTCGGAGACTCTACACCGCCATGGTCGCCTCCGGAGTGATGAGTGAGTAGTTCACCCCCGACTATGGGTCCATGCAGTAGACAGATGGTCGTCTTCTCCTCATTGTGCTTCATTGTTGGATCTTGTGAGCTGCCTAACATGATCAAGATCATCTATCTGTAATTACTATATGTTGTGTTTGTCGGGATCCGATGGATAGAGAATACTATGTTATGTGTAATTATCAAGTTATTATTTATGTGTTGTTTATGATCTTGCATGCTTCCGTTACTAGTAGAGGCTCGGCCAAGTTTTTGCTTTAACTCCAAGAGGGAGTATTTATGCTCGAGTAGTGGGTTCATGCCTCGACTGACACCGGATTGACGGATGAAGTGCTCCTAAGGTTGTGTTGTGCCGTTGCCACTAGGATAAACATTGATGCTATGTCTAAGGATGTAGTTGTTGATTACATTACGCACCATACTTAATGCAATTGTCTGTTGCTTTGCAACTTAATACCGGAGGGGGGTCTGACGATAACTCCGAAGGTGGACTTTTAGGCATAGATGTAGCTGGATGGCGGTCTATGTACTTTGTCGTAATGCCCAATTAAATCTCACTATACTTTATCATGTCATGTATGTGCATTGTTATGCCCTCTTCTATTTGTCAATTGCCCGACCGTAATTTGTTCACCCAACATGCTTTTATCTTATGGGAGAGACACTTTAGTGAACCGTGGGACCCCGGTCCATTCTTTTAATACCGAAATACAAATCTGCCGCAATACTTGTTTTATCGATTTTCTCGCAAACAATCATCTTTCCACACAATACGGTTAATCCTTTGTTACAGCTGCCAGTGTGAGATTGACAACCTCACCGTTTCGTTGGGGCAAAGTACTTTGGTTGTGTTGTGCAGTTCCACGTTGGCGCCGAATCTCCGGTGTTGCGCCGCACTACATCCCGCCGGCCATCAACTCCTTCTGCCAACGTGCTTCTCTGACCTCCCAATCGGTTCGATTAAACCTTGGTTTTCATCGAGGGAAACTTGCCGCCGTGCGCATCACACCTTCCTCTGGCTCCCTGACGACGTGTCAATTACACGCATCAAGCGGAATTTGGCGCTGCTACGGAACTGAAGAAAAGCTACACCACAAAGATTTCTAACTCCCACGTCAACTACGCGCCAGCAAAGGTTGATGGCGGCGGAGTGTAGTGCGACGCAACACCAGGGATTCCGGCGCCAACGTGGAACCTGCACAACACAATCAAAGTACTTTGCCCCAGCGTAATAGTGAGGTTGTCAATCTCACCGGCTTGCTGTAACAAAGGATTAAACGTATTGTGTGGAAGATGACATTGTTTCATAAGAAACGAAGAGACAAGAACAATTGCAGTAGATTGTATGTCGTTATGTAAAGAATAGGGACCGGGGTCCACAAGATCACCAGAGGCAAGTTCCTCCCCATAAGATACAAACGACATGTTGGGTGAACAAATTACAGCTGGGCAATTGACAACATGGGGAGAGGCGTAACAAATGCACATACATGTATCATGACGAGTACTATAGAGATTTAATCAGGGCATTACTGACAAAGTACATAGAC
>NC_061510.1:46562062-46608025 GCF_022539505.1 Lolium rigidum | reverse complement strand
CTTCCACTCGATACGTTTAATCCTTTGTTACGAGCAAGTCGGTGAGATTGACAACCTCACTCGTTTCGTTGGGGCAAAGTACTTTGGTTGTGTTGTGCAGGTTCCGCGTTGGCGCCGGAATCCCTGGTGTTGCGCCGCATCACATTTCGCGACCATCAACCTTCAACGTGCTTCATGGCTCCTACTGGTTCGATTAAACCTTGGTTTCATACTGAGGGAAACTTGCTTCTATACGCATCATACCTTCCACTTGGGGTTCCTAACGGACGTGTGCATCTACGCGTATCAGTAACATCCTGCTATTATTTAGTTCATGGCCAATTTTAAGTAATTGCACATGTTGGTTCGCATTCCCTGCTCTATAGCTTTTGGCATCGTAACTTCTATATTTGGTTTACATTCCACGCTTTCTGTAGATCTAGCCATCATAACTTTATCTTGCTCGGTCGTTGTTACAAAAATTATGGCCTGCTACTATGTTGTTTGTGCCAATTTTTTACTCCATGAACATGTTGGCTTGCATTCCCTGTACTACGGGTGATGCCATTGTTTTGTATCTAGTTCATTGTAAGCTAACAAAGTAAGGACTTAGTTTGGCATGCTATCACTCGCTATCTAGCACTGTAGTACAAATAAACTTGTCATACTACTAGATAATAATTTTGCGTGCCATCTTGTTCTTCAAAAGCTGCATTATTGACTTGTTTCTCCGACTTGGCATGACGCTCACATATGGAAAGCTGAACATATTGGTTTGCATTCCCTCTTATACAAGTTCACGGGTGATCCCACTATATTACAGTATCCGGTCCATCCTAAGCTCCAGCATTAACTATCCTCCATGTGTTGCTCATTACAAGTTTATATCCCGAAACATCTTGATTTGCATCCCCTTCACTATAAGTTCGGGAGTATTATTTAGTTCACGGCCAAAATGAAGTAATTGCACTTGGCACATGTTGGTTCACATTCCCTCCTCTTTAGCTTTTGCCATCGTAACTTCTATTTTTGGTTTACATTCCTCGCTCCGTAGATGTAGCCATCATAACTTCATCTTGCTCGGTCGTTGTTACAAAATTTATAGCCTGCTACTATGTTGTTCATGCCAATTTTGTACTCCCGAACATGTTGGTTTGCATGGGACTCGACGAGTAGTAAGTCTCATCTGTTTCATTCTAACATGCTCGTTATATTGGTCGTTGGTATGCGGCATGCACTCTTTGTTTGCTTATTGTGCGCATTACAATGATCTTGTTATAACGACGAAATGTTGAGTTCCAAATTCTTTGCCAAACAATATTGTAGTGTCTTTGCCTTTCCATTGTTGCTGTCTTAACTTGTAATGTCTTTGTTTCGGATATAGGTGCTTGCATGGACAACTTAAAAGATTGCCTGGATCGCTTCATTGTATTGCTAGGTTTAATTACCATTCAATTTCTCCGGGTTCCGTAATATTTTTTCAATGCCTTGCGACTGATGTAATATTTAGTTAGTTTTTATAGTTCTTTCGCGCATTTTTTCTTTGGTGCTTGTGGTAAGTGAGGCTATCCGAGTGAAATCAATGCTCGCGTAAATATTCTCGATATCTAAATCACGAATTCCCATCCCTTAAACGGCCCAATTAAACGAAATCACATATGTGCCCGCTCGCAAAATCCTAAAGCGCATATTATGCGCAGCATATAAACGAGCAACTAAACGGGCCGGCCCACTTACTTCTTGGGCCAGCCCATTTGATTTACTGTGGACCCCACACACTAATTGGGCTGGCCCACTTGCTTTAAGGTGGACCCCACCAACTACTGGGCCGGCCCACTAATTAGTTGGGCCAGCCCATTTGCTCTTTTGGAGGACCCCACATAATAAATGGGCCGGCCCTTTAAGAGGAAAGTGGGACCCACCTGTGTTTTTGGCCCGGCCCACTATCTTGTTGGGCCGGCCCACTTGCTATATGGTGGACCCCACATACTAGTTGGGCCGGCCCTTTAACAGGAAAGTGGGGCCACCTGTGCTTATTGGGCCGGCCCACTATCTTGTTGGGCCGGCCCACTTGCTCTATGGTGGTCCCACATGGTAAATGGGCCGGCCCTTTAAGTGGAAGGTGGGACCCACCTGTGTTTTTGGCCCGGCCCACTATTTTGTTGGGCCGGCCCACTTTCTGTACGGTGGACCCCACATACCAAATGGGCCGGCCCATTAACAGGAATGTGGGACCCACCTGTGTTTTGGCCCGGCCCACTATCTTGGTGGGCCGCCCACTGGCTATATGGTGGGCCCCACATACTAAATGGGCCGGCCCTTTAACAGGAAAGTGGGACCCACCTGTGTTTTTGGCCCGACCCACTATTTTGTTGGGCCGGCCCACTTGCTATATGGTGGACCCCACAAACTAAATGGGCCGTTTAACTGGAAAGTGGGACCCACCTGTGTTTTTGGCCCGGCCCACTAGCTTGTTGGGCCGGCCCACTTGCTAGACGGTGGACCCCACACACTAAATGGGCCGGCCTTCTAACAGGAAAGTGGGACCCACCTGTGTTTTGGCCCGGCCCACTTGCTTCTTGGGCCGGCCCGACTTGTCGTAAGGTGGACCCCACATGTTAAATGGGCCGGCCCATTTAAGTTTTGACCGATCAACCTTAGAGGTTAGGCCCGGCCCACGTAACTAATGGACCAGCCCGGCATATAGTTGACCCGGTCAAACTATGTCATCCGGCCCGGCCCGCTTAAGACGTGGCGGTGCCTCGTGTGGGCCTACCATCTACCACGGGGTTTCAGCCGGTTAACGCCGTTAACTGGCAGTTAACGGCGTCTGCCACTTGTCAGTTTGCATGACGTCAGCAGTCAACGGGCTCCCGAAAACACTTCCGCAACGGTCCGATTTTCCGTGGCGGAAGGGCGCCCAAGCGCGACGGACCGAAAAAATCGTCGTTGGACTTTGCCTGACGCAGTTTCGACAATGGAACCCATATCGTCGGGTTAGGCCCATAGGCGATGAAAAATGCCCCTTAGTTGACGATTTTGGGACGTTGTCTATCAGAACTTTTCTTGTAGTGAGAGGAGTGAAAGCTCTAAGCTTGGGGATGCCCCCGTGGTTCATCCCTGCATATATCAAGAAGACTCAAGCGTCTAAGCTTGGGGATGCCCAAGGCATCCCCTTCTTCATCGACAAAGTATCAGGTTCCTTTTCTTGAAACTATATTTTTATTCGGTCACATCTTATGTACTTTACTTGGAGCGTCTGTGTGCTTTTATTTTTGTTTTTGTTTTGTTATCTTAGTTCTCTGAATAAGTTTATCCTTGTGTGGGAGAGAGACACGCTTCGCTGGTTCGTATGAACACATGTGTTCTTAGCTCATAATATTCATGGCGAAGTTTCCTCTTCGTTAAATTGTTATATGGTTGGAATTGGAAAAAATGCTACATGTAGTAATTGCTAAAATGTCTTGGATAATGTGATACTTGGCAATTGTTGTGCTCATGTTTAAGCTCTTGCATCATATACCTTGCACCTATTAGTGAAGAGATACATAGAGCATGCTAAAATTTGGTTTGCATAATTGGTCTCTCTAAGGTCTAGATAATTTCTAGTATTGAGTTTGAACAACAAGGAAGACGGTGTAGAGTCTTATAATGTTTACAATATGTCTTTTATGTGAGTTTTGTTGCACCGGTTCATCCTTGTGTTTGTTTCAAATAACCTTGCTAGCCTAAGCCTTGTATCGAGAGGGAATACTTCTCATGCATCCAAAATCCTTGAGCCAACCACTATGCCATTTGTGTCCACCATACCTACCTACTACATGGTATTTCTCCGCCATTCCAAAGTAAATTGCTTGAGTGCTATCTTTAGACAATTCAAAAGTTATTACCTCTTATTTGTGTCAATGTTTTATAGCTCATGAGGAAGTATGTGGTGTTTATCTTTCAATCTTGTTGGGCAACTTTCACCAATGGACTAGTGGCTTCATCCGCTTATCCAATAACTTTGCAAAAAGAGCTGGCAATGGGATTCCCAGTCCCAAATTAATTAACAAAAATAGACACTCCTCCATGGTATGTGATTGTTGGACGGCACCCGAAGGATTCGGTTAGCCATGGCTTGAGAAAGCAAAGGTGGGGAGGAGTGTCATCATAATAAAACTAAAATAAAAAGGCACTCCTTCATGGTATGAGATTGTTGGCAGTGCACCCGAGGATTCGGTTAGCCATGGTTTGTGAAAGAAAGGTTGGAAGGAGTGCCACCCAAAAATAAAATAAAATGGGAGCCGCTCTTTGAAGGTTTGTCTAGCAAGGGGGTTAGAGTACCCGCTACCATTCGTTGACAACAACAAACACCTCTCAAAACTTTACTTTTATGCTCTCTATATGTTTTCAAAATCAAAGCTTTAGCACAAATATAGCAATCGATGCTTTCCTCTTTGAAGGACCTTTCTTTTACTTTTATTGTTGAGTCAGTTTACCTATCTCTCTCCACCTCAAGAAGCAAACACTTGTGTGAACTGTGCATTGATTCTTACATACTTGCATATTGCATTTGTTATATTACTCTATGTTGACAATTATCCATGAGATATACATGTTACAAGTTGAAAGCAACCGCTGAAACTTAATCTTCCATTGTGTTGCTTCAATGTCTCTACTTTGAATTATTGCTTTATGAGTTAACTCTTATGCAAGACTTATTGATGCTTGTCTTGAAAGTGCTATTCATGAAAAGTCTTTGCTTTATGATTCATTTGTTTACTCATGTCATTACCATTGTTTTTGATCGCTGCATTCATTACATATGCTTACAATAGTATGATCAAGGTTATGATGGCATGTCACTTAAGAAATTATCTTTGTTATCGTTTTACCTGCTCGGGACGAGCGGAACTAAGCTTGGGGATGCTGATACGTCTCCAACGTATCGATAATTTCTTATGTTCCATGCTACTTTATTGATGATACCTACATGTTTTATGCACATTATATGTCGTATTTACGCATTTTCCGGAACTAACCTATTAACAAGATGCCGAAGTGCCGGTTCTCGTTTTCTGCTGTTTTTGGTTTCGAAATCCTAGTAACGAAATATTCTCGGAATTGGACGAAATCAACGCCCGGGTTCCTATTTTGCCCGGAAGCATCCGGAACACCCGAGAGCCGCGGAGGGGCCCCTGTGGGCCCCAGATGATAGGGTGGCGCGGCCTGGGCCCTGGCCGCGCCAGCCTATGGTGTCGTCGCCCCTTCGACCCTTCGAGGCTGCCCTTTCGCCTATATAAGGTCCCTGACCTAAAAACCCCGACGGAGGAAGCCACGGTACGCGAAACCTTCCAGAGCCGCCGCCATCGCGAAGCCAAGATCCGGGGGACGAGAGTCTCCGTTCCGGCACCCTGCCGGACGGGGAAGTGCCCCGGAAGGCTTCTCCATCGACACCGCCGCCATCTCCACCGCCATCTTCATCACCGCTGTTGCTCCCATGAGGAGGGAGTAGTTCTCCATCGAGGCTCGGGGTCTGTACTCGGTAGCTATGTGGTTCATCTCTCTCCTATGTACTTCAATACAATAATCTCATGAGCTGCCTTACATGATTGAGATTCATATGATGATGCTTGTAATCTAGATGTCATTATGCTAGTCAAGTGGGTTTTACTTATGTGATCTCCGGAGACTCCTTGTCCCACGTGTGTAAAGGTGACGAGTGTGTGCACCGTGTGGGTCTCTTAGGCTATATTTCACAGAATACTTATTCACCGTTATGAATGGCATAGTGAAGTGCTTATTTATATCTCTTTATGATTGCAATGTGTTTTGTATCACAATTTATCTATGTGCTACTCTAGCAATGTTATTAAAGTAGTTTTATTCCTCCTACACGGTGTAATGGTGACGAGTGTGTGCACTCGTGTTAGTACTTGGTTTATGCTATGATCATGATCTCTTGTAGATTGCGAAGTTAACTATTGCTATGATAGTATTGATGTGTATTATTCCTCCTACATAAGCATGAAGGTGACAGTGTGCATGCTATGTTAGTACTTGGTTTAGTCGTATCGATCTTTCATGCACTCTAAGGTTATTTAAATATGAACATTGAATTGTGGAGCTTGTTAACTCCGGCATTGAGGGTTCGTGTAATCCTACGCAATGTGTTCATCATCCAACAAGAGAGTGTAGAGTATGCATTTATCTATTCTGTTATGTGATCAAAGTTGAGAGTGTCCACTAGTGAAAGTGTAATCCCTAGGCCTTGTTCCTAAATATCGCTATCGCTGCTTGTTACTTGTTTTTCTTGCGTTACTACTGCTGAGTTACTACTCGCTTGTTTACTTCTCGCAATATTATTACCATCAACTGCATGCCAGTAAGCTATTTTCTGGCGCCGTACTACTGCTCATATTCATTCATACCACTTGTATTTCACTATCTCTTCGCCGAACTAGTACACCTATTAGGTGTGTTGGGGACACAAGAGACTTCTTGCTTTGTGGTTGCAGGGTTGCATGAGAGGGATATCTTTGACCTCTTCCTCCCTGAGTTCGATAAACCTTGGGTAATCCACTTAAGGGAAACTTGCTGCTGTTCTACAAACCTCTGCTCTTGGAGGCCCAACACTGTCTACAAGAATAGAAGCACACGTAGACATCAATTTACCAATGATCCCCTTTATTTGGTTTATAACTCTGCAGAACAGGAATTCCCTGTTTTGTGTATTTTTCACTTTCAGAGACCTATACGGAATCAAATTCACCTGGAATTTTTGGAGCGTCTTTTTTTCTTCTTCGAGAGAAGCACCCTGAGACCTGGAAGCTCACCTGGAAGGGCCTAAGGCCCAAAAGAGTAGGGCGTGCCACCTCTTTCGGTCGTTGATCGTCAAAATCGCGTGATCTTTTTGCCCACCGACATATTTTGATCTAAAAATCACTATATATATATATATATATATATATATATATATATATGGCCCCAAAGAGTTCTCGGGAGGAGAGCGTCGCAGAAAGATAGAAACACGAAAACGGAGGCTGCAACAGAGAAGATTGGAGGGGAAACTCCGCCGGAATCACCGCCGGAGGGATCTCTACCTTCTCCAACGTCTTCATCATCATCACCATGATCAAGTGAGAGTAGTCCACCTCTGGACTATGGGTTTGTGGCAGTAGCTTGATCTATTTCTCTCATGTTTTTCATAGTTCTTAGTGCCATATGAGCTGCCTCACATGATTATGGCCATATTTGTAATGTTGTGGATCCTTATTCTATGATATTGTGCTATGAGATCTGATTGTATTATGTGTAAGATGTATTGATAAATGCATATTATGTACCCCGTTCTTAAGTATTTGTTATGATCCAACATCTATGCAAGAGCGTGTGCGGGGTGATGTGTGTATTAGATGGAGTAGCATGATTTTAGTGATTGAATAGTGACAACAAATTCATGATCTATTATTGTTTTGCCTTTTCTTTTGCTACCTCACTAGGGATAAAGTGAATGCATGTGCTATGTTCGTCACGTGACAAAAGTGATGATCTTGTTTGGTCAAGGTGACATATTTGATATTCAAACATCATGTCAAAATACTTATGGCTATACTATGTTAATTCTTATACAAGATTGCATGGAGTTTTACCTTTCTTGTGAAGTATAATAGACATGTGTTGCGTCATCTCTATGTTAGGACGTGATGCCCATATGAATGCTTATCTTACTCATATTATTGTTCTGCATCCTCATATCTCATTGACGAATTACTATTTGTCCACTATAACTTAAAAGAGAGAATAGTGAAGTGAACCCATGAACCACGATCCACTTTTTATTATAAGAAAAACCTTTAAATTGTTTTATCTTGTTTTCTCTTTGCAACACTATTTTAATTCGAAAATACAAAAAATATTTACTTTTCTTATTTGCATCCAAAGCACCAAAAACAATCAACCCCTTTACAATATTTTACTTAGTTACTTTATTTCATCTAGTTTTACTCGCTTTGTTTTTACTTGTGTTTATTTACTTTCGTGAAACCTTGTGCTTGATAACCACACTGTGGAGTTGGGGACACAAGGCTTTTATTTTACTTGCATGATTGCTAGAAGAAGAGAGAAGAGAATTCTCTTTCTCAGTTCCCCGAGAGTTCGATATAAACCCTTGAGTCACCCTTGTGGGGAAAATACTCTGCTAATACAACACTCTGCACTTGGAGTCCTAGTGTATCAAGATTCTTTTTGGCGTTGTTGTTTACAGTCATCAAGAGCCACCACCGACTAGCTCCTATGCCGCACTAGCCTCTCCTCTCCACCACCGAGGCTCTCCTCTCCAGAACAATGCCGCGACGGCTGGTGACCACGTACTCGATGCTAGGCCGGAACGGCCGTACGCCGCAACCACCACCGCAGCCACAACCGCCGCAGCATGAGCCCGTGGCCCCGTTGCAGCCCGACGCCGAGGTTGAGCTACCGGACTTCAACTCCGACGACTCCGGCAACTCCCAGTGCGACGAGTGGAACGAGGCGTTCATAGCAGAAGCAGAAGCCGATGTGACGGAGGAGGTGGCGTAGTGGGACGAGGAGCAGCAGGTCCACGGTGACCCGGAGAAGGCGGCGATCCTAGCCTCCTTCAACTCACAACTCTTTGGGAGGCTGTTGGAGGAACATCTCGATTACGACAATGACGCCAACTTCGAGCGCGCCGTCGAGATCTCGCGCCAGCGGGCGACCACGGAGGAGGCGGGTCATCTCGTCATAGTGTCCGAGCGGTAGAAACTGCTTGAGCTCAACGCTCAGTGCCAGGCCGAGGCGCCCGCGAGCAAGTGAGGCACTCTAGAACGAGGAGTCTCGCCAGTGCCTGTCGGTGCTGAGAGGGCAGCGCCGTCGACAAACTCCAGCGTCACCGGCAGCCATGCTCCACCGCCGGATGCGCGAAGCAAGGGCGGAGATGTGGGCACGACTGTAGGCGGCAAAGGGGAAGAACGACGACGAGGCAATCCCGTCGCGCGCCCCAACCGGCGGCTAGTAGATTAGGGTTAAGTCTAGTCTGTAGTTCAAGTTTTATTATAGTTTATGTAAATTTAAATGAAATTTCTTCGATTGATTGTTCAAAAGTATTTTTTCGAGATTCTTTAGGGTTGCTGGTGTATGCAACCGCTCCCCAAATTGGGGAGCAGATGCCGGTGACCCCATAGCGCGCTGCGGGTGAAGATGTTCTTAACCCTGCCGACGTTTATTTGAGGAGCGCCGGTGAAGATGCTCTTAATCCTGTTCTAAGAGCATCCCCACTCGTCTCCCCGACGAGGCCCCCGAGCGACGTTTTTTCCATTCGGACGACGAAATTCGGCCCAGTCGCGCCCCCGGTTCCTCGTTTTCGTCCGGATTTGGCCCTTCATCCATCCGGCGAGCCCACGCCATCCCTTGTCCCCCGGGATCTATCGGGGACTCCGGACGAGTGAAAAGCGGGGAAGGGCCCGATCTGTCGGTGACTCGACACACGAACCCACCGCCACCTCGCTCAAAATCTCCCCCACCCCTCGTATCTCTCTCGCCGCCAGCACCACCCCACCGGCTTGTTGCCCAGATTCCGCCGTCCCTCCTACTCCACCTGCCTATATTCCGTCGTCTGTCGACGAAGGCCTATCTGGATGCTCCTCCGCCGGCCTGTTTTCCGACTTTGGCCTACTCCTCGTCGCTCGCGGCTCGGGTTGCCTCGACCACGCCCGTCAGGTGTTCGTCCATTTGCCTCGACGGCCATGGACTCGGACGAAGAGGAGGAGCAGATGTTTGTCGAGCTTATGCGAGAAGAGATGGCAGCCGCCGCCCAAGACGAGGAGCACATGATGATCCCCGGTTGCTTGTCAAGCATGTACGCCGGACTGGCAACTAGGCGACGTGGTGGGTCGGCACTAGGTCGCCGGAAGTGCAAGCCGAGACAACGAATGGAGGGCTACTGCATGTTGTACGCCGACTACTTCGCCGACAATCCATTGCACAGTGAGAGTGTTTTCCGGCGTCGTTTCAGGATGAGCAGAAAGCTATTTCTGGAAATTGTGTATGCCATCCGAGACTTTGACCCCTACTTCAGATGCAAGGCGGATTGCACTGGTTTGTTTGGATTTTCGTCACTACAGAAGTGCACAGTGGCTATGAGGATGCTCGCGTATGGAGCTCCCGGTGATGGTGCAGATGACTATCTTCGGATGGCGGAGTCCACCGCCCTTGATTGTTTCTACCGGTTATGCAAGGCCGTCATAGCAGTGTTCGGGGACTTTTACTTGAGATCACCCACTGTCCAAGACACTCAGAGGATCCTTGCAACAAATGAAGCTAGGGGTTTTCCAGGGATGCTTGGAAGCATTGACTGGAAATGGAAGAACTGTCCGTTTGCGTGGCAGGGAATGTACAAGGGTCACAAAAACGGCCGCATCGTGATACTTGAAGCGGTGGCTACCCATGATCTCTGGATTTGGCACTCTTTCTTTGATATGCCTGGATCCAACAATGACATCAACGTCCTAAACTGCTCCCCAATCTTTTCCAAGCTTGTTGAGGGTCATGCTCCCCCGGTGAACTATGAGATCAATGGTCGGCACTACAACAAAGGATACTACCTTGCAGACGGTATCTATCCAAAGTGGGCAACATTTGTGAAGACTATCTCGAAACCTAGCACCCCCAAACTTTGAGAGTTTGTGAAGAAACAAGAAGCTTGCCGAAAAGACGTCGAGCGTGCATTTGGTGTCCTCCAGCAGAGATTTGCTGTCGTCCGGTTCCCCGCTATGACTTGGTCCAAAGATCATATGTGGGAGGTGATGAACTCGCCGTGTGTGCCTACACAATATGATTATTGAAAATGAGCGAAAACATCCGGTTCCTCCGGCTGAGCAACAAGCACCATATGAGAGAGAGGGACCTCTTGCACAGCCTAATCACTAGGTGTCGACATCATGGGCCGCCTTCATTGCTATGCGCCAGGAGATCCGAGACTCTACAATGCATCAACAGCTGCAAGATGATCTGGTGGAGCACATATGAACGCTCCGAGGCAACGCCAATGCCGACGCCAACTAGTCCGTCTTTATTTATTTGTTTCAAAACTTGTGAAATTATGTGCTTCATTTGTTTCAGCACTTGTTAAACATTGTACTGATTTTCGCTGAATTTGTTTCAGCAATTTTCTGAATCTTGTTTGCCGAACTTATTAAATTTTATGTCGAATTTGTTTGAAATATGTCAAATGCCCCAAGTTGGAGGTGTCCTGCCGGGGGACGGCTGGAACTTCGGCGCTCCCCAGGCCAATTTTTCCTCCAATCCGAACGAAACTTTCGAATTTAAGCGTGGGGAGCGCCAACGAGTGAAGATGCTCTAAGCTTAGCGAGTTTTTCTGTTTGGTTTGTGTGGCATGGGTGTGCTCCAGATTGTATATGACATTTTGATTACGTGATGAATAAATCCCATGGTGTACCAATGACTAGGATTGGATTAACTTACACGTTGTCGTGCTATCAGAATGTACTCGTGCCTACTAGCCGGTGAGAAAGCCAACCCAATTGCTAATGCTCATCTCTTATGTACACGTAGGAGTAGGACCGCACACGTGGAGTCTTTTGAAAATCTTGGAGCCTCCAATTTGGATGTTGATGAGCCTGCCTTCCGATGAATCTCGGATCCACCTATTCGAACCGTAGAACGTCTCTGTTACACTGACAAGCAGGACCCACGCACACTCCGGCCGACCTCTCAGCGCGATTTCTCCCAGCCACTTGCAAGCTGCGACGCGGAGCGGCGTGGGTCCCACAGAGTCGACAGATTGGGCCCATATGGCGGATGGGCTTCCCGTCCAGTTCTCCCCCCGCTCCCATTCTCACTCCTCACTCCTGTTCCGCGGCTCCGACCGGCCGCTCTCCTCTCTCCGCCGGCGACGAGCTTGGGCTCGAGCTCGAGCTGTCTCTTCTTACTGTCCTCGGAGGAGGCGGTGCCGGCGGGTATGGAGCCCATGAGCGTGGACAGCAGCGGCACCGGCGGCCTGGACGCGCAGATCGAGCAGCTCATGCAGTGCCGCCCGCTCCCCGAGCAAGAGGTGAGGTCCCCGTACGGCTGCTGCCGCCCTTCTTATCTTGCTTCCTCGCTCGCTCGCTCGCCCGGCGGTGCTCCCGCCGCGCGATCTGGCGAATGCTGGTTTTGATCTGTCGCGACTTACGAAGGGGGCGTCTCTAGCTCTAGGGTTTTCTGTGCCAGGTTCGGTCGGCGATTTGGGCGCTGTTTGATCCGCCGATTTGGGCGCTATTCGACCCCTTCTCGGTACCTGTTTTTTTTGGGTGGCTTAGAGGATGCTATGCTGAGTAGTTCTTGCCTGGGGATGGGTGATTTTTGAATCATTCCGATGCTGTGGTTCAGATTTGGTCTCTCGTGCTTAGATCTCTTGTAATAGCATCTGAAATAAAATCTCTTGTAATAGTCGCGGCAAAGCAAGCATAAAAAATGGAACTTTGCAAGCTCTTCTGGTCACTGTAACGTTCTATTTAGAGCACACATTTCTTACCTAATTTAGCCTTAAAAATGGCATCTTTACAGTTATAAGTGTGTCTCTCTCCATCTAAAAAGATGGTCTGTATCACCGTAGGATTTCATTCATGTACATCTGGTCTGCCGACCAAAAGACAGGAATATCTGATTACACATAAACATATAGAGAATGCATGGAGAGTTATGTTCTGCCATTCCTGGAATCGGATATTCTGCTTGTCTCCTTACCGGCCAAAGTGTGCAGGTCAAAGCGCTATGCGAGAAGGCTAAGGAGATATTGATGGAGGAAAGCAATGTTCAGGTACCGCATACTATCAGTTCTGCTCTCACTGTTGTGCAGGCATCTTTGATTTGTTCTGTAGCTTGTTGTAAAGGCTGTTTTATCTTATCATAGTCTTGAATTTTAGCATCGGATTTGAGCGACAGCATCCTCATTTTGTTGCTCCAGCTAGCTGCTCGACCCTTTTCCGGTCCTATATATATCAAGAGCGTTCTGAAAAGTTGAACTTCAAATGTTTCAGTTATTCCAGCTTCAGCACTTTTCAGTTTAACCCGTAGACCATCAAATGCTGATGCCAAAATAGATGTAGTAATTTAACTTCTTCCTTCCATTCCATTTGATCAGCTTAAATGTTAGTTCCTCTTGGTATCACAATATGAAACAAAGGTTCCATTTAAATAACTCAATACTCTGCTTTAGTACAAACATGATTACAAAGTATTTACATGTGCAAGGTACAAAGGTAGATAAGCATTCGCTTTAAGGTTTTGCTTTTTTGTTATGCAGCCAGTCAAAAGCCCAGTGACAATTTGTGGTGACATTCACGGACAATTCCATGACCTTGTTGAGCTTTTCCGAATTGGCGGCAAGGTACTACTTACATTTGCTGACCTTTTTTCCTTCTCTACATCAACACCATGTTTTAAACATTGCATTCTCAAATGCTAACATTTTCCTCCTGTTGTTTCCAGTGTCCAGATACTAATTATTTGTTTATGGGGGACTACGTAGATCGTGGCTACTACTCTGTTGAGACTGTTTCTGTAAGAATTAACCTACTTGTTTTCTTTTATAAGCACTTATATATAGTTTAACTCATGTTTTGTGAAGTAGCATCTGTTTTTCGTTCAGCCTGCAAAAAAAATCATGTCTCCTTGCCTAATCAAATATTGTTCTTTATAATCGTATGTTCAGATTCATGTTATATGCACTTAATCTTATTCCTTATCCAGCTCTTGGTAGCGCTGAAGGTGCGCCACCCACATCGGATTACAATCCTTCGTGGAAACCATGAGAGTCGACAGGTACTCCAATATATTATCTTTTCAATGCTTATGTCATGATGTTTTAAGTTATCATGTCTCAGATTAATTTAATACCAGAGCAAACTTCTCTAATTTTGTTTTTACATTTCCTCTTTTATATTTAATTTGCTTTGGTAGAATTCACATGCTGTTTCTAATGCAGACCTGTTATAATTTGTTTGTCAAGCACTCAAACGGAAAGTCTTGTTTTCACAATTGTTGCAGATCACACAGGTGTATGGATTCTATGATGAATGCTTACGAAAGTGAGTTTGTTTATGCTTTACTGAAAGTTCAACTTAATCCTGTTCCTGACGTAGCCTGTTTTTTGTACTAATATGATAACATCCTGTGATTATTCTGTTTGATGCTAGTGCTTTGTTAGCTCTAGGGTTCATGTTTTATACTATTATGTAGTCAGAAGTCGTGCCATTTATTCTGTAGTCAGAAGTCGTGCCATAGACATTTTGTGGACTAGTATTTACTTTGTGTTGATTGTATACAAATAACTTGTCAACCGGCCAAGCTTAGTAGCTGCACAAGCTTTTAAGCAAATCTGAATAATATTATATATTGTTTTCTTATATACAAACTACTTATTTGGATGATCTAAAGAAACTCCTTAGTTTGTGAAAGTTGATTATGGAAATAAAAATCTACTACTAAGTCTGCAATAGAGGGTTAGCATATCATTTCTGTTCTCACTCTGCTTTCTAACCAGGTATGGCAATGCAAGTGTATGGAAGATATTCACAGATCTTTTTGATTATTTTCCATTGACAGCGCTGGTGTGTACTCTGAATCTCAGGCCTCCTTTTTTCTTATTATTTCATTCTCTTTCTAAGATCCATGCTGCCTTAATATATATTTTTCCTGTCCCTGTCAAATTTATGGATGTCTAGTTTCTCTGGTACCTCTATGATAAATACCTTTTGTGCTTGCTGATTTTGTATTTGGTAGCTGAGACTACATCCATGGACTGCCTAATGTCCTCACCTTATTAGAGTGACAATCCAGAAATTCTTCATTTTATAGTGTGTGGAGGTGTGCTGTGTGCAGCATCATCTTGGATGACTATTGCCTTAACTGTTAGATGAAACCAGCAGATATAGTAAAAATGCCTAGGATTGTCGGGTATCAGGGAGTTGTATGGCTTAATGTAAGGGGGCTGTTCTAGTGTTCTTAGGTTTTGAGATTCCCAATTGTATGAAAGGACTAATGGAAACATTTAAGTTCATCAATAAGCTGATAATATAGCCATCTTTTTGTTCATGCTATATGTTTGACCACTCATTGTTAACTGTGCCATAAAATAAGTGTCCTAGGTGTCCTAGCATTTCTCTCAACATAATGTGTTGATGTGCTATATTGACATTTCATTTACATTCTTGAAGGTGGAATCTGAAATTTTCTGCCTCCATGGTGGTTTGTCTCCATCAATTGAGAATCTTGATAGTGTGCGTAGCTTAGATCGTGTCCAAGAGGTTCCACACGAGGGGCCTATGTGCGATCTCCTATGGTCTGATCCAGACGATCGATGTGGTTGGGGCATATCTCCTCGTGGTGCTGGCTACACTTTTGGACAGGTACGATATAAAGCACTTTTCGAAAACAATGTTTGCTGATATTTGTTAGATCTGTTCATTCATTGATTTTTTTTTTATCAACAGGACATATCCGAACAATTCAATCACACCAACAATCTCAAACTTGTAGCTCGGGCTCATCAGTTAGTTATGGAGGGATATAACTGGGCTCATGTAAGCTGGTTGAAATTTTAGATACTTCATCAGCTGTTGTGCAAGTAATGTGTTCTGATGATTACTATCCATATGCAGGAACAAAAGGTTGTTACCATATTCAGTGCTCCGAACTATTGTTACCGATGTGGCAACATGGCATCCATTCTGGAAGTTGATGACTGCAACAGCCACTCGTTTATCCAGGTGATGCTAGTTCACCACTTCATTTTTACATGCTGATACCATGGCATCATACTGGTAGATATGCAATCCAGACCAGTCTTTTGAAGTAATCGTAACATTAAATAGAACTGTTGATGCGTGCTGAAGTATGGTTTTCATGTTGTGTGCTGTAAAATGTCACTTAATAATCACCAAGCTGGTTTCCTATATACTGTTTCAGTTTGAGCCAGCCCCGAGGAGAGGTGAGCCAGATGTGACCCGGAGAACGCCTGATTACTTCCTTTGAGTTAATTGGTGGGCACCATTTCTCAGCTTGTATTGCGATAATGCGAACCAATCAGTGAGATTCTGCTGGATCCAAATCTGCACATGAGCCAACAAACAATAACAAAGGCCCTATGTAAAACTTGACCCCCATTGGTCAATCCAGAAGAGGCTGCTATCCTGAAAGAAAACAAGCTTCATGCAGCTACACCTGGTGAAAAAAGGGCCATCATACATCCTCTCTTCTCACACGGGTATTTCATAGAGGCATGTCATTACATTCGCAAAGACTGAACTCCTATATGTAGCTTAAGCTTGTATTACTAGGCTTGTAATCTGTATTGTCAATGACAAAGATACAGTTGGTTAAATCATATTGCAACTTTTATGGAGATTGATCTCCAAGCTTTTGTCTCTGCATGTGCACAATGAGAAATACAAGATGGAGGAAAAGAAAATATTTTCTTTTGTGTAGGACAAACATGCTTGTCTATAAATCTGACACAATGACATCGTCAAACCTTAAGTTACCACAAATACGAACGAGTTGGCTTCTCCAGGGTCATTGCAGCGGCAAGGATCACGCAGGGAACGTGAAGCGCAGCAAGTGACCTGTCATGCACAAATACTCTAGTCTAGTGTACACGCCGCCGGCGCATCTCCTTGTTCGGCTCCTGCCAGGCGGCTTCACACCGTGGTGGTGGCGCCGGCAAGCACCGCGGCGGAGGACGGTGAGGTGGTGGCCGAGGCCGAGGCTGCGACGCCCCTCCCCTTCATGACGTGCTTCCTGAGCCCTGGGATGTGCACGTTGGTGATGTAGTCCGTCCAGTCGATGCTCCGCACGTCGAAGTGGAATGCCGCCTTCTCCTCTGCCGACATCTCGGCAATTAGCCCCTCAGTGTTGCCGTTGTCGAACCTGCATCCATCGCCGGCGTGAGCAGGGAGCAATCGAGAGATTCCAGCTTTGACATGGCGATTTCACTACCTGCCGGTGTAGAATGTGTAGGGCTGGTAGATGCTGCCAAGGTGGATAGTCTGCTCGATGGACTTGGCGCAGAGCTCCTGGAACCGCTGGGAGAGACGCTCGCCGGCGGAAGCGGCACCAGCCCTGGCGGTCCGCAGCAGTGTGTCCGCCTCGACGTAGCTGGCGAACTGGTCCATGGTGTCGAAGAGGCGCATGGGGGGCACGGCGATGGGCTGCCCCGCCGCGTCGCTGTAGGGCGACCTCGTGAAGTGCTGGAACAGGAACCGGCTCAGGTCGCCGAACACCAGCGGGTTCACCGTCGACGACGCAACGTGGTACACGTGCATTCCTCCTCCCGAACCCGCCGCGGCCGGCCGCCCGTGCTTCGCCATCGAGGCCAGTGTCGCGTTCACCACCATGTCCGCCGGAACCTTTTGCCAGTGAGACCACCACCACAAGACATTAGCAGCTGCAAGAACTGCATGGTTTCACTACGGATAGAAGATAAAGCAGATGTTCTCAATTACCACGTCGAGAACACCGTCTGGATCAGCGAGGAATCCGCTCAGCTGGCCTTTGCCGTAGTACAGAACGACAGGGTCCATCATCCTTAGTTCATCAATCCGCCAATGAAAATTAGACAGTAAAAATTAACTGAAATGTTGATGAACTCTGCAAAGAATTTAGCACAATCTGTAAGCACGTACCTGTTCCCTTCCATCCATCCCGGAAAGGGATCTCTCCAGGTGCTCTCTATCACACTTGGCCTGATCGTCACCACGGGTATCTCCCCTCTCATGCTGTTGATCACCATCTCCCCCATGGCCTTAGTGAACACGTACGTGTCCTGCCACCCATGGAGCTTTGCCCTACCAAGTTTCCAACCAGCAGTTGCATAATTACACTGTATTCTTCAGACAGAGATCAGTAAGTAATTAAGCCTAACAATAAAGATGAGTTGCTACCTCTCTAGCCCTAAATCCTTCATCTCCTGAGAGAACGAAGCCGAGTCATCGGCGTGCCTTCTCGAGTCGAAGCCAAGCTTGATCTCCGCCTCGATGTCCAGCACGGCGTTCTTGTGCTGTCCTGAAGAATCCGAGGAGCCTGACTCCTTCCCTATGGTGTCACCCAACCGAAATGGCTTCTCCAATACCACGCCCTGCCTTTGCCCGTTCACATATGCTGCGATTGCCAAGCATGCAATGTAATGCAACACAACATATACACGTTCAATAGAAAATTCTAAGTTTCACTTGCAACAGGAGACGATTCAGATAAGATCACGGTCTGACCTGTCGAAACTTGCAGGAACAGCTTGAGTCTCCGGAACCGATGCGCGAAGCTCATTATCCGGAATGGACCCACCGTGTTGATGTCCATGGCAACATCGTACCTGAAATTATCCAGCACAACATGTTTGTCGGATATGTTGTGATTAAAGCATGTTCGTCTTCAGAAAATTAATTAAGAAGCGTTCGCAATTTTTTTAAATTAAGAAGCATGAACGCCTGGATCAATGACATTGGTCGTAGGGTGCATGACGAACCTCTCGTCGAACGTGGTGTTGGCAGCGGAGTTGACGATGATATCCACTCGTTCAGAGATCTCATCGGCCAGCTCGGGGGCAATGCCGATGTTGGCCTCCCTGACGTCGCCCACCACGGGAACCAGCTTGGTCGCGATGAAACCGTGGTAGTCTTTCCCGTGGGTCTCCTGCAAGCGCTTGAACAGCTCCGTGTCCACTACCTGCATGAACGTCGCGGCCGAGCATAGAAAATATCATCGTTTGAATGAACAAACAAGAGAACAGTTTGCTGTAATCAACATACCTCGTTTTGCAGTCTCTGCAATGCTGCCTCGGTGTCCTTGGCCTTGATCAGCACGTATATCTTGCCCACGTCAGGATTCGTCCTCAGGATCTTCTCGATAAGAACTGACGCAGCAAAACAAATTAGAAGGGAAATCAGTGAAGCAAGGAAAGCAGCATCGGTTTGCTACGCTATCAACTGAACTAGTGAAGGCAAAGAAAATTAGATACCTTTTGCCAGGAAGCCAGTTCCGCCGGTGATGAGGAAGTTCTTGCCACCAAGGAACTCCTGGATGCCGAGCCCTTCAGCGTGATCATCGTCCGGCACCGGCGCCGAACCGGGCGTGGAACTCTTGCCGTGCACCGGCAGGGAAGGCGGCCGTGAGCCACCTGATAAACCGCCCAGGTACCCGTTCGCGATGCCGCACGACACGCCGCCATCAGCGCGCCTCCTCGACGACGACGACGACAATGCGACCACGCTTCTGCCGTGAGCGCGGCCGGCGACGGCGAAGCCCGGGCGCCTCGGCGCCACGAGGGCGCGCGAGAGGTTGACGCAGGAACTCCCCATGGCGCCCGGCAGTGCCAGGGAGGTGTGGTAGGGTATAGGTACGTACGTACGTACAAAGGGTAAACAATCTCGCTGCAGCGCTGCGGTGTAGAATTGGAGGAGATGGCGAGTAGGTGGTGGCTGTATGTTAAAAATCAGCTACTTCCTGCCTGTTAATCACTAAGCAGGGGGCAAGTAAGTCACCTAGAAATCAAGCTAGCTCTTTGGATATTTGGATCTCGGCAAGGGAGCTAGCTGGAGGGAGCTAGAGGCTGCAAATGCATGGGGCTTTAAATTTCTGGCGGTCAAATGGCTGCGGAGCGAAGGGCTAGCTATCGACCGATCAGGAGGCCATCGATCTTTATGCCGCCGGCCAGACAAATGCCACAGCGAGCAATTTATATCAGAATGATGTGAGAAGAACACGGAAAGAGTCTCCCAGGACCTCCGAGGTGTTTTGCCTAACTCGTGCCTGCATGCAAAGCTTGTGCATGTATGCACTTCTTGGATGATATTATCAGTGCTATACGTAGTGGTTGCGTGCAAACAACAGGGCTGGCTTGTTGCCGGGGAAGCGGGAGGTAGGTGGTACTGTGACTACTGTCATCTCAGTACGTACAATTGCATTGACTAGCAATTATATTTGCTCGTACTTGAGAGTTGAGAATATAGAAGTAATATAGGTAATACTGTGATATCACTATATCAGTGGACGTGCATTGCTAACAACTTTAATTGCCCAATGTCAATGCATGAAAATATAGAGATACTGTCGAACGCTTGGACTTTTAGTCTCCTATACAACGAAAGCTCATCCCTACGGTCCAAAATATATTACTCTGAAGAGGTCGCGGAGCTAGAAAATCATCATATCAATGACTGTCAGTTAACAGCTGCCTTTTCTTCAGTTTCGTCAGTTAGGCATAGTTTGATTTCTTTCCGTTGATAGGAGCTGAGCTGCGACTCAGTCTTTACTTTCCTTAGCGAGATAAGATCGGCGCCCTGATCAAACGTGGGATGGCACGTTGATGCGATCATGGCGCTGAAATAGGGGACGAGTGGAGGACGTTGGGATGGCAGCGTCGTGTCTCTGCTCATGTCCTACTTTTTAGGTTTTTCAGTTACACCCAGTAATCGCGATAATAAAAAGGATAAGAGGAAGAACAGAAAAGCTGTAAGGTTTTACACAGCACCAAACCACTCGTCTCTCTCTCTGATCTTCTCCATCATCGCGCAAGTTGAGCTCGAAAGTCTGACAAGTGGTATCAGAGCCTAGGGCTTTGCATCCGCGATGGCACCAGGCGACTCGACGTCTGGCAAGGACGACGACGGCAGCAAGTCGCCGCGCGCAAGGGTCAGGGACCCAACCGTAGCCGCCAAGGGGCGCGAGCTGGCGGTGGCGCGGCCTTACGCGCCGGTCGTGGCTGGTCCTTCCAACGTACCGCCGCTGACGAGTTCGAACTACACGCAGTGGAGCCTCCTCATGGAGGTGAGCCTACAGGCATGCGGCTTGTGGGGCGCCATCGAGGGCGCAGAGGACCTCGACGACGAGTACGGCTACCGCAACGATCGGGACGCCGTGGAGCTGATCTACAAATCAGTTCCGCCGGAGCTGCTGCCGGTGTTGAGGAAGCACAAGACCGCCCAAGCCACCTGGGATGCGATCCGGAAGCTGCGCGCTGGATCGGATCGGGTGCGCGACGCCAAGGCCCAAACCCTACGATCGGAGTACGATCAGCTGCGACACAAATCCGGTGAGTCCATTGACGATCTGGCCATGCGCCTGACAGGTCTGACGGCCAGACTTCGCGAGCTTGGAGATCCGGTCTCGGACAGGAAGGTGATGCAGAAGTGGCTCCGGATCGTCCCCAAGCGCTACTCCCAGCTCGCCGTGTCCATCGACAACCTTGTCGATCTGGACACCACGTCGATCGAGGAGATCGTCGGTCGGTTCAAGGCGGTAGAGGAACGGTACGAGCAGGACGCCGACGAAGAGGGCGGCACCAAGCTTCTCCTCACTGAGGAGGAGTGGCAAGCTCGCGCTGGGCGTGGCGCTCCTGGAGCCGGCTCAAGCGGTGGCAAGAAGCCGCGCGGAAAAGGGCACGGCGACCGTGGCAAGGACGGCGCCCGTGGCAGCAACGGCAAGAACGGGCCACGGCACGACGGCAACTGCCGCTACTGCGGCAAAGCGGGGCACTGGGCCCGTGAGTGCTGCAAGAAGGAGCGCGATGAGGCGAACGGCGAAGCACACGTCACTGAGGCCGCCGAGGATGTCGATCCTGCACTCCTCATGGAACTCGTGGAGCCAACGGAGCAAGCCGGGCTGGAGGAGGGCGACATGGTCGTCCACCTCAATGAGGAGCGCTCCAAGGGCACCGTCAACACCAAGGATGGCGACCTGGACCCGAGGTGGCACTTGTACACTAGCGCATCAAATCATATGACTGTTATGGCCACTGTCTTCTCCGAGCTCGATCGCCAGGTCACGGGGACGGTGCGCTTTGGCGATGGGTCCGTGGTGGAAATCATGGGCAGAGGCACTGTGGTCTTCACAGGCCACAGTGGCCACCACCGTGTGCTGTCGCGCGTCTACTACATCCCGCGCATGCGCACCTCCATCGTGTCCGTGGGGCAACTCGATGAGATAGGGTGCTCCGCGCTGGTTGATGACCCACAAGTATAGGGGATCGCAACAGTCTTCGAGGGAAGTATTACCCAATTTATTGATTCGACACAAGGGGAGACAAAGAATACTTGTAAGCCTTAACAGCGGAGTTGTCAATTCAGCCGCACTGGAAACGTACTTGCTCGCAAGAGTTTATCGAGTAGTAACAGTTTTATGGCAAGTGGAAATAGTGAAATAACAAGCAGCAGTGGAATAAAGACAGCAGTAGTGATTATAGTAAACAAGCAGGATTAAAATACTGTAGGCACAGGGACGGATTAACGGGCGTTGCATGGATGAGAGAAACTCATGTAACAATCAAAGCAGGGGCATTTGCAGATAATAATAAAACGGTATCCAAGTACTAATCAATCAATAGGCATGTGTTCCATATTTAGTCGTACGTGCTCGCAATGAGAAACTTGCACAACATCTTTTGTCCTACCAGCCGGTGGCAGCCGGGCCTCTAGGGAAACTACTCGGATATTAAGGTACTCCTTTTAATAGAGTACCGGAGCAAAGCATTAACACTCCGTGAACACATGTGATCCTCACATCACTACCATCCCCTCCGGTTGTCCCGATTTCTGTCACTTCGGGGCCATTGGTTCCGGACAGCGACATGTGTATACAACTTGCAGGTAAGATCATAAACAACGAATATCTTCATGAATCAATAACATGTTCAGATCTGAGATCATGGCACTCGGGCCCTAGTGACAAGCATTAAGCATAACAAGTTGCAACAATATCATAAAAGTGACATCTACGGATACTAGGCACTATGCCCTAACAATCTTATGACTATTACATGACCAATCTCATCCAATCCCTACCATCCCCTTCAGCCTACAGCGGGGGAATTACTCACACATGGATGGGGGAAACATGGCTGGTCGATGGAGAGGCGTTGGCGGTGATGGCGGTGAAGATCTCCTCCAATTCCCCGTCCCGGCGGAGTGCCGTAATGGAGACTTCTGGCTCCCGAGACGGAGTTTCGCGATGTGGCGGCTCTCTGGAGGGTTTCTGGCGACTTCGACCTCTCCCCGTGCGTTTTTAGGTCGAGGCCAATAAGTAGTCCGAAGGGGGGCGTCGGAGGCCGGCCGAGGGGGCCACACCATAGGGCCGCGCGGGCCCCCCCTAGGCCGCGCCGCCTTATGGTGTGGGGCCCTCGGGCCTCCACCTCTCTTGCCCTTCTGGCTCCGTCAGTATTCTGGTAAAATAGGGCCTTCTCGCATAAATTCCGAGGATTTTCCCGAAAGTTGGATTTCTGCACAAAAACGAGACACTGTGAGCAGCTTCCGCTGAAAACAGCGTTAGTCCGTGTTAGTTGTATCCAAAATACACAAATTAGAGGCAAAACAATAGCAAAAGTGTTCGGGAAAGTAGATACGTTTTGGACGTATCAACTCCCCCAAGCTTAGCTTATTGCTTGTCCTCAAGCAATTCAGTTAACAACCGAGCGATAAAAGAACTTTCACGAACACATTTGCTCATATGATGTATATATTCTCATGCTATGGCTAATACTCAAGTAGTTCACAATGAGACACATGCAAATAAGATCATCCAACAGCCATGTCAATCATAGAGAGGTACCAACAATTAATAATAAGCATCATGAATCATGTATATAAGCAGAATTGCAATGTTCATAAGAGAATATGGTAAAGTGGTATCTCGCTTGCCCGTATTTGATCGGCAAAACATAAATGCCGAGGCACCTCTGGAGTTCATAGAAAGACTAGAAGTAGTGATTGTCAAAGATAAAAGCATCAAAGTCATACCACAATCAATCATATTTTGAGACAAGCATATTATACTAAGAATGACAGTTTTGCTATCAAGATAGTGCTCAAAGAAAGAATGGAGACACAACATAAAAGTAAAAGATTGACCCTTCGCAGAGGGAAGCAGGGATTAACATGCGCTAGAGCTTTTCATTTGTAAAGCAGGAGTAAAATTATTTTGAGAGGTGTTTGTTGTTGTCAACGAATGGTAATGGGTACACTAACTACCTCATCAACCGGACTCACAAGAGCGGCTCCCATTTTATTTATTTTTGGGTGGCACTCCTTCCAACCTTTCTTTCACAAACCATGGCTAACCGAATCCTCGGGTGCCCGCCAACAATCACATACCATGAAGGAGTGCCTTTTTATTTAAGTTTTATTATGATGATGACACTCCCCCCAACCTTTGCTTACACAAGCCATGGCTAACCGAATCCTTCGGGTGCCGTCCAACAATCACAAACCATGGAGGAGTGTCTATTTAAGTTAATTAATTCGGGACTGGGAATCCCATTGCCAGCTCTTTTTGCAAAGTTATTGGATAAGCGGATGTGCCACTAGTCCATATGAGAGTCCGTCAAAAGTAAATGACAAGGTTGAAAGCTAAACACCACATACTTCCTCATGAGCTATGAAACATTAACACAAATTGAGAAGCATTTTGAAAGTTTTAAAGGTAGCGCATGAGAATTTACTTGGAATGGTTTGAAATGCCATGCATAGGTATTTATGGTGGACACTTTGGAACAACTTGGTTTTCAGGTGTTTGGAAGCACGAGCGGCGTTCCCGCTCAGTACAAGTGAAGGCTAGCAAAAGACTAGGAAGCGACAAATCAAGAGAGCAGTAACTGTCATAATCATGCTTGCGGCAAAATAAATTAACGGAGGCATAAAAGTGATACAATAACTCTGAAGCAATATAAATCATCGAGGCTTAATTGACTTTTTGTTCAGTCATATGCATGCGTGAGCATGTGCCAAGTCGATATAAATGAATTATTCAGAGGAGGATACCACAATGCCATACTTACTCATGAATAAAACAATGCAAGCAAACATCCATGACATGCTACTCATATTAATAAATTGGAGCTAAACATGAGAGATCATGAACTACTAGACTTTCTCAAATAACATATACCTCACATGAACCAACTAAGCATGCTCATATGGATGAGTATATGTACAAAAATGAAAGCAAATAGAGTTCATACCAGCCTCTCACCACAATCAGATTGTCGTAGATCGTCATTATTGCCTTTTCACTTGTGTAGCTTGGATAATATGAAATGAAAACCACGCTCCAGCCACCGAAGACCATTGAACTCATGATGAACTTTACAAACCAAAGAAGAACAGCAAATATTTTTGGTGTTTTCGAATTGGAAACAAGAACAGAAGGAAAACAAGCAAACAAAGCAAAATCTTTTTGGGTTTTCTCATAACAAACCAACGATAGCAAATAAAGTAAACTAAGAGCAAGGAACCAAATAAACAAATGGTGAAGAGAAACAACAGAAATATTTTTGGTCTTTTTGTGTTTTAGGAAAGAAACAAAGCGAAAACAAAAGAATGCAAACTAACGAAACACGTAAAAGCAGGATGACGAAATCTGCCAAATCCCGACAGCAGTACAGAAATCGAAATTAACAAAAATCTTCCATTGCTCAGACCAAAAAGTGTTCAACTAATGAAAGTTAGATAACAACCTGGGGAACATGCTCAAAAATTGGCAACTCAAAATAACGTTCTGGCTGTGCGTACGAATTTTTTTGGTAACAGCCCAGAATCTGTTTTTGGACAGCACTTCCCCAAATATCATCTCCCTCTCATTAGAAAACCACTCTAAGAGACTAAGCAAGTATGTACAAGTATCCAGCAACCATAATATGCAAAGAATGAGTGATGCCGGTATACCTCCCCCAAGCTTAGGCTTTTGGCCTAAGTGGAGTTCATTCCCACGGTCCCCATGAAGTGGTGTCTCCGTAGTACGACGAAGAACGACCCGGTTCCGGGTATGTGCTGGAGGAAACGTCGGGGTATGTGACGGTGTAGTCGTAGGAGGGCTCGGCGTTCTCGGAGTCATGTTGCTGGTGGAATTCTTGTATCTTCATATGTTCCTCCACCGCCTCCTTAGTGAGCGACCATGATTGCCTGTCAATATTGAACAAACCTGGCTGGGGAAGAGGAATTTCCTTCTCATTCCCATCAGCAAACAACATTCTATAGACCATATTATCTATAGTGGAGTCAGTAGTAACAAAATGATGGCTCTTCATAGCAGCAATATCTAGTCTCCTAGGGGTTAATGGCACATCATTAGAATCAAGAGGAATCTCTAGATGTGTTAAAATGCGCAGTGCAATAGTTCCTCCAAAAATAGGCCCCCGCTAGACAAGCGGCGAGCAATAAGAGAACCAAGATGATAAGATGTCTCTCCTATAAGTGCAGCATTCAAGAAAGCAAGATGGTAGCTAGAGATATTGCTAGTATTTTCTCTACCCAAAATGCTAGTAGCAATGTAATATGCGAAATATTTAATAGCGGGGAGTTGAATGTTTCTTATCTTCCCTCGCTGGATGGTGCGGCAATCATCCTCGGTGATCCCTCGGTAGAGCTCCAACAGGTCCCGGGGGTTGTCATCAATCCTCCTTGCTGTACCTACAGGGGCAATATCCAATGCACGACAAAATTCTTCCAATTTCATAGTAACAGGAATATCATAGATCTTGAATGCAACTGTCGGCTCAAATTGCGCGTTGTGGAACTTGAAGCTCTCAACGAAAACTTTGGTGAGCCTGTAGTATTGTTCCCTTTCATCTCCCACGTAGGTGGCTAAGCCTGCCCTGTTGACAAGGGTGAAGAAATCATCCAATATCCCTGCATTTGTCAGAAAATCATAACATGGGAAGGATGAAGCATTAGGAGCCCCATTGTCCTCCTCGGGCGCGAAGCTAGGCGCGATGACATCCTCATTGTAGGATCGCCTAATCTGAGTAGACGCCCTCGAGGGCCTACCGGTGCTGGTTGTTGCTTTCTTGAACAATTCTCCAAATTTGAATTTCTTCATCTTCCCCTTCTGAAATTTTCAACAATCATTATAAAATTTGATTTCAAGGTATATAATTGAAGGGAACTACTATAGGAACTTGCTAGAGTACTAAACATGCATCAAAACTAGTTTCTTCCACTTAGAACAAGCATGCAAGCTCACTAAACATGTTATCTACAGCAGCAAAATATTCAAGATATACTCAACCAAATGAAATTCTAATTGGACAATCAAAGGAGTCACATACCAAGGAGTAAATGTGCCAAATTTCAAACAGAAATCTGGGCTGAGCAAGGAGATCGAAAAATCGCGAGTTCTTGAGCAGAAACACGAGTGAGAGGAACTTGGTACGAGTTTTTTCGGGAGAGAGAAGATGCTGGGAGGAAGAGATGATGTAGTGGGGCAAGGAGGGGCCCACACCACAGGGTGGCGCGCCCACCTCCTTGGCCGCGCCGGCTCGTGGTGTGGCACCTCCTGGTGCCCCATAGGTCATCCTCTGGTGCTCCCAGGTGCCTCGTCGAAAAATAGGACCAACGGTGTAATTTTTGTAATTTTTAGAGAACTTCGAAAAATGCACATTTCTGGGTATTAAATTAATGATTACTGCGCAGGAAAATGATTTCCAAAATCTTAAACAACTAAAGCATATTGCAAAACAAAAGTGCTACATCAAATAAAATAAGTGGAGGGAGAAAGAAAGAAAGAAATGTTGTTTAGCTCTTTTATGCAATAAAATATACTTGTTAACAAGGTTGATCAAGTCTTGCTACCAAATAAATTTTATATGACATAAGAAGAAATAAACCTCAAATCAATCATGTTACCTTATATTGAATTGATATGGATCCAATCACAAGAGTTTGATATTCTTCTTTAGGCTCATATATAGGACAATCAATGGATCCCACTTTGATAGTTTTCACATTAAAAATTGTATTGACTCCACATACTTTATCAATCCTCTTGGGAAAATAGACAAGTGTGTTCCTTATCATCAACATTGAAAGTAACCATGCCTTTATTGCAATCAATAACAGCCCCTGCAGTATTAAGAAAGGGTCTTCCAAGAATAATGGACATATTATCATCTTCAGGCATTTCCAACACAACAAAATCAGCTTAATATCAAGCAATGCCGAGTAACTTGAACAGAACATTTTCACATAAACCAACAGGAATAGCAGTAGATTTATCAGCCATTTGCAAAGATATATCAGTTGGTATCAACTTATCTAAATCAAGTCTCTTATAAAGAGAAAAAGGCATTACACTAACACCTGCTCCCAAATCACATAGAGCAGTTCTAACATAATTATTCTTGATGGAACAAGGAATAGTCGGTATACCCGGGTCGCCCAACTTCTTTGGAATCTTACCATTGAAGGAGTAATTAGCGAGCATAGTAGAAATTTCCTCATTGGGGATTTTCCTTTTGTTAGTAACAATATCTTTCATATACTTTGAATAAGGAGGCAATTTAATAGCATCAGTCAAAGGAATTTGCAAAAATAAAGGTTTCATCCAATCACAAAATTTATTATAATGTTCCTCCTCCTTTGATTTTAGTTTCTTAACAGGAAAAGGCATTTGCTTTTGAACCCAAGGTTCTCTTTCATTACCATGTTTCTCAGTAATAAAATCTTCTTTAGTGTACTTTTTATTTTTAGCATGCTTTTCATTTTCTTTTTCAATTTCTTCTTTATCAGGAGTATCATTCTTATCATTATCTTCCTCATGTTCATTACCACTTTCAGCTTCAGACATCGAAATAGAAATACTATTAGGATCATTAACAGTGTTCAGAGGATTCTACAACATTCTTATGTTTCTTTTTCTTTTTCTTAGATGGAGCACTAGTTTTAATTAGTTGAGAATCTTGTTCAACTCTTTTGGGATGCCCTTCAGGATATAGAGGATCCCGGGTAGAAACACCACCTCTAGTTGTTACTTCATAAGCATGTTTTTCTTTAGAATTATTTCCCAACAAGTCATTTTGCACTTTAGTAAGTTGATCAATTTGAGTTTGAACCATTTGAAAATGTTTAACAAGTATCTTAACATCATTGGAGGTTCTCTCCACAATACCATGCAATTCACTAATAGCTCGAGAATTTTCCATTAAATGATTCTCTACTCTCATATTAAAGTTTTCTTGCTTAACAATATAATTATCAAACTCATCTAAGCATTGAGCAGGAGGTTTTGAATATGGAATATCTTCCCTAGTAAAGTGTTGAAGAGAGTGTACCTCAATCATGGATGAAGGGGGAGTTATCTCACATAAATCTTCTATAGGAGGTAAATTCTTCACATCTTCAGGTTTAATACCCTTCTCTTTAAGAGACTTCTTAGCTTCCCTCATATCTTCATCATTTAATTTAATCATACCCCTCTTCTTCACTATCGGTGTCGGGGTTGGTTCAGGTGTAGACCAATCATCATGATTCCGGCCTATTTTAGCCAATAATTCTTCAAACGTCGTCCGGAGTTCTTTTCCCGAAAACACAACCAAGCACAACTATCCAGGTATGCCCTAGACTCAATGGTTAGTCCACTATAAAATATATCAAGTAAATCATGCTTTTCCAAATCATGGTCAGGCTGAGCTCTAATAAGAGAGCAAAATCTAGCCCAAGCCTCGTGCAATTTCTCTCCATCTTCCTGGTCAAAATTATAAATTCTCTCGCAAGCAGCATGTTGAGCACTAGCAGGAAAGTATTTCCGGAAGAAAACATCAAGCAATTCTTTTGGACTTTTAATAGAACCAGGAGGCAAATTATTATACCAAGTTTTAGCATCATCCTTTAATGAGAAAGGAAAAATTTTAGCGACAAAATAAGTACGCATCTTAATATCATCGTAAAACAAGCCACTAAGAGTAGATAACTCAGTCATGTGTTCAACAGCACTTTCTTTTTCAGTACCACAAAAGGGTGTTTTCTCAACAATAGCTATATGAGATAGATCAAGAGAAAAATCATAATCTTTATCCCTAATGTTTATAGGAGATGTGGCAAATTTAGGATCAGGAGATAGTTTATATCTAACAAAGCATGTTCCGCAAGCAACTTTTTAATTTTTCTTGCATCAGTAGTAGCATTGCATTTTTCAATAAAATCATCATCAAGCTCTACATAATCTTCATCAAGATCATCACTAGAATATTCAACAGACTCGGGTGAATTAACAGGTGTAGCAGCATTTTCATTAGGAGTTTCAGTATTTTCAATTTGTCTAGACTTAGCAATTGTAGCATCTAGAAAAGATCCTAACGAACCATCATTATCAAGCACAGCAGAAGCATCATCACAATTATGAGAGGAATTTTCAGATTCAATAGAAGTACCAGCATTTGAAGCTTGTGGTGGTGAAACAAGTTTACTTATCACAGATGGTGAATCAAGAGCAGCAGAGGTACTAAGAGTTGTACCTTTTCTTGTAGTGGATGGTAATATGGCAATCTTAGTATCGCGAGGTTTACCCATGATGGAGAATTTGCAGCGAACAATATCAATCCAAGTGAACTTCCAAATAAAGCTATGCTCCCCGGCAACGGCGCCGTGAAAATAGTCTTGATGACCCACAAGTATAGGGGATCGCAACAGTCTTCGAGGGAAGTATTACCCAATTTATTGATTCGACACAAGGGGAGACAAAGAATACTTGTAAGCCTTAACAACGGAGTTGTCAATTCAGCCGCACTGGAAACAGACTTGCTCGCAAGAGTTTATCGAGTAGTAACAGTTTTATGGCAGTGGAAATAGTGAAATAACGAAGACAGAGTGGAATAAAGACAGCAAGTAGTGATTATAGTAAACAAGCAGGATTAAAATACTGTAGGCACAGGGACGGATTAACGGACGTTGCATGGATGAGAGAAACTCATATAACAATCAAAGCAGGGGCATTTGCAGATAATAATAAAACGGTATCCAAGTACTAATCAATCAATAGGCATGTGTTCCATATTTAGTCGTACGTGCTCGCAATGAGAAACTTGCACAACATCTTCTGTCCTACCAGCCGGTGGTAGCCGGGCCTCTAGGGAAACTACTGGATATTAAGGTACTCCTTTTAATAGAGTACCGGAGCAAAGCATTAACACTCCGTGAACACATGCGATCCTCACATCACTACCATCCCCTCCGGTTGTCCCGATTTCTGTCACTTCGGGGCCATTGGTTCCGGACAGCGACATGTGTATACAACTTGCAGGTAAGATCATAAACAACGAATATCTTCATGAATCAATAACATGTTCAGATCTGAGATCATGGCACTCGGGCCCTAGTGACAAGCATTAAGCATAACAAGTTGCAACAATATCATAAAAGTGACATCTACGGATACTAGGCACTATGCCCTAACAATCTTATGACTATCACATGACCAATCTCATCCAATCCCTACCATCCCCTTCAGCCTACAGCGGGGGAATTACTCACACATGGATGGGGGAAACATGGCTGGTCGATGGAGAGGCGTTGGCGGTGATGGCGGTGAAGATCTCCTCCAATTCCCCGTCCCGGCGGAGTGCCAGAACGGAGACTTCTGGCTCCCGAGACGGAGTTTCGCGATGTGGCGGCTCTCTGGAGGGTTTCTGGCGACTTCGACCTCTCCCCGTGCGTTTTTAGGTCGAGGCCAATAAGTAGTCCGAAGGGGGGCGTCGGAGGCCGGCCGAGGGGGCCACACCATAGGGCCGCGCGGGCCCCCCCTAGGCCGCGCCGCCTTATGGTGTGGGGCCCTCGGGCCTCCACCTCTCTTGCCCTTCTGGCTCCGTCAGTATTCTGGTAAAATAGGGCCTTCTGCATAAATTCCGAGGATTTTCCCGAAAGTTGGATTTCTGCACAAAAACGAGACACCAGAGCAGTTCTGCTGAAAACAGCGTTAGTCCGTGTTAGTTGTATCCAAAATACACAAATTAGAGGCAAAACAATAGCAAAAGTGTTCGGGAAAGTAGATACGTTTTGGACGTATCACTGGTGAAGGGAGGCTTCATGGTGGTACGAGATGCACGCGACACGCTCATCACCAAGGTGCCACGGAGCGGCAATCGTCTCTACACCACCAAGCTGGAGATCACGCGCCCCGTGTGCCTGGCCACCACGGTCGGCAAGGATGCGTGGAAGTGGCACGGGCACTACGGCCACCTTAACTTCGACGCGCTGCGCAAGCTGGCGCAGGGAGGCATGGTGCGTGGGCTGCCCGCCATCGAGCACGTCGAGGAGGTGTGCGACAGCTGCCTCATTGGCAAGCAGCGTCGTGCACCCTTCCCATCGGAGGCACGATACCGCGCCATCGAGCGTCTGGACCTGGTCCATGGCGACCTCTGCGGCCCGATCTCGCCACCAACACACGGAGGACGAAGGTACTTCCTCCTCCTCGTTGATGACAAATCTCGGTACTTGTGGCTGGCACTCCTGAGCAGCAAGGACGAGGCCCCGACGGCGATCAGGCGATGGCAGGCCGGCGTCGAGGTTGAGACGCGGGTAAAGCTGCGAGTACTCCGGACGGATCGAGGCGGGGAATTCACCCCCGCTGAGTTCGCGGAGTACTGCGCGGATCATGGCACGCGCTGCCACCTCACGGCACCGTACTCCCCGCAGCAGAACGGTGTTGTGGAGAGGCGCAACCAGTCCATCGTGGGGACGGCACAGTGCCTCTTGAAGACGAAGGGCATGCCGAACGAGTTTTGGGGGGAGGCGGTCACCACCGCCGTGCACCTCCTGAACTACGCACCGACGAAGTCCGTTCGCTGCATGACGCCGCACGAGGCTTGGCACGGTGAGAAACCAGCCGTGGGTCACTTCCGCACCTTCGGCTGCATCGCCCACATCAAGATCACTCGACCTGGCCTCAAGAAGCTCGACGATCGCAGTCTACGCACTGTGTTCATCGGGTATGAGCACGGCGCGACGAAGGCGTGGCGGGTGTACGACCTGATCGGCAAGCGCGTCCACATCTCCAGGGACGCCATCTTCGACGAGCGAGCATGCTGGGACTGGGACACGCCGGTGCAGAACCCTGGTTCCTTCGTCATCGACTTCGCCTCGCCGGTGGGCGTGACGAGAGTACCTGCACGCGAGGAAGGGGAGCCCACGACGCCCACGACACCCGTGTGTGCGCCAGCATCGGCATGCACCACGCCCATGCCTCTCGTGGACACAACGCCTGTCCAAGGCAGCGATGGTGAAAGGACTACCACCGAGGGGTATGTCTCCCCTCCCGCCGGAGCCACGCCTGACTCGGAGCTGGTTGCAGAGGAGGGGCCACGCCGCTACCACACGCCGGAGAGCATCGTCGATGGCCTCGACAGCAACGATACTGGTGAGCTGCGTCGCAGGTGAGGAGCCAACCAGCTTCCAGGAAGCGGAGCCACACGCGGCATGGCGCGCCGCGATGACCGACGAGCTGGCATCCATCGAGGAGAACAAAACGTGGACGCTGACCACGTTGCCTGCCGGCAAGCGTCCGATCGGCCTCAAGTGGGTCTTCAAGCTCAAGAAGGACGCCGCCGGTGAGGTGATCAAGCACAAGGCCAGGATCGTCGCAAAGGGCTACGTGCAACGCGCCGGCGTCGATTTTGACGAGGTATTCGCTCCAGTAGCGACTCTGTGCGGCTGCTCCTCGCCATCGCCGCACACGCCGGATGGGACGTACACCATCTCGACGTCAAATCCGCGTTCCTCAACGAAGACCTGGAGGAGGAGGTCTACGTCACGCAGCCTCCAGGGTTCGAGCGAGGCGGCGAGGAAGAGAAGGTGCTGCGTCTGTACAAGGCGTTGTACGGTCTTCGTCAAGCTCCTCGTGCATGGAACGCAAAGCTCGACGACACGCTCCTGTCGCTTGGCTTCAGCCGCAGCCCATCGGAGCATGCGGTGTACATGCGCTGCACCGACGGTGATCGTCTCCTGCTTGGGGTCTACGTCGACGATCTCATCGTCACAGGCTCAAGCACGACAGCGATCGACAACTTCAAGGAGCAGATGAAGGCCAAGTTCTCCATGAGTGATCTTGGGCTGCTGTCGTACTACCTCGGCATCGAGGTACAGCAGAGCTCCATGGGGATCACACTCAAGCAAGCTGCGTATGCAGCCAAGCTGGTCGAGAAGGCTGGGCTGTCGAACTGCAACCCCGTTGACGTGCCGATGGAGCCCCGTCTCAAACTGAGCAAGCAAAGCTCAAACCCGCCGGTCGACGTCACCCTCTACCGCAGCATCGTGGGGAGCCTGCGATACCTTGTCCACACAAGGCCAGACATCACGTATGTCGTCGGCTTCGTCAGCCGGTTCATGGAGGCGCCAACGACAGAACACTGGGCGACGGTGAAACATGTGATCAGATACATAGCAGGCACTCTACATTTTGGGTGCAGGTATGGCCGGAGCACGGGGGAGCCTCGGCTGATCGGATTCAGCGATGCTGATCACGCTAGAGACATGGACGACAGGAAGAGCACCTCTGGCATGGTGTTCTTCCTCGGAGGCAGCGCGATCTGCTGGCAATCTCAGAAGCAAAAGGTGGTCGCGCTCTCGTCCTGCGAAGCTGAGTACATCTCTGCATCATCTGCTGCGTGCCAAGGCATTTGGTTACAGCGGATGATCGGCGATCTGCACGGAACTGGTGGCTCGGTGACTCTCTTCATCGACAATCAGTCGGTGATCCAGTTGTGCAAGAACCCTATATTTCATGACAGGACCAAGCACATCGACACACGATATCACTTCATCCGCCAGTGTGTGCAGAAGGGAAGGATCGCCGTGGAGTATGTCCACACCAGCGAGCAGCTTGCAGATATCATGACCAAGGCTCTGCCAAGGCCTAAGTTCCAGGAGCTGCGCGCGAAGCTGGGGATCATCAACCTCGGCAGCTGATTAAGGGGGAGATTGTCAGTTAACAGCTGCCTTTTCTTCAGTTTCGTCAGTTAGGCATAGTTTGATTTCTTTCCGTTGATAGGAGCTGAGCTGCGACTCAGTCTTTACTTTCCTTAGCGAGATAAGATCGGCGCCCTGATCAAACGTGGGATGGCACGTTGATGCGATCATGGCGCTGAAATAGGGGACGAGTGGAGGACGTTGGGATGGCAGCGTCGTGTCTCTGCTCGTGTCCTAGTTTTTAGGTTTTTCAGTTAAACCCTGTAATCGCGAGAATAAAAAGGATAAGAGGAAGAATAGAAAAGCTGTAAGGTTTTACACAGCACCAAACCACTGTCTCTCTCTGATCTTCTCCATCATCGCGCAAGTTGAGCTCGAAAGTCTGACAATGACCTAGTTCAGTCCGTGGAGGTTCCTCACAGGAAAGAAAAAAAAATGATGTATCTAATGTTCGCCGGAGCAGTAGAGATGCAGAATAGAGAAAACTTTATATATGCAAGGTCTAAAAGGAATGACATAGAATAGTGAGGGTTTCCGTGTCATGGACGCTATGGGGATATTTTAGTTGGTACTAATTCGGCCACCCTACAAGTCAAAAAGGTCGAGACGGGTGATTTCCGTGTTAAAATTCATATGCGATATCAGAATGATGGCTTTGAGTGGATATTGGTTCCAGTAATGGTGCTGCCCAAGACTCACACAAACCTTTCTGAATTAGTTCACATATGTGAACAAGAGCCTCTTTCTATGTTAGTAGGAGGTGCCTTCGACATTATTCGTCGATGAAAATAAATGAATAAGAACAATTTTAACGCTCACTTTTTTGTTTGTTTTTAATGGGACCATAGAAAGCCTTGACCTACGAGAAATAGCTCTCTCAGGTAGGAAATTCACATGGACAATTCATCGGGAGGTGATCACCTATGAAAAGTACAATCAAATTTTAGTAAGTTTTGAATGGGAGCAACAGTTCCCTTAGTAACGGTGCATGCTCTAACTCGTTCGGGTCGGATCATACTCCGTTGCTAATCGCCTCCGAGAGTCGGGCTCATTTAGGGAAACACACACGTCTCTCCTTTGAACTATCTGGTTGAGAGAAGAAGGTTTCTACGGCATGGTGACAACAGTATGGCCCGATGTATCATATGGTGATACACCCATAGAGAGATGGCAAAATAAAATTACATTTTCACCAATTCCTTAAAGGAAGGGAGAAAAATCTGAGTGGTAAATATAAAAAAGAGAAGGAAAAGTTATTGGCTCTAATTGATGAGTTAGACATAAAGGCTTAAACTATGGAACTCATCTCTGCTGATGAGAGAGAGGCTGTGAGGGATGCCAATGATGTTTATAAACTTAGACGAGACGAGGATGTTAGAAATATGCCCTAGAGGCAATAATAATAAAGTTATTATCATATTTGATTGTTCATGATAAGTGTGTTTATTCTCTATGCTAGAACTGTATTAAATGGAATCATGTGGTTTGTAAACAACACTGCGTCCCTAGTAAGGCTCTACTAGAATAATCTTTTGGTTAATGCTGGTCAAGGTTTTCTAACCATAGACTTCTATGTTGTCAACTAACAATAGGGTCACGTAATTAGGAGAATGACGTGATGTGCAAGATCTAACTAAGCGAAACAATTATATCGAATCAATGTTTAAATTATTGTAGCTTTCCAATGTCAAATATACCAATCCTTAGACCATGGGATTATGCTACTCCCTAGTACCATAAGAATACTTTGACCGCATCAAAAGTCACTTCGTAATTGGGTGCTTATAAAGGTGTTCTTGGGCATATCAGAAAGTACTTGTTGGGTAGTATGTATCAAGAGTGTAATTTTTTCCATCCGTGTAACTGATAGATATACTCCGGGCCTGCTCACGTAACACAAATTCTATATCGCTTGCAAGCACATGACTAATGAATTAGCAACAAGCGAATGTTGAATTATGGTACAAGTAAATAGTACTTTCTAATAATGATATTAAACTAGGTATGGTGATACCGACGATTGAATCTAGGGCATGTAAAATACCGCGAGACAATGAAAATTGAATATGGGATTGTTTGGATCCTTGACATCGTGGTTCAACCAATAAAGTTCTTCGTGGAATATGTGGGAATCATCATCTCCATCCAGGTACTGTTGTTGATTATTGATTGGAGAAGTGGTCTCGATCATGTCCACATATTCCCGAACCCATATGGTCACACACTTTACGCGCAACATCGCTAGGGTAGAAATGGGATACTTTTTTTTTATCACGAGTCCAAATATTGTTCGGAGTCTCGGATGGAATCCAGGATATCACAAGGAGTTTCAGAATGGTCCGCGAATTAGGAATCACATATGGAAAAGTCATTTTAGGGTATCAGAAAAGTTTGGAATTTTTCGGTATCGTATCGGGTGAGTTTTAGGTTCCGGAGCATCCACCAGCGGGGCTCACTTTTCTTGAGGGGCCATAGCGTACCAAGAGGGTGTTGCCTGGCCTTAATGTGCCAGGCTCACCAACCCCCAAAAGGCCCAGCCGTCAAGCCTTGGGAAACCCTTAAATGGGGGCACAATCGTGGGGGGGGGGGGGGGAGAGGACTCTTCCCTCTCCCCACTTGGCTGCCACCCCTAGTGCTTTGAGGAGGGTCCAAGGCACCCTCACCGCCCATATATAAGTAGAGGGGGCGCAAGCAACATGGGCACTCAAGGCCAATCGCCTCTCCTTGCCTTTCATCGCCCCTCTCCCTCCGTGGCAGCTTGGCGAAGCCCTGCCGAAATTCCACCATAGCAACCACCGTCTTCGCGCTGCTGGCCATTACATACCATCTATCTCATACTTTCTCGATCAAGAAGGAGGAGAAGTTGTTGTGCTGCACGTGTGTGTGCATAACTCGGAGGCGCCATTCTTTGCGGCGTTGATCGGATTGGACCGCGAGGAGAACGACTACATCAAACACATTAAATACGCTTCCGCTTAGCGATCTACAAGGGTATGTGAATAAATATCTTTCCCGTTGCTCCCATCTTTATAGATTGGATCTTGGATCCTTGGCTCTTTTCTAGATTAGATCTTGAATTTATTCGTATCTCGTATTATTTGTTTTTGTTTTCTATACTGCGAATGCTATATATCGGGGATATCAGAGCTAGATCTACGTGTAGATGCTTTGTACGAGTAGAACACTTTCACTTGTGGGCGCTAATCTTCTTGTTGCTACCCCACCCACGTGTGCTGATTGGTTTTTCGAGATAGTGGGATGAAGCGGCCTAGACCAACCTTACTCCGTGCATTGCCATGGGGTAGTAAACAACAAAATTCAATAAATCAAACGTATCACCTCACCAGTATATAGTTCATACTCGTCAAAAAATTGGAACCGCGACCACCTAGCTAAATAAAACAACGAACCGTGACTAACTAAATAAATATTTACTACCGAGTCAACTAAATAAATATTTTCTCTCGAGCCAAATACAAACACATGTAACTAAACTAACTAGACCAACGCAAACATAAATGCCTGGCCATACCTGTATAAACTAAATCCACTAACAAATAATTAACTAGGGAATAGGGTTTACCCTTGAATCGTGTGAGGCCACCCCGTCTAACAGTGAAGATTCACCGAACCTCCACAACCAGCAGCACCACCACGAACACTACCACCACCACCAAAACACGAACTAACCCATCAATAGATCAGAGTTTCTACAGCTTTATTGTTATTCTAGCTACAAGATTTGCCGAAGAATGCCAAAGATTGGACATGCAATAGCTTGAACCTCGTGAGAGAAATGAGACAGAGCAACATGAAACGTAGCAGCATGAAAATGTGAGAGAACTAGACGCGATGAGGAAGAAGGAGCCGGCATCGGGGGCTTTATTCGCGTCTAGGCTCTAATATAGAACGGCTTGCCCGAAACCCTGGCCTCGGGATTTAGCAGCCCGAAAAGGCATGTCGGCCTGCGAGACGACTAGTCTCGCCCTGCTCTCAGGAATGGCTGCCTCAACACCTCGCGTTTTGGGAAAGACAACCCCGACTGCTGCAGTCGCCCTACTAGGACACCAGGAGCCTGACATCTCGAGGAAGTCTTGCCCGATATTGATATCCTCTTCTCGGGAAACGCTAGGCCAAGATAGTATTATTTGTGTCAAATTATAAATCAAGTATTTTTCGTGGAACTAACAAAAAATTTATTATTAAAAAATCGCCCGAAGTGGGTAAGCTCTGCCTTTTTTTGAACAAAGAAGGGCCTGATACGTCTCAAACGTATCTATAATTTCTTATGTTCCATGCTACTTTTATGACAATACTTGAATGTTTTATACATACATTACATCATTATTATACATTTTCCGGCACTAACCTATTAACAAGATGCCGAAGCGCCAGTTGTTGTTTTCTGCTGTTTTTGGTTTCAGAAATCCTACAAAGGAAATATTCTCGGAATTGGACGAAATCAACGCCCAGGGTCCTATTTTTCCACGAAGCTTCCAGAAGACCGAGGGGGAAAGGAAGTGGGGCCACGGGGCGCCGCCACACTAGGGAGGCGCGGCCTAGGGGGGGCCGCACGGCCCTAGCGTGTGGGGCCCCCGTGACCCTTCCGACTCCGCCCTTCCGCCTACTTAAAGCCTTCGTCGCGAAACCCTCTGTACCGAGAGCCACGATACGGAAAACCTTCCAGAGACGCCGCCACCGCCAATCCCATCTCGGGGGATTCAGGAGATCGCCTCCGGCACCCTGCCGGAGAGGGGAATCATCACCGGAGGGGCTCTACATCATCATGCCCGCCTCCGGATTGATGCGTGAGTAGTTCATCCTTGGATTATGGGTCCATAGCAGTAGCTAGATGGTTGTCTTCTCCACTTGTGCTATCATTGTTTAGATCTTGTGAGCTGCCTAACATGATCAAGATCATCTATTTGTAATGCTACATGTTGTGTTTGGTGGGATCCGATGAATCTAGAATACTATGTCAAGTTGATTATCAATCTATCATATATGTGTTGTTTATGTTCTTGCATGCTCTCCGTTGCTAGTAGAGGCTGCGGCCAAGTTGATACTTGTAACTCCAAGAGGGAGTATTTATGCTCGATAGTGGGTTCATGCCTCCATTTAATGCGGGACGAGTGACGGAAAGTTCTAAGGTTGTGGATGTCTTGTTGCTACTAGGGATAAAACATCGATGCTTTGTCTAAGGATATTTGTGTTGATTACATTACGCACCATACTTAATGCAATTATCTCGTTGTTTACAACTTAATCCTGGAGGGTGCGGATACTAACCCGAAGGTGGATTATTTAGGCATAGATGCATGCTGGATAGCGGTCTATGTACTTTGTCGTAATGCCCTGATTAAATCTCATAATAATCATCATTGATATGTATTGAATCTTTATTTGTTAATTGCCCACCTGTAATTTGTTCACCCAGCATGTTAGTTATCTTATTGGAGAGACACCACTAGTGAACTGTGCACCCCGGTCCATTCTTTTACATCTGAATACAATCTACTGCAATCATTGTTCTTACTGTTCTTCGCAAACAAACACCATTTTCCACTTGATACGTTTAATCCTTTGTTTTCAGCAAGCCGGTGAGATTGACAACCTCACTGTTACGTTGGGGCAAAGTATCTTGATTGTGTTGTGCAGGTTCCACGTTGGCGCCGGTTTCACTGGTGTTGCGACGCACTACACTCCTCCACCAACAACCTTCACGTGCTTCTTGGCTCCCTACTTGGTTTGATAACCTTGGTTTCATGCGAGGAAACTTGCTTCTATACGCATCATACCTTCCACTTGGGGTTCCCAACGGACGTGTGCTTCGCGCGTATCAAGCTAAATTTCTGGCGCCGTTGCCGGGAAGATCAAGACACGCTGCAAGGGGAGTTTCCACATCCAATCTCTTTACTTTGTTTTTGTCCTGCTTTACTTATTTTATTTTCTGTCTTGTTTGCTTCATATCAAAAACACAAAAAAATTAGTTGCTTTACTTTACTTTATTTTCTGTCTTGCTATCTCTATATCAAAAACACAAAAAAATTAGTTACTTGTTCTTACTTTATTTAATTCTTTTTGCTTAGTTTACTTTTATTACTGCTTAAATGAGTACTCCTGAGAACACTAAGTTGTGTGACTTCACTAGTTAGGCTTAATGGAAAACAACAAAAAAAATTAGAGATCTTTATGAACTTTATCTTGAATTAGGACATGATGTGTTTGAAGAGAGAATTAAAAAACCTATGGAACTTTATATGCATGCTAATGGCAATGTTATTAATATGAATGCTTTGAACACCATTATTGCTAATGCTATGGAATAATTTAAGCTTGGGGAGGTCGGTTTTGATGAAAATGATCTCTTTAGTCCTCCGGGTATGGAAGAGAAAGTTTATGTTGATATGCCTCCTATATATGATGTTTACAATGATGAATATGATATTTTCAATCCATCTACTATTGAGTATAAAATTCATTATGATTATTCTATGCCTCCAATTTATGATGATTATAATGATGGATGTGATAGTTTTACTCCCACTATTACTAATAAAATTGATTATGCTTATGTGGAGAGTAATGATACTTTTATGCATGTGGATCATGACAAGAATGTTGTATGTGATAGTTATATTGTTGAGTTTGTTCATGATGCTACTGAAAATTATTATGAGAGAGGAAAATATGGTTGTAGAAATTTTCATGGTACTAAAACACCTCTCTACATGCTGAGAATTTTGAAGTTACTCGTGTTTTATCTTCCTATGCTTGTCACTTTGTTCTTCATGAATCTATTTGTGTACAAGATTCCTATGCATAGGAAGCGGGTTAGACTTAAATGTGTTTTGAATTTGCTTGTAGATGCTCTCTTTTGCTTCAACTCTTATTTCTTGCGAGAGCATCATTAAAATTACTGAGCCCATCTTAATGGCTATAAAAAAAACACTTCTTGGGAGATAACCCATGTTTTTATTTTACTACTGTATTGTTGAGTCTTGGAAGTTGTTTACTACTGTAGAAACCTCTCCTTATCATGTTTTTGTGCCAAGTAAAGTCTCTATGGTAAAGTTGATGCTAGATTTGGATTGCTGCGCAGAAACATAATTGCTGTCTGTCACAAATTCGCGCAGAACTCTCTGTAAAAAATCAAAAAAATCTGCAAATTTACGTGCATGATCCTCAGATATGTACGCAACTTTCATTAGTTTTGAGTTTTTCCGTTTGAGCAAGTTAAGTGCCCCTGCAAAATTCGTCTTTACGGACTGTTCTATTTTGACAGATTCTGCCTTTTATTTCGCATTGCCGCTTTTGCTATGTTGAATGGGTTTCTTTATTTCATTAACTTTCAGAAGCTTTGTGAAATGTTCAGAAGTGTTAAGAATGATTATTTCACCTCTGAATATGTGAATTTTTGATTATGCACTAACCCTCTAATGAGTTTGCTTGAAGTTTGGTGTGGAGGAAGTTTTCAAGGGTCAAGAGAAGAGGATGATACATTATGATCAAGAAGAGTGAAAGGTCTAAGCTTGGGGATGCCCCGGTGGTTCATCCCTGCATATTTTAAGAAGACTCAAGCATCTAAGCTTGGGGATGCCCAAGGCATCCCCTTCTTCATCGACAACTTATCAGGTCATTTCTAGTGAAACTATATTTTTATTCCGTCACATCTTATATTCTTTACTTGGAGCGTATGTTTGCTTTTATTTTTGTTTTAGTTTGAATAAAGTTGGATCCCACCATCCTTATATTGGAGATATTACGCTCCGCTTTTTCATAGGGAGCACTTGTGTTCTAAATTGTGCTTTAATGTTCATGGCGAAGGCTGAAAATTGCTTCGTTAATTGCTATTTGGTTGGAATCAGAAAATGCTTCATATGGTTTGGAATAACTGGGCAATTGTTTTGAGCTCTCATAGATCATGTTTAAGCTCTTGCATCATGTAGTTTAATCTATTAATGGAGAACTACCGTAGAGCTTGTTAAAATTTGGTTTGCATGATTGGTCTCTCTAAGTCTAGATATTTTACGGTAAAGTGTTTGAACAACAAGGAAGACAAGTGTAGAGCCTTATAATGCTTGCAATATGTTCTTGTGTAAGTTTTGTTGTACCTGTTCATACTTGTGTTTGCTTCAAACAACCTTGCTAGCCCCAAACCTTGTACTGAGAGGAAATGCTTCTCGTGCATCCAAACACCTTGAGCCAAAACCCATGCCATTTGTGTCCACCATATCTACCTACTATGTGGTATTTTTCTGCCATTCCAAAGTAAATTACTTGAGTGCTACCTTTAAAATTTAATTCCTTTATCTTTGCAATATATAGCTCATGGGACAAATAGCTTAAAAACTATTGTGGTGATGAATATGTAGTTATGTGTCTTAGTTCTTATAAGTTGCTTGTTGAGCGGTAACCATGTTTCTAGGGACGCCATCAACTTTTTACCTTTGTTGGATATCATGTGAGATGCTATGCATGTTCGTCTTGTCTGAAGTAAGGGCGATTTTCATGATCAAATGGTTTGAGTATGCATATTGTTAGAGAAGAACATTGGGCCGCTAACTAAAGCCATGTATCATGGTGGAAGTTTTCAGTTTGGACATACAACCTCAATCTCTTATGAGAATTTTATCTGTTGTTGAATGCTTATGCATTAAAAGAGGAGTCCATTATCTGTTGTCTATGTTGTCCCGGTATGGATGTATAAGTTGAGAATAATCAAAAGCGAGAAATCCAATGTGTGCTTTCTCCTTAGACCTTTGTACAGGCGGCATAGAGGTACCCCTTTGTGACACTTGGTTGAAACATATGCCATGCAATGATAATCCGTGTTATCCGAGCTGATTAGGACAAGGTGTGAGCACTATTAGTACTCTATGCATGAGACTTGCAACTTGTAGGAAGTATTATGCATAGCACATATGAATTATTACTACCGTTGACAAAATTGTTTCTATGTTTTCAAAACAAAAGCTCTAGCACAAAAATAGTAATCCATGCTTCCCTCTGCGAAGGGCCATTCTTTTACTTTATGTTGAGTCAGTCTACCCACTTCTTTCTATCTTAGAAGCAAACACTTGTGTTAACTGTGTGCATTGATTCTTACATGTTTACTTATTGCACTTGTTATATTACTCTATGTTGACAATATCCATGAGATATACATGTTACAAGTTGAAAGCAATTGCTGAAACTTAATCATCCTTTGTGTTGCTTCAATGCATTCTACTAAGAATTTATTGCTTATGAGTTAGCTCTTATGCAAGTCTTGTTGATGCTTGTCTTGAAAGTACTATTCATGAAAAGTTTTGCTATATGATTCATTTGTTTAGTCATTATCTTTTGTTAGCAATCTTTTGCTTCAGATCACTCCATCCATCTCATATGCTTTACAATAATGTTGATCAAGGTTATGTTGGTAGCATGTCACTTCAGAAATTATTTGTGTTATCGTTTACCTACTCGAGGGCGAGTAGGAACTAAGCTTAGGGATGCTTGATACGTCTCAAACGTATCTATAATTTCTTATGTTCCATGCTACTTTTATGACAATACTTGAATGTTTTATACATACTTTACATCATTATTATACATTTTCCGGCACTAACCTATTAACAAGATTCCAAAGCACCAGTTGCTGTTTTCTGCTGTTTTTGGTTTCAGAAATCCTACAAAGGAAATATTCTCGGAATTGGACGAAATCAACGCCCAGGGTCCTATTTTTCCACGAAGCTTCCAGAAGACCGAGGGGGAAAGGAAGTGGGGCCACGGGGCGCCGCCACACTAGGGCGGCGCAGCCTAGGGGGGGCCGCACGACCCTAGCGTGTGGGGCCCCCGTGACCCTTCCGACTCCGTCCTTCCGCCTACTTAAAGCCTTCGTCGCGAAACCCTCTGTACCGAGAGCCACGATACGGAAAAACTTCCAGAGACGCCGCCGCCGCCAATCCCATCTCGGGGGATTCAGGAGATCGCCTCCGGCACCCTGCCGGAGAGGGGAATCATCACCGGAGGGGCTCTACATCATCATGCCCGCCTCCGGATTGATGCGTGAGTAGTTCATCCTTGGACTATGGGTCCATAGCAGTAGCTAGATGGTTGTCTTCTTCGCTTGTGCTATCATTGTTTAGATCTTGTGAGCTGCCTAACATGATCAAGATCATCTATTTGTAATGCTACATGTTGTGTTTGGTGGGATCCAATGAATCTAGAATACTATGTCAAGTTGATTATCAATCTATCATATATGTGTTGTTTATGTTCTTGCATGCTCTCCGTTGCTAGTAGAGGCTCTGGCCAAGTTGATACTTGTAACTCCAAGAGGGAGTATTTATGCTCGATAGTGGGTTCATGCCTCCATTTAATGCGGGACAGTGACAGAAAGTTCTAAGGTTGTGGATGTGCTGTTGCTACTAGGGATAAAACATCGATGCTTTGTCTAAGGATATTTGTGTTAATTACATTATGCACCATACTTAATGCAATTATCTGTTGTTTACAACTTAATACTGGAGGGGGTGTGGATGCTAACCCGAAGGTGGATTATTTAGGCATAGATGCATGCTGGATAGCGGTCTATGTACTTTGTCGTAATGCCCTGATTAAATCTCATAGTAATCATCATTGATATGTATTGAATCTTTATTTGTCAATTTCCCACCTGTAATTTGTTCACCCAGCATGTTAGTTATCTTATTGGAGAGACACCACTAGTGAACTGTGGACCCCGGTCCATTCTTTTACATCTGAATACAATCTATTGCAATCATTGTTCTTACTGTTCTTTGCAAACAAACACCATTTTCCACTCGATACGTTTAATCCTTTGTTTTCAGCAAGCCGGTGAGATTGACAACCTCATTCGTTACGTTGGGGCAAAGTATCTTGATTGTGTTGTGCGAGGTTCCACGTTGGCGCCGGTTTCACCGGTGTTGCGCCGCACTACACTCCTCCACCAACAACCTTCACGTGCTTCTTGGCTCCTACTGGTTCGATAACCTTGGTTTCATACTGAGGGAAACTTGCTTCTATACGCATCATACCTTCCACTTGGGGTTCCCAACGGACGTGTGCTTCACGCGTATCAGGGCCAGAAGACCCCGGTGGAGCTGCATTAACAAACCATGTGGCAGGTACAAATTTCAAGGGGACCCCTAACAACACTCGCCCTAAAGAACATAATATTTGAAGATAAGGGATCCTCATTTACATAAAACACCCCGAAAAGAAAGTTCAAAATGTTGGAGATATGCCCAAGAGGCAATAA
>NC_061510.1:46545944-46561962 GCF_022539505.1 Lolium rigidum | reverse complement strand
ATTTCTCCGCCATTCCAAAGTAAATTGCTTGAGTGCTACCTTTAAAATTCCATCATTCACCTATGCAATATATAGCTCATGGGACAAAATAGCCTTAAAAACTATCGTAGTATTGAATATGTACTTATGCACTTTATATTTTATTAAGTTGCTTGTTGCGCGATAACCATGCTTCGGGGAACGCCATCAACTATTGTTGAATATCATGTGAGTTGCTATGCATGTCCGTCTTGTCTCGAAGGTCTATCATTTTAGTGGTTGGAGCATGCAAAATTGTTAGAGAAGAACATTGGGCCGCTAACTAAAGCCATGAACCATGGTGGAAGTTTCGGTTTTGGACATATATCCTCAATCTCATATGAGAATAATAACTTTGCTACATGCTTATGCATTTAAGAGGAGTCCATTATCTCGTTGTCCATGTTGTCCCGGTATGGATGTCTAAGCTGAGAATAATCAAAAGCGAGAAATCCGAAATGCGAGCTTTCTCCTTAGACCTTTGTACAGAGCGGCATGGAGGTACCCCTTTGTGACACTTGGTTGAAACATGGCATGCAAAGATCCGGTAGTCCAAGCTAAGTAGGACGAGGTGCGGACACTATTAGTATACTATGCATGAGGCTTGCAACTTGTAAGATATAATTTTCATAACTCATATGCTTTATTACTACCGTTGACAAAATTGTTTCATGTTTTCAAAATAAAAGCTCTAGCACAAATACAAGCAATCGATGCTTTCCTCTTGAAGGACCTTTCTTTTACTTTTATTGTTGAGTCAGCTTACCTATCTCCTTCCACCTTAAGAAGCAAACACTTGTGTGAACTGTGCATTGATTCCTACATATTTGCATATTGCACTTGTTATATTACTTTATGTTGACAATATCCATGAGATATACATGTTACAAGTTGAAAGCAACCGCTGAAACTTAATCTTCCTATGTGTTGCTTCAACACCTTTACTTTGATTTATTGCTTTATGAGTTAACTCTTATGCAAGACTTATTGATGCTTGTCTTGAAGTACTATTCATGAAAAGTCTTTGCTATATGATTCACTTGTTTACTCATGTCATTACCTTTGCTTTGATCGCTGCATTCATTACATATGTTTACAAATAGTATGATCAAGATTATGATGGCATGTCACTTCAGAAATTATCTTTGTTATCGTTTTACCTCGCTCGGGACGAGCAGTAACTAAGCTTGGGGATGCTGATACGTCTCCAACGTATCGATAATTTCTTATGTTCCATGCTACTTTATTGATGATACCTACATGTTTTATGCACATTATATGTCATATTTATGCATTTTCTGGAACTAACCTATCAACAAGATGCCGAAGAGCCGCTGCTCGTTTTCTCGCTGTTTTTGGTTTCGTAAATCCTAGTAAAGAAATATTCTCTGAATTGGACGAAACTTTCGCCCAGGGTCCTATTTTTGCACGAAGCTTCCGAAGACCGAAGACCTAACGAAGTGGGGCCACGAGGAGGCCAGGGGGTGGCCGGCGCGGCCTAGGGCTTGGCCGCGCGGCCCTCGCCCCCGGGCCCCTCGTGTGGCCCCTCGCGTTGACCCTCCGCCTACTTAAAGCTTCCGTCGCGAAACCCCCAGCACCGAGAGCCACGATACGGAAAACCTTACAGAGACGCCGCCGCCGCGAATCCCATCTCGGGGGATTCTCGGAGATCGCCTCCGGCACCCTGCCGGAGAGGGGATTCATCTCCCGGAGGACTCTACACCGCCATGGTCGCCTCCGGAGTGATGAGTGAGTAGTTCACCCCCGGACCATGGGTCCATAGCAGTAGCTAGATGGTCGTCTTCTCCTTGTTGTGCTTCATTGTTAGATCTTGTGAGCTGCCTAACATGATCAAGATCATCTATATGTAATTCTATATGTTGTGTTTGTCGGGATCCGATGGATAGTGAGTACTATGATTATGGTGATTATCAATCTATTGTTCATGTGTTGTTTATGATCTTGCATGCTCTCCGTTACTAGTAGAGGCTCTGGCCAAGTTTTTACTCTTAACTCCAAGAGGGAGTATTTATGCTCGATAGTGGGTTCATGCCTCGCATTTACACCTGGGACGAAGTGACGTAAAGTTCTAAGGTTGTGTTGTGCCGTTGCCACTAGGGATAAAACATTGATGCTATGTCTAAGGATGTAGTTGTTGATTACATTACGCACCATACTTAATGCAATTGTCTCGTTGCTTTGCAACTTAATACCGGAGGGGGTTCTGGACGATAACCTCGAAGGTGGACTTTTTAGGCATAGATGCAGCTTGGATGGCGGTCTATGTACTTTGTCGTAATGCCCAATTAAATCTCACTATATTTACCATGTCATGTATATGCATTGTTATGCCTTTCTCTATTTGTCAATTGCCCGACTGTAATTTGTTCACCCAACATGCTTTTATCTTATGGGAGAGACACCTCTAGTGAACTCGTGGACCCCGGTCCTATTCTTTACATAGCATACAATCTACTTGTTTTACCGTTTTCTTCGCAAACATCTTCCACTCGATACGTTTAATCCTTTGTTACAAGTAAGCCGGTGAGATTGACAACCTCACTGCTTCGTTGGGGCAAAGTACTTTGGTTGTGTTGTGCAGGTTCCTAGTTGGCGCCGAATCCTCGGTGTTGCGCCGCATCACATTTCGCGACCATCAACCTTCAACGTGCTTCTTGGCTCCTACTGGTTCGATTAAACCTTGGTTTCTTTCTGAGGGAAAACTTGCTACTGTGCGCATCATACCTTCCTCTTGGGGTCTCCCAACGAACGTGTGAGTTACACGCCATCACTAACTTCGTTGCACCGGGTTTCTCTCATCCGCAACAGAAGGCATCGTATGGGGCTGCCCCCTTCTAGCAGCAACAAGGGTGACCTCAAGGCCAACAGCCGTTGGCGGCTGTTGGCGCGCCGCGGCAGAAGCGGAAGAAGAATAAGTTGACGCAGGCCCTGACGCCGGTAGGCGTGCTGCAAAAGCAGCAGCCGCAACAAGGTGCCATGATACATAAGCAGTCCTTCTACCAGCCAACATTACAATCACAACCTCTAGGTGTTGGTGCGGATTTTGGGAGTCAACAGTTTGTGCCTCATCAGATTATACATGCTCATGCTTCAGGGAAGACATGGAGTCAGCAGGGTCAACCAACGCATCCTTTTTTGTCGATTCGTGTGCTGTCGAGGGGCAAGATGACACTGTAGTGGCCACTACTGCTGCAAAAACTAAAAAAAGTTATATGGTGTTGGAAATGCTCGTTGGATACTCATGCTTCCAAAAATTGTAAAGTTCAGCACTACTGCTATATTTTTGATAAAACTTCTCATCTGACGGTTTGTTGTCCTGTGTTATAGTCTCCCAGACACGCTGGTTTTATTGCCGGGTTGGGATTGTATAATATATATTTACCTCCTTTCCAGACAGTGTGGTCAAGGAGGATCTGGAGCCTAGTATCACTCCTGTTGCTCGCATTGTGATATCTGGTGATACCGTACATGCGGATGTTGTCCAGATACAGATGGCCAGGAGATGCGCTTCAAAACCGCAGTGTAAGTGGGACGCTATTCCTCATGGGGTCAATGAGTTCTTGGTTAGATTTCCATATTTTGAGGATCTGGACATTGTTGATGGTATGCAGGTGGGAGTACCTACTTTTAATGCTTAGATGAAAGTTTCTACTTGGAAACCGTCAGATGTGCCTCCCAAACTACAACTTCAGCAAGTCTGAGTGCACATCGAGGGGGTTCCACACTCTGTGTGCCACTTATTGGGTTTTTGGGTTGTGGGCTCACTCTTGGGGAAGACTCTCGATGTTGATCTTCTTAGTTTCCGCCGGAGGGGAGTGGTTCGTTTACTTGTGGCTATGGTTGATGCTACTATCCTTGGTAAGAACAAAGATGGAACGGGCCTTTTGTGAACTCTGATGTTGTTATCAAGCTTAAATGCATGCGTTCCATTTTCTTGAGGAACCTCCAGGATATGTTGCGGAACTAGATTTTGTGCCCTTCATTTGAAACACAAGGATGATGATGGTGATAAGGGGAAATGCAAGGAAGATGAGGATGTGATGGATACCACTGAACCGGGTACTGGCCCTTCAGACTCTCGTGTGCAGCAGCCTACAGGATCTCAGACTGCGGCTACTACCCTCGGGTCGTCTTAGTTGGCCAATTTGCAGATTGTTGTGACCTCTTTTAATCCAAATCCCCAGACTCCTCCTATTAAGGAGATTATCGCAGCATTGTGGGTGTCACATCCATCCCTGGAGAGGCAGTCTCCATCTTCATCGTCTCGTCGAGTTGCTGCTTCGCCTCTGGTGTCACCATCGCAGTTGGAGGCTGCTCTAACCGCAGCCTCGTCTATGCATAGAGACGAAGGCGGGGCTGCCCCGCTGGCCGGTGCTTTGGTGAATGCGGAGCCGGTACACATTGCGGCCAGAGTGATCAGCTACGACGACAGGGATGCTGCCACGCATACGGAGCATGCGCTGCACCTTCTTTAGCCGCACTCTCAGCCCTTGTCCGCTGCAGGAAGCTGCCACGTCAACACGCTAGGTTGTACAAGGCCGGGCTGTGTCTTTGTCACCTTCTACGCCTAGAGGAGGCAGCGACCATGCCTTGGTGGAGTCAACTGCGGCTGCTGGACCTGTCCAGGTCGTTGCTGCTGTCCCATAGGCATGCCCCTTCACCGATGCATCCAAGGTGGAAACGCCGTACTTGGGGAAGGAGGCTACCCCGGACACGCCTCCAGTGGTGGCAACTATCGCTACGCCTTCCTCAACTCGCGCAGCAGGCCCGCCATCCACTCCGCCGTCTACTACGCCAAAGAAGACAGTAGGGGGGCCTTGTTCGTCAAAACCCCCTACTTTCTGTTCACCGTCTGTACAGCCAGGCGCCAGGACGCTGTCTCGCCGTAGTGCGTGGTTTGTGTCCGAGGCTGATGGCTCATTGGTCACCGACGAGGACTCGCAGGCCAAGGCTATGCGAAGTAAGGCGGCTGCAAACTTTGATTCACAAGGTATAAATAGTTGTAAGAAATCTTTTTTAACGCTTTCAAATTCATCCATCTCTGCTAAATTAAATTTGGTAGGCGTCTCTATTGGGTGCTCGGAGAAAGACAATGTTGTGTCGACTAAGGCTTTGAGACATATGGAGTTTGACAGACTTAAGGCCACTCCTATTGTATCGAGCCGATCGGACACTACATCGATAGATGATGATGAGGAGTTGAATGCCGATACAGATGGCCAGCTTCTTACTCATCTTATAGGCGAGGTGTGTGAGGTAGGCTTAGATGAGAGCATGCTAGGTTCTATTGTGAACCATAAAGGAAAGGGTCGCAAATCTAAGTCATCCTCCACTAAGATGATTTCTAGAGCTTCTAAAAGGACCAGACAAACAAAATATCTAATTGTTTCCAAATGAACGACATGTTTAAGAATAGCATAGGTCTTCAAGACTTGGCTAAACATTTACATATTCCTGATTGTATCAGGGAACATTGCTTAGATTTTGTTGCTGTGTCTGAGACTTTACGCAAATTTTTCTAAACCGCCTATCTGGTGGAGTGGACTTTACGTGGGTTTCCCGCCCGCCGAGGGGTCGTTCTGGCGGCATTCTTGTTGGCATCAGATTAGACACGATGGAGGTGTTGGCTAGTTCGGGTGGTGACTTTCATATCAAAATCCATATCTGTAACAAGGCCGAAAATTTCATATGGAGTCTAGTTGCCTTCTATGGGGCTGCTTAGCTTCTTTCCTTCGTGAGTTGGTTAGAGTTGGTTAATTTTATGAAAGATAATCCATACCCTATTATTATAGGTGGGGATTTTAATTTGCTAAGATTTGCACACGAGAAGAATAAAGGGAGGTTTAACAATCACTAACCTTTCTTATTCAATGTTGTAATTGACAACTTGGATTTAAGAGAGGTTACTATGGTTGAGAGGCAATTTACAATGGCAAATAATCTAATGAAAAGCTGGATAGGGTCTTGATTGATGCTAATTGGGAACATAAATACCCAATGGTATCCGTACGAGCTCTCCCATGGATTGAGACTATGTCGGATCATGATCCCATTCTATTAACCACAGGATCACCTACCCCTCATTGCAAACGTCCATTCAAATTTGAACTTGGACGGCTGAGCCGGGAAGGTTTTTCATATATGGTGAAGAATGTTTGGGAGAGGCCCGTTGCTGGTCATAGTCCTATCCAGAGGTGGAATAAAAAAATACGCGCCACGCGTAGAAGTTAAAAGCTAAGAAGCTCAGCCTGTCATCAGTTATCATTGATATTGAGGCAATCGCTAAAGTAAGACGGTTAACGATGCAAGAAATTGAATTGAAAAATCAATCCAATGCAAAATTAGCTGGTATACTTGGTGAAGAGGAACTCAAATGGAACCAAAGATCAAAGGCCCAGTTCCTGTTGGAAGGAGATTTGAATACGAGATACTTTCACAGTGTCACAAATGGGAAACATAGGAAGAAACTCATTCACTCTCTTTTACATGACGAGGACATGATTTAAGGCCATGAACAACTCAAGTCACATATTACTAATTATTATAAAGGTTTGTTCGGTGATACAAAGGATAGCTCGTGTAGTCTAGATGAAACCCGGATTGATGACATTCCTCATGTGTTGCCTGATGAAAATTCTCTTCTTACTGCCCCATATACGGAGGAGGAAGTAAAGAAAACATTTTTCCAGATGGAACACAACAAGGCACCAGTCCTGATGGTTTCCCGGCGGAGTTCTATCAATACTTCTAGGAGATAATCAAAGGGGATTTGATGGAGTTGTTTGGTTGTCTTCATACCGAACAACTCGAGCTTTTTCAGATTAATTTTGGGGAAATCATCCTGCTTTCAAAGTTTATGAAGCGGAAAGGATTTAACAATTTAGACCGGTACACCTTCTTAATGTTTGCTTTAAATTTTTACGAAAGCTGCGACTATTAGGCTTAATTCTATGGCTGATCAAGTGGTTCACCCTACTCAGATAGCGTTCATGCAAGGTAGATATATACTCGATGGTGTAGTCACCTTGCATGAAACGGTTCACGAGTTACATCATAAATAGATGAGTGGCGTTATCTTAAATATAGGTTTTGAAAAGGCCTATGATAAAGTCAAGTGGCCTTTTCTCTAGCAAACACTGAGGATGAAAGGTTTTTCGAATGAGTGGTGCGCTCTAATTAACAACTTTGTTCTCGGTGGAAGTGTCGCCATTAAAGTCAATGATGATGTTGGCGGATACTTCCAAACGAGGAAAGGGTTAAGACAAGGTGATTTGTTATCCCCTATGTTGTTTAACATAGAGGCGGCCATGCTTGCAATTATTATTGAGCGTGCGACAGTGGACGGGCAAATTGAAGGGTTGGTGCCCCATCTGGTGGATGGGGGTTTATCGATTCTTCAATATATCGATGATACGATTCTGTTTATGGAACATAACTTAGATAAAGCAAGAAATCTGAAATTAATCTTATCAGCTTTCGAGCAATTATCTGGGCTAAAGATAAACTTCCATAAAAGTGATTTTTTTGTTTCGGCGAGGCCCAAGACGACGCAAACCTATATGCTGACCACTTTAGCTGTGGGTTGATACGTCCATTTTGCATCACTATTTTATACCATAATTTACTGTTATTCATTGATATATTTCATATTTAGAGATGATACTTATGTTATTTCACCTATTTTGCATGTTTCATAATTAATGGAGAATTATTCACCGGAGTCAGGATTCTGCTGGAAAAAGCACCGTCATGATACCATATTTCTGAAGATCAACAATTGACGGAAATTACACCGAAGATCTTATTTTTCCAGAAGAATGAGCCAGCCAAAAGGAGGAACCGAGGAGGGCCGCCATGGGCCCCCCTATAGGCCGGTGCGGGCCCAGCCCTGGCCGCGCCGCCTTGTGGGGAGGGGGCCCACAAACCCTCTCGGCCTCCTCTCTTTCGCGTAATTCATCTACCCGAAAACCTAAGGCACGGGGGATAAGCGAGAATAGACACAGCCGCCTCTGCGGGGCGGAGAAACACCAGAGAGAAAAGAGCTCTCCGGCGGGCAGGAATCCGCCGGGAAATTCCCTCCCGGAGGGGGAAATCATCGCCATCGTCACCGTCATCGAGCTGGACTTCATTGGGATCATCATCATCATCATCATCTCCACCATCGACACCGCCATCTCCACCGCTGCACCTCGTCTCCGCTGTAACATCTAGGGTTGAATCTTGGGTATTTCATAGGGGAAACTTTCCCGGTATTGATTACTACTTGTTATTGACGCTATTGAGTGAAACCATTGGATCAAGGTTTATGTTCAGATTGTTATCCATCATCATATCACCTCTGATTATGTTCCATATGATGTCTCGTGAGTAGTTCGTTTAGTTCTTGAGGATATGGGTGAAGTCTAAATGTTAGTAGTGAACTATGTTGAGTAATATTTAATGGTTTGATATTTAAGTTGTGGTGTTATTCTTCTAGTGGTGTCATGTGAACGTCGACTACATGATACTTCACCTTTATGGGCCTAGGGGAGTACATCTTGTATTCGTTTGCTAATTGTGGGGTTGCCGGAGTGACAGCAACCTGAACCCCCGTTGGTATATCGATGTAGGAGGGATAGCAGGATCTCAGAGTTTAAGGCTGTGGTTAGATTTATCTTAATTACTTTCTTGTATTTGCGGATGCTTACAAGGGGTATAATCACAAGTATGTATTAGTCCTAGGAAGGGCGGTGCATTAGCATAGGTTCACCCACACAACACTTATCAAAACAATGAAGATTAATCAACTATATGAAGCGAAAGCACTAGACAAAATCCCCGTGTGTCCTCAAGAACGTTTGGTCATTATAAGTAAACAAACCGGCTTGTCCTTTGTGCTAAAAAGGATTGGGCCACTCGCTGAAATTATTACTCTCGCATTTTACTTACTTGTACTTTATTTATCTGCTATATCAAAACCCCCTGAAAACTTGTCTGTGAGCATTTACAGTGAATCCTTCATCGAAACTGCTTGTTAACACCTTCCGCTCCTCGTTGGGTTCGACACTCTTATTTATCGAAAGTACTACGATACACCCCCTATACTTGTGGGTCATCAAGACTATTTTCTGGCGCCGTTGCCGGGGAGAAGCGCTATTGGTAAGTGGAATTGGTAAGGAAAACTTTTACTGTACGTGCTGATTTTGTTTCACGCTCGCTGCTATAAGTCATTATGGAGAGATCCTCTCTTGAATTTCTATTTGGGAAATCTACTACTACTGCAAAGGTAGTGGATGAGGCGCCAGGTGAGGAAGTAATACCGTATAAAATACCTATGAAAATTATTGAACGTGTTGTGGATAACCGCTATGAAGGGGATGGAACTGTTCATCCTGGAGATCATTTACTGTTTTTACATGAATTATGCGGGTTATTCAAGTGTGCAGGTATTTTAATGGATGAAGTTAGGAAGAAATCATTGGCTATGTTGCTGTCTGGTAAAGCGGCGCATTGGTATAAACTGTTGAAGGATGGGCATTCTCTTGATTGGAAGGATATTGTGCCTCTATTTTACTCTAAATTCTATCCTCCAAGTGAAATTCACAAAGACCAAAACCGCATATATAATTTCTGGCCTCATGATGGAGAGAGTATTTCCCAAGCATGGGGGAGATTGAAGTCTTTAATGCTCAAATGCCCCATTCATGAGCTTCCTGGTAATATCATCATTGATAATTTCTATGCAAGACTTTCTTTTCAAGATAAAACCTTGCTGGATACTACTTGTTCGGGATCATTCACACGCAATAAAGAAGAGTTTAAATGGGACCTTCTTGATCGAATCCAAGAAAATACTGAAGGATGGGAGAATGACAAAGGTAGAGTGTCGAGGGTGCTCCTCGGCAATGCCCTCTGATAGGGGCTTAGGGTTGATGGAATCCTGCAAGCTGATACGAGACATTGGTTCACAGACAAGCGGGGAGAGCGATTTACCCAGGTTCAGGGCCCTCGATGAGGTAAAACCCTTACGTCCTGCCTGTCTATTCTTGATTATGAAGATATTAGCTTACAATGGGGGTGCCAAATAGTTCGGCTAAGATCTCGTCGAGCGGCTAAGTGCTATGGTGACCTAGCTCTCAGCTTTAGGTGGCTACGGTTTGCTCAGATTGATCGTGTCCATCGGCATCCCCTCTCCTGGCCTTTATATAAGTGGCCAGGTCTCAAGAGGTCTCACCGAGTACGACTAGGTTTACAATAGTTTTAAATCTAATCTTTCCTTGTTCGGTTGCCTGCTTGTCTTGCCCACCAAGGAATCTTCTGATGCACCGACCTAGTGGCCCACTTTGCCATCGGGTACCTTCATGGGCCTCCAGCTAGACCGTACAGGGTAGTACAACATCGGTTACCCGAAGGGTAATGCCCACGTCATTAGCCCCCGAGTGTCTAGCCGAAGATAGTTCGGGTAGAGACTAAAACATGCCTCCACCTAAAGTTCTTCTCCTTGATTGTTTTTGTCCATTTTGTATCAACATCTTCTTCTGTCGGTGCGCGTCAGCGGTCCCGATGGGAGTAGCCCCCGAGTCTAGGTACGGATGCTTGCAATCCATGCGTAGACTCAAGTTGTACCACTCGAACGTTTTGCTCTGCCGAAGTTTTTCTGCAAGTCTTCGTAGGTCATCCGATATATTTTCCACATGCAAGGGATAACGAGTAACGTGCCCAACTTTTGCTGGTTAAGTGCCGTCGGCAAAACAACGTTACCCTACATAGAATCAATTCCCCGGGCATGATCCTGGAGTGCAAAAAAGTTTTATCGGGTGCGCGTCCAGCGCTCCCGATGGGAGTAGCCCCCAAGTCTGGACACGGATGCTTGAAACCGGGTGTAGACTCGAGCTGAACATTCCATCCTTATCTCTAAATATATCTTCGAGTCCTTATTCTTTCGGGTGCGCGTTCAGCGCTCCCGATGGGAGTAGACCCCGAGTCTAGGTACGGATGCTTGCAATCCGTGCGTAGACTTAAAATATTCTCATCAGAAATGTTTCCGGACTTTCCTTTTGTCGAGTGCGCATTTTCTTTTATCGGGTGCGCGTCCAGCGCTCCCGACGGGAGTAGCCCCCGAGTCTGGACACGAGCGCTTATGATCGTGTGCAGACCCAAGCCTGAATATCCGAAGATTATCTATTTCCCTTCAATTGCTCTCGACTCCCTCCATGACGTCATTGATGACGTTTGTTAAGACCTTGATTTTGACTGACAAGACGCGACCCGCTGAGCCCATTCTTTCTCTATCCGGCCCCGTTTTTAAGCAATATCCGTCCTTCTCGCACAGTTACCAAGGCGCCTCCTTGATTTTCGCAACCATCAAAGGTCTACTTAATAAACTGGCAGCAATGATACGTGCCCACGCAGTCCTCAAATTCTCTCTCTCTCTTAAAATCCCCAAAGGGTGAAAATCTCTAATCCTCTCCCATATTTGCCGTAGCATCTTCTTGGCCTTTCTTCTTCTTCCTTTCTTCGCAACCGCTGTGCCGCCACCACCACTTTTTCCGATCCTTCTAGATCTCGCAATGGTGAAGAAGAAGAACCTCACCACCGCCGCCAGTTCCACGAGCGGTGGCACCGCCGCCAAGTCCTCCTCGAATCTTCCGAAGAGGAGCGTTTCAGATGCTCCTCCTCCAGCTCCGGCGCCGCCAGCACCGCCAGGCTCGATAGCCAAACCTGGGGATTGGCTAGCATCCTCCATCACGAAGCGTGATGAGAAGAGGGCCCGAAGTCTTGGGTTAATCTCCTCCGACGAGGGGAACGTGATTCTTCCAGGTGCGATTTCTCGGCCCAATCCTCCTGCTGGTTTTTTTGTCAATCCTTCACGTTGCTGTGTTCATCACTCTCTGTGAGGCGTTCTTGGGCATTGAGCCCCATTTTGGACTGTGGAAAAAGATCTTTTATGTAAAGAGGTACAGCAGTAGTAATGGATCCTTTGTCATCGGGGGAGTGGGGTTTGTGGTTCGTTCAGAGGTTAACTATTTCAGTTTCCCAATGAGAGAATCCGTGCAAGGATGGAGACTGAAATGGTTTTACGTCAAGGACTCTTTATCAACCAAGTCCCAGCTTCCTTGTTTTGTTGATATCCTTGAAACCAAGCCGAAAGATTCTTGGAAGAACATTCTCTCTCCCGACGAAAAGACGGCGGTCGACGAATTATTTGCCAGATTCCTTCGGATCAAAGAGGCCGATGGTCAAACTATGATCGGTACAGAGGTAGCCGCGGTGTTCTTGAAGCGTCGAGTCCAACCGGTCATGGCTAGAATCCGCCCGATGTGGTTGTATTCGGGTGTAAAGGATGAAATCAGGATAAATGTCGCTGAATTGTCGGAAAAGGAGCTGCTTGACGAAGTGCGTCGCCTTACTCTCTTTAGTTAGGAAGACTCGATTCCGTTGATATCTTCTTATACCCCCCTTGATGCCGATCATCCACCACCAGAGGTATCTTTCTTTCTCATATCCTTATTACGCCGCTTCCACTTAGTCAACATAATTACTATTTATTCTTATTTGTTCTTCTTTTCGACAGATCCCCATAGTCTCTGGAAACTTGCATGATTCGCCGAATGATACTTCTGAGGGAAGAGGTTCTTCAGTCCCTGTTGATTTTCACACTGTTGAACACACATGCCCAGAGAGCGAACACGATGCTCTGATAGATTCTGAAGCTATTCACACCGATCTTCCTTCCTCAGCCGATGATGCTTGCGACACAGAGGGATCAGTGCGTGATGACGACGCTGATCGTGATGCCTTTGTTGATGCAGCTGCGGAGGAGACCAGGGCTTCACCTGTGAAGAGATCAACTGGCGGCTTTGCCGATGAAGACAATCTCTTCGATATGTAAGCACTTTCTTTCCCGAAGCCATATTTTGTCCTTTTATTTCTCGCATTCTTTTCAGAACTTCCGTCAATCATTTTCTTTTGCAGGGACGAATGTTTCGTTGAGCCTCCGTCTAAGAAAGCTAAATCTAGCGCTGCTCCACCAGACGTTGAGGCTTCCGAAGCTTCGGCTCCTAAGGCAGCCCCCGCGGCTCAGGTATCGACAGCTTCTTCCCTTTCTAAGGGGAAAGATGTTCCTTCAACTGTCGCCACCATGACTCCTCCTTCTGTAAGTCCCTTTTTTATTACAACGCGAATTTCCTGGTGCGTACCTTGTTTAATGATTCTTCGTCAAATATCCTCTCCCTCAAGTACCTGCGAGGTGTTATATCCTCTCTGGAGGCCTTCGCCTCCCAATTCACTTCTCTGGAGGCAAACAAGGTTCGGCTGCAGAAGGAAGTTGAATCTTCTTCCTCGAAATTGAACAGCGCAGTCAAGATAGCTGCCGAAGCTCGCCAAGAAATCGATTCCCTGAAGGAGGAACTGGGCAGGCTGAAGGAAAAGCTAAAAGAAGAAGAGGCGTCAAGGCTGGCTGCCGAGGCTTGGGCAGCTGAAAAAGATGAACTCCTTCGCCATTCTTCCTTGGCTTTGCTTGGTAATCTCTTTTATACTTCTATGTCGATTATTGTACTTACGAATTCGATCTTTTGTCAATGATCTTTTTCATTCTATTCTTTTGCAGAAGCTGCCAACATCCCTGCCAATGCCTTGGACAAAATTCCAGATAACTCTCCTGCAAATGGTGTATCGATGACTCTCGCCTCCCACCAGCTTACGCGGGAGCTTCTTGAAAAAGGAAAAGGTGCCATGGCGCGGATGCACTCGATGATCTTCCCCAAGATCAATCAAGACAAAACTCTGGGGCAGCTGATCAACGCCTTCGTGGTTGACACCAAGGAGGTTATCGAGGTATTCAAACGCACTTCGCGTACCTATGGTGCCCTCCTTGCCTTCCAACTTATGATGGGCCACGGCTTTAAGGCCGACATCAAAGAAATGTCTAAGGAGATGCCGAAAGAGCAAGATGGGCGGTTTATTGATTTAAGCGTCTTCAAAACGTCAGCCCTTAAATGCACTCACCAGCTTCTTGAACTGGTTTCATCAAGGAAGACATCGGCTGGCCCTAGTTTATCGACTCAGACCCAAGCCCTTTGATTTTTGTAACAAACTTTCCTTTGAGCTGATGTGGCACAATGTTCTGTCGCAAGACTTATGTTTGTAATAAACTCCGTGCTAGCAATGTTGCTAGTATACCTTTGTTATGATATTTTCACTTGTACTTCTCCCGATGAGAGTTACTTCGGATGTTTGAATTGATACGATCCGTCATCCCTTTTAACGATGTTTCTTGCAGGTTTTCCCAGTGCCCGCGTTTGTCGACGACTCTTCGGGTGCTCTTCCCGAAGGTGACCGAATCCAACGTATGAAGGATCAGATCGCTCGGATGGAGAAGGATCTGCGCAGCACTTATGCCTTAGCTGCTATTATCAATAAAAAGAGCGAGATTGCAGCTGAAGTAGAGCGGTATGCTCTTACTGAACTGCATAAGGCCACCGAGAGTTTGAACTGTAAGTTTCTTGGTCCTTGCACTCTTTTGTCAATGCATTGTCTGATCCTCTATTGATTCCTTTGCCAGTCATAGCTTTGAACCGTGCGGAAGAGAACAAGCGGATTCACGAGCGTGTGCACGCATTGACCCAGCTGTCATCAGCCGAAGAAATTTTCTGGCGGGAACAGTCGAAGGCTTCGGCTGTCGCACAATTTTAGGATTGAGTCCAACAAGTCCACCATTTCTTCGACAAGTGCTACAAAGCCATAAGGGTAATTTGGAAGACTATGTTCCCTTTGAACGCGGTTCCTCCTACGCTGTTGACTCTGATGTCCGAGTTTAGGAATACCAAGAAGATTCGAAACTTGGTGCAAGCACAAGTTTTTGCAGGGGCCAGGTTTACGCTTGCCCTTGTCCTTGCACGTTACCCCTCAGCAAATCTGCTCACTATCGCCAACGCAGTTGGTGACTTGGAAACTCTGTATCCGAAGGTATTACTGCCCGCCAATATAATTGTCGACAGGTTGAGAAGGAATCAAAGGTACCTGAGGAAAAAGAAACTTCGCAAAGGTGATTTCAGGGATTAAGGTTGTTTTGTAAATAGGTTATTTTGGCTATTTTATCCAAGTGTTAGGATTGTTTAGCCGAAACTTTTTATTCGGTAGATACATGTATATGTACTTTTACCATGTTAATGCCGTTGGCAAGTTTTGAGGGAGCAAATCTTAATTGCCCGTTTAGATGTATGTGTACTCATTGGTCAGCAAATTATTTGAGTGATCAGCTCGTGTTGCAGGTTTTGCTAAACCTGTTGTATGCGCAACTTAGCCTTCAACCGATGTATGTTTCGACAGTCACTCCCGAATATTTCAGGTGCAATGATTCTGCCGATGAGCCCGTTGTTCTGTGATATTTCCATAAGTAAAATATCGAACGTGGGTTGTGTTTATATGTATTTCCGGACTCTTGATATTTTCAGCACTCGTAGAGGCATCTATAGCAGAGGGAAAGGTCGTCATCCTTGTTTATTTTTGCATCCTTTAGCACTCGTATAGGCTTTTTTGGAACACAATCTTTTGCCGCGTACTTCATTGCACCATCGTTCACCGAGGGGTGTAAGCGAAGGTTATGATGACGTGGATTAAGTGCTCCAAATTACTGCATGCTTATCAAGGGATCAAAACTGAAGTTTTCATTAATAAAGGTGAACACGGTACTAAAGGGCGTAAAAAAGGGGAAGCCCTGCTGAAAATAAAAGAGAAAGCTAAACATTATTCGACTATTCTAAGCAAGGAAGGGGTTCTTCTTATCTTCAGGCTTGTCTACCACGTTAGATGTTTTTGAAGCGTCATTGATTACAGCAGGGTTCTCGACAGCGACTGCCAACGTCTTGCTTTCTTCTAAGACCGTTGTGCCATCAACTGCCGAAGTTTTTTCTGCCGAAGCTTCTAGAGCAAGGTCGTCTGGCTTCTTCTTGGTTTCTGTTGGGGGGATGACCCCCGGTATGCTAAAGATATGCCATAC